>NC_133764.1:513878-825657 GCF_036562045.2 Rhinolophus sinicus
CTGACAATTACATTTGCGAACTCATCCTAGAAAACTTGCTACATACCTCATTGCTGAATATCACTACGGTCACCTTCGAAGTGCTCCCCTTGGGAAGCTATGCACTGATGCCAGCGCCTAGTCCACCCTTCAAAGCAATTTTGGGACTCTTTTTCTGGAATGGCCATCAGAGCTGTCATCATATTACCCTTGATGTCCTGAATGTCATCAAAATGTCTTCCTTTCAATATTTCCTTTATCTTCGGGTAAAGACAGAAGTCACTGGGGGCCAGATCAGGTGAGTAGGGAGGGTGTTCCAATACAGTTATTTGTTTACTGGCTAAAAACTCCCTCACAGACAGTGCCATGTGAGCTGGTGCTCTGTCGTGAGGCAAGAGCCATGAATTGTTGGCGAAAAGTTCAGGTTGTCTAATTTTTTCATGCAGTCTTTTGAGCACTTCCAAATAGTAAACTTAATTGTTTGTCAGTTTGTACAAATTCATAATGAATAATCCCTCTGATACCAACAAAGGTCAGCAACATTGTTTTGATTCTTGGTTTAGACTGACAGAACATTTTTGGTCATGGAGAATTGGCTGACTTCCATTGTGCACTTTGATGCTCTGTTTCAGGGTCATATTGGTACACCTACGTTTCATCACGAGTGATAACACGGCCCAAAACGTCTTGGCAAACTTCGACTCTCCTTCGCTTTTGTTCATCGGTGAGCTCCTTTGGGACCATTTCTGTACACACCTTTCTCTTGCCAAAGTTTTTGATTTTTTCCTAACTGTTTCTCTATCGATGTTTACCTGGTCTGCTATGCTTCTCACAGTCAGCCAATGATTTTGACGCACAATTCAACTAATTTTTGCAATGTTTTCATCAGTTCTGCTCGTTACTGGTTGCCCTGACTTCTCTTTATCAGTGATACGCTCTCTCCCCTCAGAAAAATGTTTAATCCATTTGTTCACTGCCATTTTTTTTGTGGCATTATCCCCATAAACTTGGACTAACATGTCCCTGATTTCACTTCCACTCTTGCCAAGTTTAACAAGAAATTTAATGTTTGTTTATTGCTCTAATTCAAGCTCAGACATTCTCGCAACGGCACACAAAAACATGCAACAACAATAATGAACGCCACTCAGCAAGACACCTCCACACGTCCACACAAACACAGCTGTGAGACACTGATATACCAAGGTTATGGAACCTTACTGGGCTGTTTGCACAGGGCTGCCAATGTACTAGGCGCACGGTGGCAAGTTCGCAAACTTAATTGTTGGACCTCGTGTATCCCCTCATTATGTGCAAAAGAGTGTGTGTGAGTGACAGCAGGGTTCAGAAGGATGTGCATGGGCACCCGCCTGCTGGTGAATGGGAGGCCTTGGGGGGGCTCTGTCTGCAGGCCCCCAGAGCCCCTCACCCGGCCCCAGCACCTGTCATTCACCATTTCAGGCTGTTTCCCACCACTGAGTAGAGAAGCTGGAAGGAGCACTTTGCTGTGAAGGGCAGGGAGAGGAAACGGAATTATGTTACTAGTCCAGTTCCTGACAACAAACACTTCCTGTTTGTGTGGGTGCAGTTCCCCCTCCTGCAGCCACTTCTCTGATCTGGTGGCTGAGCTCCGATGTCCACATCCAGTTGGCTCCCCTCAGACAGCACCTTCCCAACCAAACCTATGCTTCTGCAGAGCGTGGCGGGCATCCAACGCACAACCATCATCACCGTCTGAGACGTCACCAGGGACCCAGGCACCCTCCCAACTCTTCCGTGGACGGACAAACGAAAGCACAGAGAAATTAAGTAACTTGCTCAAGGTCACAAAGTAAGTAAGAGGCAGAGAAGGGGGTTAAGCTCTAATCATCTAGGTCTCGAGTCTGCCTGTTAAAGCCCGTGACAGGCATTCACTGTGAGCAACCCCCCCATGCTTTGGTCCGCTCCTCTGGGCTGGTCGACTTGATGTTCTTGAATCTCACCTGGGTCTCACAGCCTGATTGCTCTGTCTGCCTCCAGTCAATTTTTTTAGTCCACCCACCATGCACAGGGTGTCAGAATGACTTAATAACATAATCCTTGATATGACACACCTGTTTCAAAATGAACTTTCAATGGCCTTCACTACTCCTAAGGTCAAGTGTAAGACCTTGGGCCCAGCACTTGTCCAGCTCCGCCTCTGCCGCTCCCATCAATGTCCTGACTGATCATCAATGTCCTTCTACTGCTGGGTCTGCTTGGGGACCGCGAGGCGCCCTTCCAGGCTGTGCTGAGCTGTCGTCATCTCTGTGCCTCCCTGCACCTTTCCCGTTCAGGGGCTGTGCCATCGCACCTCTCGGTGAGCACCTGTGCCCGTCAGAACCAGCGCAGGCTCTGCTCCTGAGTATATCTCCATAGGGTGACAGGTGACGAGGGATCTTCAAATGCTAAGGATTCCAAGCCTTTAAATCTCAGAAGACTATTATTTTTTTGTTATCAAGATAAAATGCACATTCCATAAAATTAGCCATTTTTCAGTGAACAATTCAGTGATTTTCAGTTCATTAGTAACGCTGTATAATCACCACCTCTGTCTAGTTCCAGAACACGTTCATCACTCTCAGGTAAAACCCTGCCCCTGTCAAGAAGGTTCTCGCCGTACCATCCCCCCCCCCCCCCCCCCCAGCAATCACTAACCTATTTTCTGTTTCTTATAGATTTGCCTGTTCTGGATAGTTCATAGGAATGGAATCATATAACATGTGTTCTTGTGTGTCTGGTTTCTTTCACTTATCATAATGTTTTGGAGATTCATCCACAGTGTAACTTGTATCACTAATCCATTCCTTTTTATCACTGAATAATATTCCATTTTAGGTGCACACTAAAATTTGTATATCCATCCACCCATGGACATTTGAGCTGTTTCCATGTTCTGGCTGTTGCCAAAAGTGTGCTATGAACATGTATGTACACCTGCCAACTTGAGTACCTGTTTCCAAGGGCATATACCTGCCAGTAGAATTGACGGGTCATATGCTAATTCTATGTTTAACTTTTTTTTTATTTTATAGAATTTATTGCATTTAAAGAAAGCAGTTTATTAAAACAGGTATGATAAACACAGTAAGAAAATAACTTTAAATTTCAAACAAAACAAAGTGAACAGGGGACAGAATTCAGTCAATAATAATAATAAGCAATGTCAAGACAGTAAAATAGTAAAACCAGTTAGTGCTTAATTAGATATAGGAATTTAAAAAAAAAAAGCCACTGGTTCTATCTCCTAACAGTTTCCCAGCTATATGTGAGGATTGAAATTACTTTAGAAAGTCAGTTTTGTAACAATTAGATATGTTTAACTTTTTGAGGAATTACCAGACAGTTTCCATAGTGGTGGCACCATTTTATATTCCTGCCATCAGTTCCAACTTCTCCATATTCTCACCAACACTGGTTATTTCCTGGTTTGCTTTTTGTTTGTTTGGTTTATTTTTTATTTTGTTTTATTTGTAGTATAATCATCCAATTGGATATGAAGCGGTATCTTACTGTGGTTTTTGATTTGCATTAATATCTTTTCATGTAATTTTTGTCCATTTCTGTCTCTTTGGAGAAATGTCTATTCAAGTCCTTTGCCCATTTTTAAATTGGATTGTCTTTTTGTTGTTGAGTTATAAGTTGTATATGTATGTATATTTATATGTATTGTATCTGAGGTGTGATCAAAACATACAGCAAATGTTTTAAACAAAAAATGTTGATTACAGTAAAAGACACATTGCCATTAATCCCCCTTGCTTCAAACACACTGATCCCATAATTCTTGCCACTTTCTGAAGCAGTTCTGGAAGTCCTCTTTCATGAGTGTCTTTAGTTGTGCTGTCGTGGCTGCCTCGATATCCTGAATCGATTCAAAACATTTACCTTTCATGGTCATTTTGACTTTGGGGAAGAGCCAAAGTCACACGATGCCTGATCCAGTGCATAAGGTGGATGAGGACACATGGTAATGTTTTTATTTGACAGAAATTGCCAAACCAGAAAAGATGTGTGACATGGAGCATTGTCATGATGGAGGATGAAGTAAAGACACGAAAGAGGACTTCCAGCACTGCTTCAGAAAGTGGCAAGAATGATGGGATAAGTGTGTTCAAAGCGAGGGGGAGTATTTTGAGGGGGATTAATGGTAACATGTCTTTTACCATAATACAATTTTTCAATGTAAACATTCACTGTATTTTTTAATCACACCTTGTATATATAATGGTCTCCCCTTATCCGTATGGGATATGTTCGAAGACCCCTATTTGCTTAAAACAGCAAATAGCACCGAACCCTATATATGCTATATTTTTTCCTATACACACACACCTATGATAAAGTTTAATTTATAAATTAGGCGCAGTGAGAGATTAACATAGCTAATAATAAAATAGATTAATTATAACAATATACTGTCATACAAGTTATGTGAATGGCTTTGGGGCCGTTATTAAGTAAACTGCAGGTTATTTGACCACAAGTGCTGTGATACCGTGACAGTCGATTTGATCACAGAGATGGCTACTAAATGACTAATGGGCGAGTAGCTATGCCGTGGATACACTGGACAAAGGGATGATTCACGTCCCAGGCAGGATGGAACAGGATGGTGAGAGATTTCATCATGCTACTCAGAACAGCAAGTACTTTAAAACTTATGAATTGTTTATTTCTGGAATTTTCCATTTAATAATATTTTCAGACTGCAGTTGACTGTGGGCAAACCACAGAATGTGAAATCACAAATGAGGAGGGTACTATGTGCGTGTGTATGTGTTTTCTAGATACTAGACCCTTATCAGTTATATAAAATGCCACAATTTCCACCCATTTTATGTTGTCTTTTCATTTTCTTGATAATGTACTTTAGCACACTAAAGTATTAATTTGATGAAATCCAATATATCTGTTATTTCTTTTGTTGTTTGTGCTTTTGGTGTCAGATCTAAGAAACCATGATCAAGTCCAAGTTCATGAAGATTTACCCTTATGTTTTATTCTAAAGTTTTATAACGTTAGCTCTTATATGTAAGTTTTTGATCCATTTTGAGTTGATTTTTGTATAATGGTGTGAGGTAAGGGTCCAGCTTCATTCTTTTGCACGTGTATATCCAGTTGTCTCAGCACCATTTAAAACTGTTTAAATGTTGAAATAAAAACGTGCACACGCGTGTTCATAGCAGCACTATTTGTAATGGCCAAAATGTGGAAACAAGCCAAATGTCCATCAGCTGATGCATGGATAAACAAAACACTGTATAACCATATGAAGGAATATTATTCAGCCATAGAAAGGAATGAGGTGCTGTTCAAAACACCATTTAAAATTGTTTTAAATTATCTTAAACCCAAACATTCTTTTCCAGTTGAAAGCTCTTGGCACCCTTGTCAAAAATGAATAGTCCGTAGATATCTAGGTTTATTTCTGAATGCTTTATTCTATTGGTTTACATGTCTCCTTATGCCAGCACCACAGTGTTGATTACTGTTGCTTTGTAATAAGCTTTGAAACGGAGAAGTGCACATCCCCAACTTTTTTCTTCTTTTTCAAGATTGTTTTGGATATTGGAAGTCCCTGGAGATTCCATCATATGAATTTTAGAATGCATTTTTTCTACTCTGTGGAGATTTTGGTTTAGGGGTGAAACTGAACCTGTAGCTCGCTTTGGGTAGTATCGTCACCTTAAGAACATTAAGCCTTGCAATTCATGATCATGAGATGTCTTTCCATTTATTTAGGTCTACTTCAATTTCTTTCAACATTGTTTTGTAAAATATATCACATAAAATAAAATAAATAATATAAAATTTATAATTTATCATGCAATCCCATGGCTTCCGGTACATTCAAAATGTTCTGCAATCATCACCAATATCTAAGAGTTTTTCATCCCCTCAAATAGAACCCTCTATCTAATAGCCAATCACTCCCCAACCCCATGACCCCACCACCTGGAAACCACTAATCAACTTTCTGTCCCTATTGGTTTGCCTATTCTGGAAATTTTATATACGTGGAATCACGCAATATGCGGCATTGGTGTCTGGCATACTTTATTTAGCTTGTTTTTCAGGTTCATCCATGTTGTAGCATGTATTAGCACCTCATTCCTCTCTATGGCTGAATAATATTCCATCATATGGTTATACAGTGTTTTGTTTATCCATGCATCAGCTGATGGACATTTGGCTTGTTTCCACATTTTGGCTATTACAGATATGCTGCTATGAACATGGTGTTTGCACGTTTTTATTTGAACATTTGTTTTTAATTCTTTTGGGTCTATGCTTAGGAGTGGAATTGTAAGATAACAGATTATTCTATATTTACCTTTTTGAGGAACTGCAAACTGTTTCCCACAGCAGCAGTCCCATTTGACATTCCTACCAGCAATGCACAAGGTTTTCAATGTCTCCACATTCTTGCTAACACTTGTTATTTTCTGGGGTTTTTTCTTTATCGTAGCCATCCTACTGTGTGTAAAGTGGTATGTCATTGTGGTTTTGGTTTGCATTTCCCTGATGAGTAATGATGTTGAGTACATACAGGTCATGCGCACTTTGCAAAGTAGTTTGGAAAAGTTACTAAACAAATGGATGCCTCAGCCCTCAACAAGCAAAAACCAGAAACTCATCAGGAGGGGGGAAGATCTGATTTCCAAAGTTACCACCACGTTGTAATAATCCAAACATCCACTTCTCAACAAGAAGAAGAAAACTACAAAGTATACAATAGTATTGCCTTGGCTCCTTTATCAAAGATCAGTCATGGGTCTATTTCGGGGCTCTATTCCGTCCCACTGAAATCTGTTTGTCTATTCTTTCACCAGCGCCACAAGGTCTTGATTATGGTGGCGTTAGAGTAGGTCTTGAAGTCAGGTAGCACCAATCCTGCAACTTTGTTCTTCTCCTTCAATACTGAGCTGCCTATTCTGGAGGTCTTTTACCTCTCCATATAAACTTTATAATCAGTTTATCAGTAGCCACAAAAATAACTTGCTGCAATTTTGATTGAGATTGCATTGAGATCTAGTTGGGAAGAACTGACACCTTAACAATATTGAGGCTTCCTGTCCAGGAACATGGACTATCTCCTCATTTATTTAGTTCTTCTTTCATCCGAGTTTTATATTTTTCCTCATATAGATCTTATTCGTGTTTTGTTAGATATGACTAAGTATTCCATTTTGTAGTACTAATGTAAATGGTATTGTGCTTTTAATTTCAAATTCCACTTGTTTATTTCTGGTATATAGGAAAGCGATTGACTTTTGTATCCTGCAACCTTGCTACACTCACTTATTGATCCCAGGAGGGTTTTGGTCAGTTCTTTCACATTTTCTATATAGATGATCATGTCACCTGAGAAAAGGCAGCTTTACTACTTCATTCCCAATTTGTATACTTTTAATATCCTCTTCTTGTCTTATTGCATTGTCTAGGACTTCTGGTATGATGTTGAAAAGGAGTTGTGAGAGGGGACATCCATGCCTTTTTCCTGATCTTAGTGGAAAAGCTTCTAGTTTCTTGCCATTAAGTATAGTATTAACTGTAAGTTGTCTGTAGATGCTCTTTATCAAGTTGATGCAGTTCCTCTCTATTCCTCGTTTTCTGAGAGTTATAAGGAATAGGTGTTGGATTTGTCAAATGCTTTTTCTGCATCTGTAATCATGTATTTTTTTCCTTTCTTAGCCTGTTGATGTAATGGGTTATATTAATTGATTTTTCAATGTTGGAACAGCCTTGCATACCTGGGATAAATCCCACTTGGTCATGGTGTATAATTCTTTTCATACATTGTTGGATTCCATTTGCTACTATTTTGTTGAGAACTTTCGCATCCAAGTTCATGAGAGATATTGGTCTTTGATTTTCTTTTCTTGTAATGTCTTTGTCTGGTTTTGGTATTAGGGTTATGCTGGCTTTATATAATAAATTAAGAAGTATTCCCTCTGCTTCTATTTTCTGAAAGAGACTGTAGAAAACGCGTGTAATTTTTTCCTTAAATGTTTGGTAGAATTCACCAGTGAACCCATCTGGGCCAGGTGTTTTCTGTTTTAAAAGGTTATCAATTATTTCTTTAATAGGTATAGACCCATTCAGGTTGTTTGTTTCTTCTTATAAGAGTTTTGGTAGATTTTTATTTCAAGAAATTGGTTCATTTAATCTAGCTATCAAATATGTGGGCATGAGTTGTTTCTAGTACTCTTTTTTTATCCTTTTGTCGTCCATGGGATCTATAGTGATGTTCCCTCTTTGGTTTCTGATATTATTCATTTGTGTCCTCTCTCTCTTTTTATTAGTTAACCTGGCTAGAGGCTTATCGATTTTTTTACAGAAGCAACTTTTGGTTTCATTGATTTTCTTTATCAATTTACGGGTTTCAATTTCATTGGCTTCTGCTCTACTTTTTATTATTTCTTTTCCGCTACTTACTTTGGATTTAATTTGCTATTCTTTTCCTAGTTGCACCCCACCCCACCCTTGTCTGTTCCTCTGTGATCAGAAGCAGCCATCCGCTATTAGAGCACAAATCCCCAATATTTGGAAGGCAGAGTCCTTTTTACCAACCCTGGCTTCTATAAGCTTGTGCAGAATGATCCAGGAACATATGCACTGCTGCCTGCCATAGGGCTGGGGTGAGGAATAAGTATTTGCTACTGTCCTAAGAGCTGAAATTGACCAAAATTAACCACAATTTACCATTCAGGACCTCTCCTGGAAGTTGCAAACATCTGATAGACTTCAGAGTTCCAAAAGTGTTGCATTGGATAAATTTTGCCAGCACAATTTTTGTCTAGGTGGTGCTTCCAGCTCCACCACATTGACCAAATTCTGTTTGCCTCATTTTTATTATTTCTGTCTCTATTGACATTCTCTATTTGGTGAGACATCATTTTGATGGTTTCCTTTATCTCTGAGTATACACAGGGTGCCAAAAAATGTACACACACTTTAAGAAAGGAAAAAACTGTATTAAAATTGTAATACAATGAATGATGCTAGCATTGATTTGATTAACACCATCTTTTGAGTGCATGTCATACTACACATTGCTACCATAATTCAACTCAACTTCGAAAAGTAATACATAGATAACATCTCTTAAAATGTGTACATTATTTTTGGCATCCCCAGTATTTTAGATACTTGACTTAAAGTCTTTGTCTAGTAAGTCTGTCTGGACTTCCTCAAGGATGATTTCTATTCCTTTTTTCCCCCTCTGTACGGCCCAACTGAGCAGGATAGGTAGCCTAGGAAACCCTCTACAGGTTACAACGTGAGGTGCCTCACTAGTTATACAAGTAACAAGTGACTGTATCCAGTACCTGCAGCTGGAGAAAAACAAGAACCACTTTCATCCAGCAAAGCTAATCCCTATGACTGGGGACTGAACTTTAGCTAATTTTAATGTCATTATAATGTCATTTGTATTGCTGTTATTATGACTCCCTTCATGCATCTGATGACTTGACAATTCTAAAGGAACCAAATAAGGAAGAAAAAGCAGGAAGTGAAGTCCCACGCAGAGGGAGGAGATGAATGAACCCTGTTAATGGCACGTCCCCAATTCCTGCCCTGTGAGGGATAAGAACCCCTGATCATGACTTCCTCAGGGTGACTCTTTCTTTGAGTTTGCCCGCACTTTCCTCTCAAGTATGTACTTTTGTTTTTAGTAAGCCACTTTCTCTTTCCTGCATCTGTCTCACTCTTGAATTTTTTCTTGTACAGAGATAAGTACCTGGTCACCCCTGCTCTGGGTTGAGTCCCCTCTTGGCCATCCCCGTAAGCCTCCGGTGACACAACCTTATTTCTTTACGTGCCTCATAATTATTTTGTTGAAAACGGACATTTTGCATATTATAATGTGGGAAGTCTGGAAATCAGATTTTCCTCCCTCCGCAGTGTTTATTGGTACTTGTAGTTATTTGTGTTTGTTTAGTGGCTTTTCTGAACTAATTTCATAAAGTCTGTATTCTTTGTTGTTTTGGCACCTGAAGTCTCTCTTGAGTTATCTCAGTGGTCAGCTAGTGAGTCATCACAGACTTCTTTAAAAGCCTGAACCCCACCCCACCCCCCCAAAAAATCTCCCAGTATGCAGATGGGCTCTGTATGTGGCTTGGGGCATGCCTTCAACACTCAGCCAGGCAGCTCACAACTCTGCCTTAGCCCTCACTTCTTTCTTGTGCAGAGCCGAATAATAGGCATGGTGCAGCGATGAGGTCTTACAGCTTTCTCAGGTATTTTCTGAGCATACACTCAACGCTCTGCAATCGTGGTGCCTTCTAGATTCCCAGGAATGTGTGGGAGCTTTTCAAAGCACTTTTCTCCAAAAGCATCTCATTCCCCAGCCTTTATTCCCAAGCTTTTGGGTTTTATTGTCTGCTCCAAGAGGCAATAGCTAATACATTTGCTTTTGAACTTTTTCAACAATGGTGCCTCTCTGTTCTGGGAGAGTTTATTGGGTAAAATAAAGGCAAGTTCTTTGAGCCAGTCCTTCAAGGAGCCACCAGACAGGTCTAAACAAACAAGCACAATTCTGCTCCCACTGGAACTAGGTACCCACACCAGGAACACAGGCTGTTGTCTTCAAGGCTGTCATGGAGCTGGGGAGCAGGTGATAGGACCAAGGGGAGATGAAATGCCACAAAGCTCTCTTATCGGGATTCAGGTTTTGTCTTTTGGGTTTTTTTTGTTTTTTGGTTTTTTTTGTGTGTGTGACTGAGCATTTACTTGGTTGCTGTAAACTTTTGATTCATTTCTAGAGTTCCAATAAAGTCGACCATGACAGTTTTTGCCAATTTATTCTCTGCTTTATGGAAAGACAGACTTTTGGAGTTCCCCACTCCACCATGCCAACAGTTGCCAGCTCATTCTTTTTTAAGGAAAACTTGGTCATGTGGACCTTAAAAATAAAAGTTATTTTACCAGCAAAAATGGGTTTCTTTGGGAACAGGAAAGAATTGCAATTTGGGACAATCAAGCTATAGCAAACACCATTGGCAAGTTCAACAAACAAAGGAGAGAAGCATTATTTTATAGAGAAAAAGTAGGAAATTGTGAGGGGTTGTTTTTAATGAAATTTCATTGGAGAAAAGCAGTTGAGGATGATGACAGTTGCTCAATGGCTGAGTTGCTGGCCTGCCAGCTTCTTGTGGAAGATGCAATGTACATCTTTCCGGTTGGGGCCTGTAGTTGACAATTCTTTCCTGTGGATGATTATTCTGCTGGAGTCTATAATTGACAATTTTTCTTGTAATTGACCTCGTCGTACTGTGTGAGAGCTCCCCCTTCTGGCCTCCCAACTTCACTTAAGTTTCCAGAGTTACTTTCAAGTGTTTACTCAAGAAAACCATGCTCACTGACAAAGCACAAAGGCGAGTTACACCGGTATTAAACTTGTGGAGTTCTAAGCAAGAGTGAATGTGCCATGTTAACAATGCCGATTTCTACTTTGACTAGACCCTAACAGGAATGGTATTGCTGTATGTGATTAACCAAGCTGCACAGGCATACCTTGTTTTATTACACATCCTTTTATCGCACTTCACAGATGCTGGGGTTTTTTGTTTTGTTATTGTTTGTTTTACAAATTAAAACCCAATCCTCCATCAGCAGAAAGATTACTACTTGTTTTACAGCAATATTCACTTTACCGCGGTGATCTGGAACGTACCCAGCAATGTCTCCAAGGTACGCCTGTATTACTTTGCTCGAATCCTGACACTGACCAGTGGGAAAAGCACTTCGCCTCTCTGGAGCAGTTTCCTTGCACAGCAAACAGGAATGCTGCCAGGGTGGGCTGGGACACGGAGGTACACCGCAGGACGACGCCTGGGACGCGGAGGCGCACCGCAGGACGACGCCTGGCATGTGGTGCTTTGTGGCAGTGGAAGCCTCCTTTAGTAGCTGTTTTCAGTGGCCAACCAACCTGCAGTTTTAGGCACAAACATGACCAGCCAAAGACTGGGCTGGCAGGTTGGCTACTCAACAGTGAGAGATTCAGAAAAGGGCTAACTAGTGAGTCAAGCCAAGGCCTTAGGGAATGCCTAGACGTTCTCTCAGCTCTGCCATATACCCACGTAAAAGAAGAGGTCTTCAGTCTGGATATGCTTGACGGTTGCAAAGAGCACTGGGCTGGGAAGCAGGAAGCTTCAGTCTGAATCCTAGACGGTTAGTCAGTGGTGAGGCCGTGGAGATGAGAAAGAATTACGAGAACCAGATGAAGAGCATTCTGGTGCAGAGCCGTGGCTGAACGGGTGTGTGTTGACGCATTCATTCCTTCACTCTCACCCCTCCGTGACATCACCCAGTGTTGTGATGCTCTGAGAGCAAAGCTCTAACTCACATTTGTCTGGTCCAGATCGATGACATCACAATCAACATCGGAAACTATTAGGGTTTTTTTGTTTTGTTACAGAATTTCTAAGTGGAGACAGTAGATTAGAAGGCAAACAGGACTTCTCTTGCTGAGGTAAAGCTTGCGATACACAAACATCTGATTTTCTCCAGGAGAGGACTTCGGTGGCCGAGGGGCTCAGGTGGGAGGCTTTCTCTTCTGTGCTCTTTGGCCCTCAGAACCCGTGAGCCCCACAACAGAGCCCAACCTCCTACACGTGTCTGAAAAGCGTCTATCCTGCAGCCTCCACCTGCCATCCCCTCCTCAGCACCCTTTTCTCCTGCTCCAGCCACAACGGGCCATGATGTGACACCACACACCATGCACCATCGTGCCTCTGTTCCTTCTTCCTATTCTCCACCTACCATCTTTCCTGATCCTCATATGGAATAGCTGTTCCTTCTTCATGCCCCTTAACTCTCTGCTAAGACCTGCCAGGTGCCTGGGAATCAACCCTGCCAGGTGGTGGGTTATCTCAGGTGTTCATCTTCCAATCCTGCCGAAGCCAGCACTGAGCATACCCCCACGTATGGGTGGATCGGAAGGGCTCTAGCTAGCTTTCCAAGTTCATCACACAGAGGAAAACATCCCATTACATTTTTGTCCATTCACTTCTCTTCTATAAATTTGACTTTAGTTCATGAAGCATGACACATCAAGGAAAACTGTGCAGGTCAAACCTCATGGGACACAGCCACCAAGGGAAAACTTCTTACTGAATGAGCTCAATGGTAATATGGTGACAAAAGGGGCAAAAGATGGGGGCGGGGGGGAAACGACAACACAGCAGTCTGAAGATGTGGGGTTTACTGTGAAGCCACATCAGCCCATTTCAGAGAATTAATTTCAGAGTCCTGGTGGGCACAGGTTGGCTCCTCTCACAGGTCATTCCTGTCCCCGAAGCTCTTCTTCCAAATGGGGCAATTGGTTAGAGACGACAACCTGCTAGAGGCCAGAGCTGCACCAGCCAAAGCAGTTGTCAGTGTAGTACTTCCTAAGGCGTCTGGAAAGATCTTACCTTCCCAACTCTAGGGACAGGTCCTCAAAAGGCAAGGACAGACACATTTTCAAAGGAGACAGCTCTAGGATTAACTGGACTAGAAGACTTGAAGGGAGGTGGGGAGGGCACCTTTCTCAGAAGTAGTGTGGCGGGGCCTGGGCGCTGCTGGCTGTCATGGGCACGGAGGGACCTGCAAGAGATCACCTGGTACCTGGGCATCATGCAGCTGCCAGAGGCCGGACCTGCTCAGGCAGGGCAAGCCCCCAGGGGTCACCTTGCTCACTAGGGAGGGCCAGGGAACCCCCGTGTGGCTAACAGTACGTGACTACTCTTAACTTTGTGCTGAGTTAACGATTTTATTACATATCCCAACAGAGACAGGCAGAATGCAAAGATTTAATTTTGGAAGAAAAGGTATCTTTTTCTTGGTGAGAACGTCTGAAGTTTTCTTCCCTGACTGGATGGGATTGCCCACACGTGACCTCAGTGGGAGAACACCTTGGCAGAAGTCATGGACCCCAGTGTTTCCTAGTCTGATATGCTCTAAGGTACAGGTTTCAAGTTCTCAAGTCCAGGACAGACAAGACTAGATGCCGACACTGACAAGGGCCATATCACCTGCTCATTGATGACCCCCTCCAGCATCTCTGCCCCCAGGACATGCAGTGGCATATTTGGTTTACACAATGGCTGTGCTGTCAAACAAGGCCCCCACCCCCCATCCCGGGATTCGAGTTCCTCTCCTGTCACAGTCAAAGGACTTTGCATGAGGAGCGTGCAGGGTCCTGGACAAGTGGCCCAGGGAACACGCATCCCTACGAGGCTCCTGTGTCCCCGAAAGAAGGCAGAAGAGAAAACACAATGAAGCTGAACAGTTTACCACCCATGGCCTGTATACTCAGCTTTTATTTTATTTTACTTATAAAACAATTGCCAAAACACAAAGTTTTAAAAAACACACACAAACACAGTAAGCTTTTATTCCTTCTTTTGTTGCAGAAAATAAATAATGGTCACATATTCCATATGCTTATCTATAAAATCATTTCTAAAAATGTCATCTACTGGATTCAACAGTATAATTTTTTTGGCTTTTCAATTGCAGGTATCATTTATTTTATTAAATTTTTCAAGCACTTAGGCTCCAACAATTTTGAAAAAAGGCTATTTGTGAGCTTAAAAATCTTATTCCAAGTTATATTTCAAATGAACTAAAAACAACAGGTCTTAACTTAGTTTATTTAAGAGGAGAATATAATTTTTCTTTTATAAAAATTGCCAAAAAAACTCTGAAACATCCAAACTGACATTGGAAAGTTGGTCTGTCTTCATAGGAATTAAGGAGAAGAAAGGAACAAAACACAACGCCCTGGGAAACCCACCCCATCAGGCGGCCCCTCACAGTGCGCACGCTCACATTTCCAGTTGGGCCCTGGGGAGTCTCACGGCAAGGAAGCTGTTCAGTCATCTAAACCTATATTTCTGAAAAGGTACGACATGGACTCCCCGTTGTGAATCCGACGGATGGCTTCTGAAAGGATCATGCTGATGTCCACAGTTTTAATTTTGGGGCACTGGAGCTTCTGGATTTCATGTGGAACTGTATTGGTGACCACCACCTTGGAATCAAGAGAAAAACACCAAGAGCATCACAAAACCAAGCAGCTCCTGGCTTGACCTGAAAATCTGATATATTGTCAACTCTCTGAGGAGGACAGTGGGTCTACCATACCTTCAGTTTTCAATCGGTGTGAATGCTGTCTGCGTTTCTTAGAGATTAAGAGCTGATAACCCTATACCCACGAGGGCAGCTATGGGCAAAAAGACTGTGTTGCCAAGTGTTGGCAACAAGCGCTGGCAAGGATGTAGATTAACCGGAATCCTCATACACTGCTGGTGGGAATGTAAAATGGTTCAGCTGCTTTGGACAACAGTCTGGCAGTTCCTTAAGAGTTTAAACACAGAGGTCCCATGTGACCCAGGAATTCCACTGCTAGGTGTGCAGCCAAGAGAAATGAAAACATGGACATATAGAAGCTTGGACATGAATGTTCCCAACAGTATTATTCACAATAGTCAGAAGGTAGTAACTACACAAATTTCCATCAACTTACAAAGAAACAAAAATGTGTTCTAGCCGTTCAATGAAATATTCAGCAATAAAAAGAAATGAAGTTCTGACACAAGCTACCACATGGATGAACCTTGAAGACATCATGCTGAGTGAGAGATGAGAGACATTAAAGACGGATATTGTATGGTTCTGTTCATATGAAATACCAGATTAGGAAAATCTTACGAGACAGAAAGTAGATTAGTGGTGCCTAGGGCTGAGTGGATTGAGAAGAAACGGGGAGTGACTGCTAATGGGGATGAGGTTTCTTTCTGGGGGGATGAAAATGTTCTAAAATTGTGGTGATGGAGGCACAAGTCTGTGACTATACTAGAAACCACTGTATTTATGTACTTCAAATGGGTGAACTGTATAGTATGTGAATTATATCTCAATACAGCTGTTATTTTTAAAAGTTAAGATTTCATAAAACCAAAAAAAGAAAAAGGAGAGGGGCCAGCCTGGTGGCTCAGGCGGTTAGAACTCCATGCTCCTAATTCCGAAGACTGCCAGTTCGATTCCCACATGGGTCAGTGGGCTCTCAACCACAAGGCTGCCAGTTCAATTCCTCGAGTCCCGCAAGGGATGGTGGGCAGCGCCCCCTGCAACTAAAATTGAACACGGCACCTTGAGCTGAGCTTCCGCTGAGCTCCCGCTGAGCTCCCAGATGGCTCAGTTGGTTGGAGTGCGGTTCGACTCCCGCAAGGGATGGTGGGCTGCGCCCCCTGCAACTAGCAATGGCAACTGGACCTGGAGCCGAGCTGCGCCCTCCACAACTAAGATTGAAAGGACAGTAACTTGACTTGGAAAAAAGTCCTGGAAGTAAACACTGTTCCCCAATAAAGTCCTGTTCCCCTTCCCCAATAAAATCTTTTTAAAAAGAGAGAAAATAAGCACTTTTCAACAGCTACAAATGGAAAAAAAATACTCAGCCTTCTTAAAAAACAAAGAATGGGAATAATATTATTATTTATAATACATACTCCCTACTTCCAACATAGGCCTCAAGACAGCTTATTATTTTTTTAACAGGAGTTTATTGGGGAACAGTGTGCACTTCCAGGCCTTTTTTCCAAGTCAAGTTACTGTCCTTTCAATCTTAGTTGTGGAGGGTGCCGTTCAGCTTCAAGTTGTTGTCCTTTCAGTCTTAGTTGTGGAGGGCGCAGCTCAGCCCCAGGTCCAGTTGCCGTTGTTAGTTGCAGGGGGCGCAGCCCACCACCCCTTGCAGGAGTCGAACTGGCAACCTTGTGGTTGAGAGGACACGCTCCAACCAACTGAGCCATCTGGGAGCTCAGCGGCAGCTCAGCTCAAGGTGCTGTGTTCAATTTTAGTTGCAAGGGGCAGAGCCCACCATCCCTTGCGGGAGTCGAGGAATCGAACTGGCAATCTTGTGGTTGAGAGGATGCGCTCCAACCTACTGAGCCATCCTGGAGGCAGCTCAGCTCAAGGTGCCGTGTTCAATCTTAGTTGCAGGGGGCAGAGCCCACCATCCCTTGTGGGAGTTGAACCGCCAACCTTGTGGTTGAGAGAACATACTACAACCAACTGAGCCATCCGGGAGCTCAGCGGCAGCTCAGCTCAAGGTGCCGTGTTCAATCTTAGTTGCAGGGGGCGCTGCCCACCATCCCTTGCGGGAGTCGAGGAATCGAACTGGCAATCTTGTGGTTGAGAGGATGCGCTCCAACCTACTGAGCCATCCTGGAGGCAGCTCAGCTCAAGGTGCCGTGTTCAATCTTAGTTGCAGGGGGCAGAGCCCACCATCCCTTGTGGGAGTTGAACCGCCAACCTTGTGGTTGAGAGAACATACTACAACCAACTGAGCCATCCGGGAGCTCAGTGGCAGCTCAGCTCAAGGTGCCGTGTTCAATCTTAGTTGCAGGGGGCGCTGCCCACCATCCCTTGCGGGAGTCGAGGAACTGAACTGGCAGCCTTGTGGTTGAGAGCCCGCTGGCCCATGTGGGAACCAAACCGGCAGCCCTCGGAGTTAGGAGCATGGAGCTCCAACCGCCTGAGACACTGGGCCGGCCCCAAGACAGCTTATTGAAACAGCACATCACAGTGAGATTGCTGAAGCAGACGTGGCCCACCAGGAATCATTTAGAACCAGCACTAGGGACAAATACGTCCTCTAACTAATTATTGCGACTCGTCATTTGGTATTTGATCTTCCTGAAGACTAAGGCAGAAATGGAAACATAAAGGGTTATATAAATCTCATGACCTGTAAAAGGGAGAACAGCTCCCAAAGGAAAAAAATACCTCTCCACGGGTATCACAGAATTCTTTGCACCATTCACATAGAATCAATGTGCCGAGCGCTGGGGGCAGGGCTGGACCCGCAAGGCCTGCACGGCGACCCCTGGAGGCACCATGTGGTCACCTTGTGGCTCTTTTCCTCTATAAAGAACCACCCTCATTGGGAAATAAAATTTCCAAAAGTTATTCTAACCACTTTTAAAAATAATAGCTTTATTGAGATATAATTCACATACCATAAAATTCACCCTTGTTTTTAAGGTGGACAAATAATTTTATGTTCTGCATTCAAATACATGTCAAGTACTGAGAACTTTTTCCATCAATTTTCTCTAAAACACTGAAAACCATGATGGTCTATTCTGTGAACAGCCCAAGGATAGAATTCAATGGTTTTCAGAACATTCGGAGCTGTGTTTACTGTCTCCCCAAAAAGAAGCCCTATCCCCCTGAGCTGTCACTCCCAGTTTCACCCTTCCCCAAACCCCTGGCAACCACTAATCTACTGTCTGTACAGATGCCTACTCGAGGCGTTTCATGTAACTACTTTTAATTTTAAAAAGAAAGAAAAACACTTCAAATCTTGATTTATCAACCCTAAGCGCTATCTACGGGTTACTACTCTGAAAGGAGGGGAAATTCGCCTCTCTCCAGTTCTCCCACCCCACACCTCCTAACTTGTTAATTCTGCCATCACTATTACATTGTTCAAAGCTTTTCATCTACTGTGCAACTGTGATTTGTGTGTAAGTCTGTATGAAAACCACTCACTTCTTGTGAACAGGAACCTGGCTCAGCCGCCAGTCACTGCCTCAGCACCCCCACAGGCCCATCCACTGGTGAGAGCGCCCTCTCAGGGACCCCGGCAGGCCTGTCAGTGAGAGCGCCCTCTCAGGGACCCCGGCAGGCCTGTCAGTGAGAGCGCCCTCTCAGGGACCCCGGCAGGCCGTCAGTGAGAGCGCCCTCTCAGGGACCCCGGCAGGACGTCAGTGAGAGCGCCCTCTCAGGGACCCCGGCAGGCCGTCAGTGAGAGCGCCCTCTCAGGGACCCCGGCAGGCCGTCAGTGAGAGCGCCCTCTCAGGGACCCCGGCAGGCCTGTCAGTGAGAGCGCCCTCTCAGGGACCCCGGCAGGCCGTCAGTGAGAGCGCCCTCTCAGGGACCCCGGCAGGACGTCAGTGAGAGCGCCCTCTCAGGGACCCCGGCAGGCCGTCAGTGAGAGCGCCCTCTCAGGGACCCCGGCAGGCCGTCAGTGAGAGCGCCCTCTCAGGGATGCAAGAGCACCTCCAAGCGCAGGCTCCCCACAGAAGAGCTCTGGCTACTAGACTCACACCTGCCTCTGCTGCTCTTCACGCCTCCTCTCCAACGTCCACTCTGCTCAAAGGAACTGGCTCCACCAGGCCCGTGTCCCCCTTCCTCTGGTCTGCTCTTTCTGAGGTGCCCACACACAGCAGCTGGGAGAACGCCAGCTGGTGCCACACGGACAGACCAGAGAGAGCTGCCCGGGCCTGAGGGTGTCTCCCTCCACTTGACATGTGAATTCTGTATCACTGACTCTGCCTCCTGGACCGCCTGTAATGTCACTGCAGTTCTCAGTCCGTGTTGCCAGCCGAGCGAGGAGGCTGGGTTATTGATCAGAGCACGCAAGTCTGGCCTTTGGTCTGTTAAGGCATCTTGAACCCATCAAAGATGATAAACATAGGGCCAGGCTCAAGGAGATCTCATGTGAGGAGTAGAAAATTGGGATTCGGATAAGTTTGACTCATTTAAGCTCAATACCCAGCACTTCTCTTCGAGAGGTAATAAAAATGTGATTTACACACTCAAGCCCCCGGGCTACCTGGCTGGCTGCGGACTGAGCGAGGACAAAGCAGGGCGATAAAGCTGGACAGCCTTCCTTCAGCCGCACTGGGAGCCGGGGCAGCTTAGGAAAACTGCCCCGTTGGCCTTCCTCCGACTTTCAGCCCACGGCGGCTGCAGCAGGGAGAGCGACGGGCTTTGGCATCAGGCACGCTGAGGTCTAAACCCCAACGCACGGCCTTGTACCTGTCGGACCTTAAGTCACCTAACTTTTCTGAAGCGCAGTTTCTCATCTTGCTAAAAGGGGTGGGGTTGGGGGCCTCTGACACAGCCCCTGCACGGAGCTCAGGGCGGCAGGGCAGGCTCGCCCGCACGTGGCCTGGCTGTTACCTCGTCAATGGCAGATTCTTCAATCAGTCGGGGAGCATCTGAAGATAACAAGCCATGCGTCGCCATCACAAAGATTTTATATGCACCTCTTTCCTTCAAGGTCTCTGCTGCAGCAAGAAAGCTGTCAACATCATCGATTATGTCATCCTGTCAAATTACAGATTGAGCAAAATGTACATGAACACTTTTGCAAAGGTGGGTTTAGACAACCAGGGAAGAGAAAGGGTCTAATTCTATGACACATTTGCCGTTCCGTTTTACCACGTCCAGAGAGCGTGGTCACGTGGCTCCGTCACGGCCCCACTGATCCCCTGCAAGCCTTGCAGTTCTGTCATTTACAGGCATCTACTCTCTCCACCACACTCAGTGCTCCTGGGGTCCCCCTCTATGGCCCGATGTCCAGAACTGTGCCCTCACCATGCAGGTGCTCCAGAAATGCATGCTGTTTTCTTTTTCTTTTCTTTTCTTTTTTTTTAATACACAGTAAAGCTGTTAGAAGATGCTTTGACTCTGGATGGTTCTTTCCTATTTTCTTGCTGCTTTTCCTTATTTTCCAAATTTTCTCCATTGGGCATATGGGAAATATGCTTTTTAGATGTTTTTATAATGGGAAAAACAATAATTATTATTTTTAACAATAAAGCCAGTCCAGTGGTTTCCAATCTATGGACCACAGATTCCCAGTGTGCGATAATAGAAAATATATATGTTGGTCTCTGCCCTTGGTTCCTGGCACAGGGCTCCTGAAACCCCTGGAATTTCCTGAGTGACAGCAGTGTCTTTTGTTCTAATGAGGTGACTCTGGGTGAGCCCCAGGGTGGCTCCTGGGTGGGGGCTGGTCACCAGGAAACCAAGCCATGACTGGAAGCTGGAATTGTCAGCCCCAGCCCCCACTTCTCCACAGACAGGGGAGGGCCTGGAAATGGAGTTAATGATCGATTGTACCTACGTGAGGAAGCTCCGTAAAATCCCAACAGCACGGGGTTCGGAGAGCTTCCAGGTTGGTGAACACAACCACGAACCAGGAGGGTGACACACCCCAACTCCACGGGGACAGAAGCCCCTGAGCTCGGGACCTCCCCCCAGACGTCACCCCGTGTATCTCTTCATCTGTCTGTTCATCTGTGTCCTTTATCACAACCTTTATAACCATCTGGTAATAGTAAGTATTTCCCTGAGTTCCCGGAGCTGCTCTAGCAAATTAAGGGAACCCTAGGAGGGGGTGATGGGAACCTGTGATCTGTAGCCAAGTCGGACAGAGTTGTGGGTAACCTGGGGACCTACTACTTGCAAACAGCATCTGAAGTGTGGTGGCAGCAGTCAAGTGGGACTAAGCCCTTACCCTGTGAGTTAAATTGTAGGACACCCAGTTGGTGTCACAGAGAATTGCTTGGTGTGGGGAAAAATCTCCACACATTTGGTGACCCAAAGTGAAGTGTTTTATATTGAGCAGTGAAGGAGACACGCAGGAGGGAAACACAGGAGGTGGAAACCGAGTCTTTCCTATCACAATCGGGCTCCCAAGCTACTTTCAGCCCATTGGGGCATCAAGCACTGTCTTGGGTTGAATAAATATTCATGTATTTATTACATGCATATATACGCATACACACCAGGGGTGCCAAAAAAAATGTCTACAAGTGGACACTTTGGTCAATGCTGCTCAAGCAGTAGTTCGCTGTAATCAGAAGTGTCTGAACGCTGAGCACCTCTTGTCATTGCAGAAGTCAGACATGACTTGTATTCATCTTTTGTTATCGGTACATATTATTACAATTTTTACAGTTTTTTACTTTCTTAAACTGTGTATACATTTTTTGGCACCCTCTGTATATAGTATGCACATATATTTTACTCTTTTCAAATATATACTGATATTACTATGATCAAAGAAAAAAATACATATATTACTTTAAAACCACTACTGGTAAAATGGTACAGCCACTCTGAAAAATAGTTTGACAGGTTCTTATAAAATTATATTTGCAATTATCATGTAACACAACAACTGGACTTCTGGTCATTTATCCTAGAAAAATTAAAACTCTATTCAGACAAAAACCCATATATAAATGTGCATAGCAGTCTTATTTCTAACAGCAGAAAACTGGAAACAACCCAAATTTACTTTAACAGGCAAGTGGTTAAACAAACTACAGTACCTACATACATGGAATACTATAGCAATAAAAGAATGAACTATTAATACACAAAACAACTTGAATGGATCTCCAGGGAATCATGTTAAGTGAAAAAAAATCAATCTCAAAAGGTTACATACTGTATAGTCTATTTATAAGACTTTCCCGAAACCACGACTATAGAGACAGGACAGATTTTGTACTGCCACAGTTAGGGGTCAGGAGGGCAGGAGCTGGGTGTGGCGATAAAGGGAGCTTTTTGATGGAATAGTTCTGTTATCTTGATTGCAGTGGCGGTTACACAAAGCTACACATGTGATAAGACTGCAGACATTTACACACACACAACACTGGTGCTCTCTGAAGCAGCTCTATGGATGGGGTGATATGAATTTCCAGACTGTGTTACTATATACAGTTAAGCAAGAAGGAGGAAACTGAGTAAAGAATGTGCAAAACCTCCCTGTAGTTTTTTGTGTGTTTTTTTGGCTACTTCCTATGACTCTATAATTACTTCAAAATAAAAGTTTTGTATTTTTTAAATGCAGTTGAAGCAGAAAGGGAAAAAAGTGCTACTTAATTCATAGCATCTTGTTTCTACAGACTTTACTAATTAAGGAGTAATGGAGAGCGATCACCCTGTACGGTGACGTCAGAGATTTGCTAACAAAATTACAAGCACTGGAGAGAATGTGGGGCCCCCTATGGAGGCTTGGTAAACAACTGCTTTGGGAACAATTTGGCACCACCTAGTAAAGCTGGAAATGTGTGTGCTTCAGACTCAACAACTCCACTCGCAGACACTAGAAAATCTTGCATGGATGCACAGAAAATAGGTGTAAGAATGTTCAAAGCAGTATTATTTGGAAATACGAAAAATTATGTGTGCAATGCCCAGAGAACAGATAAATAAGTTGTGTAATAGTTATGCCATGGAACACCACACAGTGAAAAAGAATAATGTACAATTAAATGTTACTACACAGAGAAATCTCAAAAGAGTGAGAACAAAAGAGTCACAAAGTACACAAAGCCTTCCTTATATAAACATCAAAAACATGCAAAACAAGACAACACAGTGTTTAGGGACACATGCACTCCTGACGGACTGTAAGGGTAAGTAGAGGCACAAATGCCAACTTCCGGGCTAGTGACCAGCTCGGGGGGAAGAGAGAAGACAGGTGCAGTGAGAGTCCTCCATGATGAGTGCTGAGCACCCACGTGTTCATTTTACTCTAATCTAAGCTACACAGGCATTAAATGTATTCCTTTTGTGCAATGGTTTTGTGAAGTGTGAGAGGATGTGTGCTTTAAACATTTATAATCAATTTTGTACCCTATTTTCATCACACAACAATTTATCATGTTATAACAAACAGTCGCACAATATTTAACGAACTAAGTAGCTAGCAATTTCTTAATAAGTTAATGATATCAATTTTCAATTTTTGGACCAAAGTAACCAGTTAGCACAAGGCACCAACTGAAATGAGACTTACCTTGCCGTCCTACTGCTCCCATACAAGTAACAAATAAGTCGACAGAATGACAAGTAATAGTAAGAGAGGCTTACGTACCACAATGATGGCGATCCTTCCTCCCACATCGCCAACAACTGTGATTGGGGGCTTTTCTTTAGGAATCAGCACTGGTCAGAATAAAACACACACACACACACATACACACAAGTTTCTATATTAAAAAGTAAGTCAAAGCCTTTAAAAAGTCAGTGTCTCATGATAAAAAGACCCAAGAAACTAGAAATAGAAGGGAACTTCCTCAACCTGATAAAGGGCAACTAGGAAAACCTCAGAACTAACATCATATACTTAGTAAAAGACTGAGCGCTTGCCCCTAAGCCCAGGAACAAGACAAGCAGGCCTACCTCCACCCGCCGACCCTGTACTGGCTATGCTAGCTGGGGCGATTACGCAAGGAAGGGAATCAAAAGCATCTAGAGGGATAGGAAGAAGGAAAACTATCTCTATTAGTAAATCACATGATGGTACATATAGAAAATCTACAGAAAACTACCAAAGTGAATATACGAGTTCACCAAAGATGGAAGGTACAAAATCAACACGCAAAAATCAGTTGTGTTTCTACACACTAGCAATGAACAATCTGAAAAGGAAATTAAGAAAACAACTCCATTTACAAAAGCATCAAAAAGAATAAAATACCTAGAAATAAATGTAACCAATGAGGTGAAAGACTTGTACACTGAAAACTACAAAACACTGCTAAAGAAATTAAAGAAAACAAATAAATGGAAAGACATCCCATGTTTCTGGATCAGAAGACTTAATATTGTTAAGATGGCAATGCTCCCTCCCCAAAGGGATCGAGAGATTTAATGCATTCCCTATCAGAATCCCAACGTCATCTGTTGCAGAAATGAACTGAGAGTAAAATTCATATGGAAATGCAAGGGACCTAAAATACCCAAAATAATCTCAAAAAAAAAAAGGAAGTATAAAGGTGGAGGGACTCACACTTTGCTATTTTTAAACTTACTACAAACTTTTATTTTACTTATTTTGTTAATTACAGTTCACATTAAGCTTGATTAATCACAATACTGTGGTGCTGGCATAAAGATAGAGATCCATGCAATAGAATTGAGAGCCCAGAAATAAACCAAACACCTACAGTTAACTAATTTCCCCCAGCTTTATGAAATATAACTGACTTATAATACTGTGTGCGTCTCAGGTGTACAACCTGGTGTTTTGAGACACAAATGCTGCAAAATGATCACCACAATAAGGTTAGTTAACACATCCGTCACCTCCCATGATTGCCTGTGTGTGTGCAGTAAGAACACTGAATATCTAGCAATTTTCAAGTATTAATACAGTATTATTAGGCCAGCCCGGTGGCTCAGGTGGTTGGAGCGCTGTGCTCCTAACGCTGAGGTCGCAGGTTCGATTCCCACAGTGAGCCAGTGAGCTGCGCCCTCTACAGCTAAGATTGTGAACAGCAGCTCTCCCTGGCGATAGGCTGCCGTGAACAGCCGGAGGTTGGTGTGGGTTGGCGTGGGCTGCCGCGGGCTGCTGTGTGCTGCCATGAGCGGCTATGAGCTGCCATGAGCGGCCGACATCCGGGGAGAGCTGCCATGAGTGGCTGTGAGCGGCCGACCAATGACTGGCGACTGACTGCCTGGGGGGGGGGGCCCACAAGGCTCATAATACCAGCGTGGGCCAGGGAGCTGTGTCCTACACAACTAGATTGAGAGACAACGGCTTGAACCAGAGTGGGGGTCGGCAGAAGACGGGGGGAAAACACAGTACTGTTCATTATAATCACCGTGATGGTCATTAGATCCCAGGAACTTCATCTTCTAACTGGAAGCTTGGAGTCTCTGACCAACATCTCCCCATTTTCTCCTTCCCCAGCCCCTGGCAGCCAGCATTCTACTCTCTGTTTCCATGAGTTTGGCTTTTTTTTTTTAAAGATTCCACATATAAGTGAGATCATACAGTATTTGTCTTTCTCTGACTTATTTCATTTAGCAGAATACACTCAAGGTCCACCCATGTTGTCACAAATGGCAGGATTTCCTTCTTTCTTATGGCTGAGTAATATTCCACTGTGTATATACATATTTTCTTTTTCCATTCATCTGTCGATGGACACTTAGAATTGATTTTTGACAAAGGTGTTAAGACCATTCAGTGGGGAAAGAATAGTCTTTTCAACAAATGGTGCTGGGAAAACTGGATATTCACATGCAAAAGCATGAAGCTCGAATCCTACTTTATACCAGATACAAAAATTAATTCAAAATGGATCAAAGACCTAAAAATAAGAGCTAAAACTATAAAACTCTAAGTAGAAAACCTGGGCGTAAATCTTCATGACCTTGAATTTGGCAATGGATTCTTAGATATGACACCAAAAAGCAAGTGACAAATATAAAAATAAGTAACTGAACTTCAAAATCAAAACCTTTTGTGCATCAAAGGCCACTATCAAGAAAGTGAAAGGACAACCTACAGAACGGAAAAATGTATTTGCATATCATATGCCTGATAAGAGTCTAGTGTCCAGAATATATAAAGAACTCTTACAACTTAACAATAAAAAGACAAACAACCCAATTAAAAAATGGGCAAAGGATTTGCATAGCAATGTCATTAGCCATTAGGGAAATGAAATCAAAGCTACTATAAAGTGCCACTTCACACCCACTAGGATGATGATAAAGACTAACTGGAACTTAAAGCAAACATAATCAGTTGGGTGGGTCTACAAGAGGAGCTAGGGCTTATGGGAGTTCTCACGCCTAAGCAGTCACCAGAACCCTACAGGAGGAACTCCATGTTTATCATAAAGCTCTACGGTTCTAACTTCCCTTTCCCGTAAGTTCCGTTTCCCCACATATAAGTGCCCCTCCGCCTTGGCACACAGGCCAGAGAGTATGCACATGGCTGCCTCGTCTGCATGCACTGGGCTGCAATCCTTTCTGTTCCTGAATGAATCCTCTTTGGTGACAGAACACCTAGTTGATATTATTTTTCAGTCGACAATGACTATAACCAACAAATCAGAAAATAAGTGTTGGTAAGGATGTGGAGAAACTGGAACCTTTGTACATTGCTGGTAGGAATGTAAAATGGCATAGCTGCTATGAAAAACAGTTTGGTGGTTCCTCAAAAAGTTCAACATAAAATTACTATATGATCCAGCAATTCTAATCCTAGGTATAGACCCTGATGAAATAAAATCATATGTCTGCAAGAAACTTGTACATGAATGCACATTGCAGCATTATAGCCAAAAGGTAGAAACAACTCAAGTGTCCAACAAATGGACTATTATTCGACCATCAAAAGGAATGAAGTAGTGGGACACGCAACAACTTCGATGAACTTTAAAGGCATTACGTTAAGCGAAAAAAATTGGACACAAACAGTGTCATACTGTATGATTCCACTTATATGAAATAAGACAAATTTATAGGGACAGAAAGATCAGTGGTTGCCAGGGGGTGTGGGGGTAATTACTGAATGGGTAGGGGTGCTCTGGGGTGATGAAAAGTCAGAAAGGAAAAAAAAGACTAGAAACGAACGGCAGACAGTGCAACACTGTGAATGCACACTGTGCCAGTGAGCCGTACACTCGGAAATTGTTAATTCTGTGCCATGTGTCTCTCACTTCAACTTTTTAAAAAAGTCAATGTCACTAAGGGAAACAAATTACAAGGACTGCTCTGGGTCTCCACCTTGGCACCACGGACACTCTGGGCCACATAAGTCTTTGTTGTGAGAGCTGTCCCTTGTGTGGCAGGACGTTTAGCAGCATTCTTGGCCTCTACTCACTAGATGCCAGGAGCAACCACCTCAGTTGTGACAGTCGGAAATGTCTTCTAGGGGACAAAAGCCATACTACCCCTGGCTAGCTGAGAACCACCGCTCTAGATTTAAAGAGACTAAACACAACTAAATGCCATATGTGAACCTAGGTTGGTGTGTGGGGGAGGGGACCGAAATGTACAGCCAAACAAAGCAAGATAAATCCCAACACTGAAGTCATTTTTTACATTTTCAACACTCCTTTTCCCAAGCTCTTGACCTCTATGCTGGTGAAAGAGTACAATGGGACAGCCCTGTAGGAAATCAGTGTGACAAAGAGCCATATAAACAGTCATACCTTTGACTCATTCATCTCACTTTTAGAAACTTATATGAAATAAGCCGAAGTATGAAAAAAGTTTTTTATCCACGTATGTTCACCGCAGCATTATACTGGCAAAGACTAGGAGAAAACACAGATCTGCAGCTACGCACCGGTTGGGCAAACTAAGCCACACCCAGAAGATGGGATACTAGACAGCCATTATGAATGCTGTTTACAAAAGTGTTAACGACTTTGAAAGACGTTGTAAAGCTGGGAGAAGACGGCGACATGCGCAGTTATGGCATCAGTATGGATCACAGCTCCGGGAAAACAGAAAGGAAAAAACTGAAGAGGCTCCCTAAGTACTGATTCAGTGGATTAAGCACAGATTATTATTTTCTGCTAACTTTTATGTATTATAATGTCTTGAATAATTATGTGTTTATATTCTGAAAAAGTATTTTTAGTTTTCTTTTTTATTTGGCATTTTTCAACTTAAGAAACCAGAGGATACAAAATAATTTTTAAAATCTAATGATAAATGTGAAAATGTTTTGACATAATCAAAATCTCAAAATATATATCTGAGATGCCATACGACTAATGCCTTCTTTTCCCTTAATATTTGCTATTAACTTAAACAAGCATTATATACAGGGTGTCAAGCCATAAAATGTGCAGAAGAGTTCAATATGTACGATCTGTGAAATTAAAATTCTGGTATATTCTCCCAAAAGTCCTCTATTTATCACTACTTGAGTCAAATGTAAACATGAAAACATTATAATTAAAATGAAAATCGTGAAAGAAGCAAGCTGAAACATAAAGGGCGCATAAGTAGATAAAGGAATGTTAGAACTTAGTATCACCCAGTCTGTCCCCTCGTTTTCAGATGGGAAAACAAGAGTTCTGTTTCTGCAGTCCAGGAATGACTAGCTAGGACCACACTTAAAGCTAATGCCTGGAAGTTACAAAGGAGCTGGTGCATCTAAAGCTTGCTGGCAGGTTTTGAACACAGCCTGCAAAACCCCCAAACAGGAACGTCCTTGCCGCTGTGCTCAGGGAAACGGCTCGTGCCACCCAGGAGCCAATGGGCCCTCATAGGGCTTCCTGAAGGGGAGGCCAGCCATAGGCCTGAGTGCCAGCAGCCTGGTAGCACAAGCACACACCCACCAATGAGCGGAAAGCGTGACTAACAATCCTGAACCTGGCTCCATCCCCAGCTCTCCCTCCTCTTTAGACCCCATTGCAAGTGGAAGAACTAGAAGAGAAGAGCTTTGGACTCGGACACGCCACCCCCACCCACAGCAGCGATGTAGCTAAACCGCAAATGTAGGCCACATGTAATTTTAAATTGTAATAGCCACACTGCAAAAGCACAAAGAAACTGGTGAGATTATTTTTAATAAGGTATTTTACTTAATCCAATGTATCGGATACCATTTTAACATGTAATCAATACAAAGATTAATGAGATCTTTCACGCGCTAGTTTTCACATCCTTCCCACTCACCCCATTCCAGTGGGGAGGAGCCACAGGTAACACAGCCCAGCCTGTGACATCAAAGTCCTGCCACCATGAACTTGCTTAACTTTGTCAGCCTCCCAAATCTGGCCTCCCTATTTCTTGACTCTGTTCCCTGCAATCTATCCCAACATGGTGTGGGCCTGGACGTCTGAACGCACCCACCCCTCACTGACTGCCCCCAGCTCCAGAGCTTCTGCAGCGTTTTACCAGGTGAGTATATTCAGTGGCACTCAAAGTCCTCCCCCATCTGCTCCGGCACAGTATTGCTCCCTTATCCGTCTCTCTTCGCTCTAAGCACCTGGTATTACGGGTGGTGCCCTTCCGGACCACAGCACCGCCAGGCACAAACCCCAGCCCCTGCCTCCAGAGCATCCAGAGCATCCTGGCACCCGCTTTAACCCACGCCTCAATGCCTCCTGTCTCCGCGTCAGCTAACCGAGGTCCACCATGCGCAGCCATGCCCAGCCGCAGTCTCAGCTCCTTCAGGGCTACCCAGCACACTATTTCTTTCTCTGAAATTTTCTCTACTTACAAATGAGCAAACTCCGAGACAAAACAAGAATGTGAAGGGGTCCAAAACACCCCACAGCGGCATAAAAATTATTTTGAGCTGAAGGCATTTGAGTTTGTGAAACCCCTTATTTGCCTAAAAGCAGAACCCCCCCCCCCCCACACACACACACACAGAACTCAATTGTCATATATCCCCTCCCAGGAAGGAACAACCAGTGAAGACTGACTCTTATCACCTACTCCAGAAATCAGCACCACACCCAAACAACTCTCCGTAGTCTCCTAAGGGCTCATCTTATCTTTCCAAAGGTCATTTGTTCTCTTCTTCCCCTATTAAAATGGTTTATAAGCCGCAAATTCTAACCTTCTCCTAAAATTTGTCTTTTCTCTTGCTAATCTGCCTTTTGCCGGGTTTCACTTGCAGGCCCTGAGCACTGAATATTAAAGAGGGTAGAAGAAAAGTGTTTCCTCCCCAACAGACTCAAACAAAGGCAGCATTTTTTTTAAATTGAAAAGATGTTATTAAAGCATGAGGGCAGTTTCTTAAAAACAAAACCAAATTCCCACATAACTCCTACCACACAGCACAGCAGCTGTTCACCCTGCATAGCCCTTCCTGGTCCTTGCACAGAGATAGGTACACACTCTCCAGTTCTGCCTTTTGCACATGCATTCCAGAGATTATCTTGTTTCAAAGGGCTGTATAATTAGTTGTACTGACAACACAGTTTACTAAGTCCTGCCTTCTGATAAACCATTTAGACTTTTTAGTGTTTTGCAATAAAAATAATACTACAGTGAATAACATTCTTTATGTTAAACTACAGGATATATTACTGAATGAATGAATGAAATTCCCTGATGTGCCACAACTGAATCTAGTAGTCAGGGCACTTTCATAGTTTCTGCTGTGATCAGACGAACTGCTTGGAAAAGGCTCTACACTCCCCAGAGCAACAGACGTGCACTTGTTACAACAACGCCAGGAAAGGTATTAATCAGTTTTTGCCAACTTAAAAAACAAAAAAAGAGAAGAGGTAATTCATATTTGGGGGAAAAAAAGTCAGTTTTAAAATCAAAGAGGTGGGCCGGCCCCGTGGCTCAGGTGGTTGAAGCACCAGGCTCCTGATGCAGAGGTCGCGGGTTTTATTCCCACATGGGTCAGTGAGCTGCGCCCTCTACAGCTAAGACTGTGAACAACAGCTCTCCCTGGAGCTGGGCTGCGGTGAGCAGCCAGAGGTTGGCGTGGGCTGCCGCAGGCTGCTGTGAGTGGCCGACCAACGACTGGCGACCGACTGCCTCAGCAGGGGATCACAAAGCTCGTAATACCAGCAGGGGCCAGGGAGCTGTGTCTTACTGTTGGGACGGTGTTTCCTGCAGGCCCCGCCTAAGACCTCAAGCTCCCCCTTATTGGAGCTATCTCCGGCAAGCTCCCCCTAAGAGCTCTGTCCCCCCTCCTCCTCCCATACCTTATCAGAGATGTCTCCTGCAGGCACCATAGTTAGAGGCCTCCCTGTCAAAACAAAGTTGAGGGATCACAGCTGCTAGGGACAGATCTCCCTGGCACCCCGGCCAGATTCCCCCCCTCAACCCGGAGGCCTGACCCTATAAAATAAAGCCCCTGACCCGTCAGTACTCAGTCCTTTGGGAAATATCCCACTGGGCCCAGTAGTGTAATAAAGCTGAGTTCTCCTTGCCCTCTGGGAGCGCGCCTTGTGTTTCTCGGTCCTTGCCCCTTTTTCCGCAACACTACTCAACTAGACTGAGAAACAACAGCTTGAACCAGAGTGGAAGGAGGGAGAGGCAAAAGAAGGGGGAAAAATAAAATCAAAGAGGAAAGCAACAAGAGGGGCAGCACACTTACTGGGGATGTCCAGGCTGGGGTGGATGGCGGCCACATTCCTGACCATGGGAGGGGAATGCCGCCCATCTACCAGGTCAGACTCGGCATCCTGAGCTTCTCCATGAATCACGGCAATTCCCAGTCGCAGGCGCTCAGCAAAAGACTGTGCCCTGGGGAGAACACAAGACAGTTCAAAAATGACGCATCACCTGTTTTCTGTTCATGTCTCTGGGAGAAACATTGAAAGAACATAAATAAAACGTCGTTTCGTGGAAGATTAACAAAAAAAAGAATAAAATAATCTCAGAGTCTTAGACTCCAGGACAGAGTGTGGAGACACCATGTGATAAACATGTCCCTCGGGCAGTGGGCACCATAGGTGGAGAGCTGGCCCTGCAGGGTCTGCACTCAGCCAGCTGGGGGAGCCTGCGTAAGTCAGGTCACCTCCTCTAAGCCTCAGTTTCCTCCTTCGTAATTGCTAATTCTCTACTTAACACGTTGCGTACGGATCACGAGAATCTTCGTTTTATCTGAGCCATGCGTTAAGGACGGATAACGAGAATTTCAAAAGATTGGGCAGAGAGCAATGAGAGGCCAAGACAGGGAGGTGAGACGAGTGGCGACAGGGAACCAGCTGTGAAAGTGCCTACGCAGCGGGCCCCCAAGGAAGACAATCCAGCCAGGCTCTCAGGAGATTTGGCCACGCATCATCTGGAGCCCATAGTGGGAAGAGGAAAGAAAAAGTATCACACACGGGTGTGTAAAGTGTGTGCATCAAAAAAAGTGAGGGGCCGGCCCTGTGGCTCAGGCGGTTAGAGCTCCGTGCTCCTAACTCCGAAGGCTGCCGGTTCGATTCCCACATGGGCCAGTGGGCTCTCAACCACAAGGTTGCCAGTTCAATTCCTCGAGTCCCGCAAGGGATGGTGGGCAGCGCCCCCTGCAACTAAGATTGAACATGGCACCTTGAGCTGAGCTGCCGCTGAGCTCCCGGATGGCTCAGTTGGTTTGAGAGCGTCCTCTCAACCACAAGGTTGCCGGTTCAACTTCCTCAAGGGATGGTGGGCTGTGCCCCCTGCAACTAGCAACGGCAACTGGACCTGGAGCTGAGCTGCGCCCTCCACAACTAAGACTGAAAGAACAACAACTTGAAGCCGAACAGAACCCTCCACAACTAAGATTGAAAGGACAACAATTTGACCATTGTTCCCCAATAAAGTCCTGTTCCCCTTCCCCAATAAAATCTTAAAAAAAAAAGAAAAGCAGTATAAAAAAAAAAAAAGTGAGAAGTGAAACTCGGTACATATGCAATTTTTGCCGTGTCCCACTGCACAAAGGAAGCTGCTTTCTGCAGTATCACACCAGGAGGGATTACTAACATCATAGGTGAGTAAATCCTAAAAAATTCCATAGAAAAATAATAAATGACATAGAAGCATTTACGCTTTAAAGAGAAGAGTGCATTTTAAAGTAGTTTCTTTTTAAAACCTGCCGGAACAGAGGGGTAGGAGGGATTTAAACCCCGCCGTACGCAACGTGTTAACAGTGAGAACCAACCACATGAGACAAAGTGCATTAAATACTAAGTGTTAAGCCTCGATCTTTTAAGTTTTATTAAGGTATAACTGAGATAGAGTAAAATGTACATATTTAAAGTATACAATTTCATAAGCTCTGATGTCATGTATATATGTGTACTAACATCAGCACAAGCAAAGCACTGAAAGCCTTTGTCACTGCAGACGTCCCCTCGCACCCCATGTGATGGCTCCTTCTAGCACCAGGCAGCCAGGGGTCTGCTGGCGTCACCCTAGTCCTGCCTTTGCTAGAGTTTCATCAGTGGGTTAGAGTGCGTACAGTCCTCTTTTGTCTTATTCCGCTCACTCAGCATAACGCTTTGGAGAGCCACCCACGGGGTATTGTACAGGACAGGCCGTCCCTTTACACTGCTTGTTCATGAACTTTTGCGGTTCCAGCTTTGAGATACGAGGTCAGACAGTTGAGTTCACCAACTCATCCTAGAAACATTGCTACATACATCATTGCTGAATATGGTCACCTTCAAAGTACTCCCCTTGGGAGGCTATGCACGGACGCCAGCACCTAGTCCACCCTTCAAAGCAATTTTGGAACTATTTCTGGAGTGGCCATCAGAGCTGTCGTCGTATTACCCTTGATGTCCTGAATGTCATCAAAATGTCTTCCTTTCAATATTTCCTTTATCTTCAGGTAAAGAAAGAAGTCACTGGGGGCCAGATCAGGTGAGTAGGGAGGGTGTTCCAATACAGTTATTTGTTTACTGGCTAAAAACTCCCGCACAGACAGTGCCGTGTGAGCTGGTGCATTGTCGTGATGCAAGAGCCATGAATTGTTGGCGAAAAGTTCAGGTCGTCTAACATTTTCATGCAGCCTTTTCAGCACTTCCAAATGGTAAACTTGGTTAACTGTTTGTCCAGTTGGTACAAATTTATAATGAATAATCCCTCTGATATCAAAAACGGTTAGTAACATTGTTCCAACAAAGTTCATGAACTTAATTGTCAGCCTCGTATTACAAAACTGCTGTGGACATTCATGCACAAATGTCTATATGGACTCATGCTTTCTTTCTCTTGGGTAAATAGCTAAGAGTAGAATGGTTGGATCATACGGTAGGCATATATTTAGCTCTAAAAAATCAACCAAACTGTTTTCAGAAGTGATCCAGTGAGCAAAGGTATTCAATTGTGGGAAATAATTTTAAAGGAGCTTTTCCGGGAAAAAGACTTTACTCCTACATTTGATTTTGTTCTTTCCCTCTTCGGTGCAGTGGCTTCTCCAGAAAACACTGGCATATGGAACCCTCTCGACCCAAATGCCACTGTAAGTCCTGTGCTACTGACACACCAGGTACTGCAGGTCACCTGTGCCTCTCAGCACTGCCGCATTTGTATGTCTTGGGGTGTTTTAGCTTCTACAATGTCACCTTGTAACACATACCGATAAGTGGCCTCTGGGACGGATTCAATTCTGCTAATAAATTACTGAGTTCTTTGAATAAAAGATGGTAAACAATTAAGAAATATATTTGCTAGTATTTTCAATGCCAGATTTGAAGATCGACAATCAGCGGCCGCCAATGTGGGAGTGAGAAAAGCACTAGGTTGGGGTTCCCAAGACACGCAGGGCTTTAGTCAAGCAATACGACTGGTGGTCACAGATCGGAGTTCAAATTTAAAAAAAGAGGAAAATTAATCATCACTTAATAAATGGAGTTGGCAGATGGAGTTGGCAGACAACCTTTTAAACTATCAGCCCATAGAATAAAAGTAAGAGACACCAGTGGAAACCGCTGAGGTAGAACCAGAACGCGGACTCTGACTAGGGATGTGATCGCTGGATGTAAATCCAAGAAGCTCAATCGTGAGCTCCCACCTACCTCTTGGCCGAGGCTGGAGATTTGGCCACAATCACAGCATTCCTGTAATCCGGGATCTGTGACAGACAAGAGATCAGGGATTACTGTCATGTCTCCACAGGCTATTCACACCAACACTCAACAATCCATAAAAAGGAACATCGCAACAGACTAAAAAATGCCATCGGGTCCACTGAAAGTTTCCCAAAAAGAGAACCGTTCAAAGTAAATTTCTCCTTTGGAAAATGAAGAAATGCCTACCTAGGAAACAATATTATCAAGCTATGAGCCTCACACGCTTCTTATAGAAAAAGCAGGGCTAATCAGTGATTGGCTCATATCTACGTCCCAGCAAATACTGACAAAGTGGTATAAAGAACGGGAAGTTGTCATTTCATAGATCAGGAATGATACCCATGCAATCTGAATCCAAGGCAATTGTCAAATTCCAAATTAGTGCAGAACAAACAAATGACTTAACACATCTCAGTTATATACTGAGGAAAACAATTTGTTAAAGGACAATCAACCCAATCCTGTTTTATAAAGATATTAAGAGCCCTTAAAAAATAACTAAAATATCAGTCTGTTCTGGAGTCAATAAAATTGAACATTTGAAGTGATCTGTGCTAGTGACAATTATAACTGAAGATATATCCATTATCAACGTCTGAAAGTTTAGAAGACAGAATTGTTTTTAAGCTGAGCAATAGTTTGTTGTTTCTGACTTCACCTTGTCAATATTTTCAACATTTTATGTTCCACATAATGTGAGATACAGATGATGTATTATAGAAATGTACATCTAAAATCTATGTAACTTGACTAAATTGTCACCCCAATAAACTTTAATTTAAAAAAAAGAAGAAAAAGAAATTCAATCACTTCAATTCATTAAATTATATTATTTCATTCAAATACATCCCCCATGCTTTTTTCATAATTATGCTACATCAAAGAATTTTAATATCAGCACTTAACAGCTAGACCTTGTACAATGCCTAATGCATAGGAAGCACTGAACACTTAGTAAACAAACAAAAAACTGATTAATTTGAACAAGGCTCTATTATAGATGTATCCAGCTAACCACATGAATCAGATATCCTTACATGAAAGCCTAATATATTCAACACTGTCAGTGAGTAAAGTAGCAAGAAATACTTTCATTTAGGCATTTTCGCTAGAAGTCTTTCTAAACTGTTTTATGTACTTTCTTGCCTCATCAAACATCAAACAGCACCAAACCCAGCCAACAGAAGAAATAAAGCAGGAAACAATTAATCAAGCAAATGAAAGGAGACTTTAAAAGAAAGGACTCTTTTAACAAAAACAAGTCTAATTTTCTCCTCAAAAGTTAAAACAGAAAAGCATAGAAAGAACAAGTTGTTATGAAAAAGAATCAAAGAGAAATCTAGGAGGTGAAAGGGATTATTGTCCAAATACTCAGTAGCTGACCTGTCATACGCACAGCTGAAGAACGAACATGGGAGATGAGGCCAAGAAATTTTACCACAATGCACTTTATAAGAACACAAAATTTGGGGGGAAAAAAAAGTTAAGACAATATAGGAACTATATTCAAAATTTTCAACATATAATATGTTCCAAAAGGAAAAAATGGGAAAAAAATAAAAATAGAAGAGATGAAATACTCAAATTAAAGGAAAAAACTTCCCAGAGAATAAGAGATTCACTGAGCATCTACTGAGATGAATGGGAAAAAGATCCACCTCACACACATCATGCTGAAATTCTAAAACCATGGCAAAAAGGTAAAACATTATTTTAGATGGGGAAAATTCTGTCCCTTCTCCCCCCAAAAAAACCCACATGAAAAGACAATCACACTAGAAATCAGGGAAGTAAAAAATTCAAATAAATGTAGTATTGTTTTACTCATTAAATTGGCAAAATTAAGGGCATGGGGAAACAGGTACTATCACATGTACTACTGGGAATGTAAATTAATACAGCCCCTTCAGACAATTGCAATTTTTGTGATATCTATTAATATTAAATTTTCAGAAAATTGCAATTTTTGCAGTATCTATTTAAAAACTTAAAAATGTAGATACTTTCCAATCAAGCAATTCTATTTCTTAATATATCTCAGAAAAATACTCACAGAAGTACTCAGAAAGGTAAGTACAAGAATTTTCAATGCAGCATCACTTAAAATAAATATAATAAAATATTTCAAATTAAAGAATGAAAAAAATAAAACCACCTAATATCCAATCAAGAGGGAAATGGTTGAAAAAACTGGCTGTTTTAAACTTGTGCTTTAAACATCTAAACATGTAGCTATTTAAATTGATTCAACTTAAATAAAACGAAAGATTCAGTTCTCCACTCACACTAGGCACATTTCAAAGACTCAACAGTCACCAGCCAGGACGGCTGGTAGAACATTTTCAGATCACAGAAAGGTCTATTGGACATCGCTGTTCCAAAGTAAGGAACAGGAACACGTACTACGTAGCAATTATAACGAAAGAAGTAAACCTATGTATCTTAGCATGGAAAGAACTCCAGATACCAGCATGGGAAAGGAAAGAACAAGCTGCAGAACAATGCAAACGATATGTTGATTTAAAAACAAAAAAGAAAATACCCACAAATCAGTATCTACAGCTATGTGTATATAGACAAGGAGGCAAATACAAAGAGAAAGATCTGAAAGGCTACAGGACACGAAGCGAGCTGGGAACAAGGGCTACCTCTGCAGAGGATTACGTCTATATCTGAAGGCATACCTGTTGGCTTACTTGATCCTGTTTCGTGTAGGAAAAGCAGGTGTCAGAACTACTATACACAAACAGGCATTTCCCTACACTACCATTGCAAACATGAATTTCATTTTTTTAGAAAAAGATTACTCATTATCAAGTGGAGGGGAAAAACACACAATGTGTCAAGGAAGTTGACTTCCACACTCTGCGGTAACTTTCCCCTGAACCATGAAGGGACATCAGTAGGGCCACTTGTGGAATCACATAGAAATTGCTCTACACCCCACACGCCTTTGCTATATCCCCTACCCTCGGCCCTGGTTTTCTATTTCCTGCCATATCTCTTTTCTGTGATAATGAGAGTGGGTTGATATAAAAACACTAAGAAGAACACGGGGGGTGGGAAGGAGGAAACAACTTAATCAGAAACAGGGTAACTCTAGAAGTTCCTATTTTAAACATTGATGAAATAAGATGGGCTTTCTCCATACACAACGAAAATGTAGTCCTCTTCATAATTTCCTTTAAAAATCCTGGTACAGACCGATGAAGTCCTGATATATGCTACAATGTTGATGAACCTCAAAAGCATTACATTAAGTGAAAGAAGCCAAACAAAAAAGGTCACATATTGTAGGATTCCGTGTATATGAAATATCCAGAATAGGCAAATCCACAGACACAGAACACAGATTAGCGGTTGCCAGGAGCTGGAGAAAAGGAGGAATGGGGAGTGATTACTTAATGAGTATTCCTCTGGAATGACGAAAAAGTTTCAGAACTAGATAGAGGGGAGGGGTGCACAACATTGTGAAAGTACTAAAAACCACTACATTGTTTGTGTTAAAATGGTATGTGAATTTCACCTCAATGAGAAAAATTTTAATGTCTGCTTATTCAGACTCCCTAAAAAAAACATTAAAAGACAAGTTACAAAATGAGAGATACATGTGAAACGAATACTAACATATGGCTAGAATCAAGAATTTAAAAAAGAATGCCTATAGTTCACAAAGAAACAAAATCACTGAAGACAAAAAGCATTAAGCACCTTTTCACAAAAGAGGAAACATTTAAGAGATGTTCAACTTCTTAAGTCATCGGAGAGAGATACCCATCCAAGTGACAAGATTTCATATCATGGCCATTCAACTGGCAAAAATTTTTAATTTTGATAATGTAAGTATTGAAGCAAAGATGGATCCACAGGATATCTAATTCATTGCTGGTGGGGACCTAAGTTGGCATAACTGCTTTGAAACAAATTAAACACTCACACACCATACAACCTGGCAATTCTACCTTTGTACAACCAAGATGCACTTTTGCTTACATAGCACAGGAGACACACAGGAATGTTCACAGGAGCACCATGACAACAGCAAAAACCTTACGAATGAACTGTGTGTGAGGACAGCTGCACCGTGAGTATCCTCAGGAGTCAAAATGGATGAACTGTGACACACAACATGGACAAATCTTAACCAATGTAATGTCAAGTGAAAAATTCCCAAAAGACTACAGTTTGATTCCTTTTTATAAAGTTTTAATATATACATATATTATTTTTGTCTTTGAATAACATATATATCTGAATGATATAAAACGATATAAAAAGGAAATTGGGAGAAAGATGAAACAAGAGTCAGGATGATGGTTCCCTCGGGTGGGAGGAGGCAGGGGGATGGGGCAACGAAGGACCACAAGAGTGGATGGAAGTTACTATGACGATCTTAGATGACTTGCTGGGCAGTAGGATCATGGATGGTGACTGCTATGGATGGATGGACAGAGAGGTAAGGTGGACAGGTGGGTACATAAAAGCGGGCCAGGACCATACATGGACCAATGGCAGTGAGTTGTCATGATCACGACTAGTCCAGTTCTAGGTACCTGAGTCCAAAAGAACAAAAAGCAATCTTAAGAGCTTCGCAAAAGAAATAAATTGCAGATTAAGAATTTTAAAATAAAATAATCGCTTCTCGGCCTTTTGGCTAAGATCAAGTGAAGAATTTTAAAATACACTTGAGTTACATTTATAAAGTCAGTAATACTTTAAGCAGAGTATATCAAGTTTTAATCCTTTATGGACAGCCCAAGGAAATAGAAACGTCTTTCAACCTTAAACAGAATGTTGAAATAAGAAAGTCTGAGCTAGCTCACCTCTTCTTGAATATACTGTAGTAAGAAGGGAGATGCTCTTAAATTATCAACAGGAATATTGAAGAAGCCCTGAATTTCCTTCTGGTGTAAATCCATAGTAATAAGATGAGTTAGACCTTTCAAAATAGAGCAGACACAAACATATAAATAGTTTAACAAGCAGTTGCACTGTATGAAGTATAATATAAACTAGGATATTAAAAAATTGGTCTCATCAAAAAAACTCAGCATCTTTCTCAGATACTTTAGTACAAGATTGTGAGACAATAGAAAAAATATGTATATCTATATTGATATAGATAGATACATATATCTGTCCCCACTTCCTGGCACAGGGCTCCTGAAACCCTTGTTTAAGTTCCTAAGTGATAAGAGCACTAGGAGCATCTGTTGTTCTAATGAGGCGACTCTGGGTGGCTCCTGGGTGGGGCTGGTCACCAGGAGACCAAGCCATGATCCCCCCCACTTCTCCAGAGAGGTGAGGCGGGGCTGGAAATGGAGTCGATCGTGCCTATGTGAGGAAGCCTCCGTGAAAGCCCAATAGCACGGGGGGTTCAGAGAGCTTCCAGGTGGGTGAACAGGTGGAGGTGCTGGGAGAGTGGCGCTCCCCGAGAGGGCATGGGAGCTCCATGCCCCTTCTTCCCACATATGTTGTCCCTACACATCTCTTCCATCTGGATGTTCATCTGTATCTTTCATTATTATCTTTTTGTAATAAACTGGTAAACGGTAAGTAAACCGTTTTCCTAAGTTCTGTGAGCTGCCCTAGTAACTTAATCTAACCCAAGGAGGGGATGGTGGGAACCTCAAATTTCTAGCTAATGAGTCAGAAAGGACAGGTGACAAGTTGAACTTGTGATTGGCATCTGAAAGAGAGCGCTGTTTTGTGGGGCTGAGCCCTTAACCTGTGGGATCCAACACTATCTCCAGGTAGATAGTGTCAAAAAGTTACCTTATAGGACACCCAGCTGATGTCATGGAGAATTGCTAGGTTTAGGGGAAAACTCCTACACATTTGGTGACCAGGAGCGTCAGAAGTGAAGTGTCCTGTATGAGTGGCAAATGAGACACGCAGGAGGTAGGGAACTGCAATTTTCCTTACTCGGATGGGAAAGACTGGATGGTTTTTCTTACACAGAAATGCATGATTTTCACGACAAATTAAAGTCTTAAAACAGCAAAGATAATAGGAACAAAGGAATATCTCTGATAATTATATTACAGCACGTTACAGCTCCTTGAACTTTCCTGAATAGGCATAGCAAAACCATATTAAGACAAACATTGTCTTAAATTATTAAGACAAACTGCACAGGCCTGCAATTGGAGAAAATGAAGAACCGTCATCCATGGCTCATTCAAGGATATTTGAAATGATCACTATAAAAGTATGAGGAAAACGCAATTGGAAAAATTTTAAAAAGCAAAACTTTCCTAAAACAGCAGGAAGTAAGCCTAATGACCCGCCCAGGATCAAGGCTAGAAGAGAGACAGAACCTTTCTGGAAGGTTCGATGGAGTTTTCAATAGGGTATGCTTGTGAAGTTGCTGGGGTTGGGTTTTACCAAGTTTTGTTTTATTTTTGCCTTCTTTGAAATGCTACAATAGAAAATTTATCCTATAGGAAGTGTCTGTGTTCCTTTTGTGATCCTTTTGTCTGTGCCAATGCTTGACACATGCCTTCTACAATCACATCACATGCTCTCATATATATCCACAACACCTCTGAAGGTAATTTAGAAACAAGTGGGAGACACTTGTGAGAATGCACAACACAAAATAACACATACGGTTTGCAAAATATCCCAATCTGTCCTGGGAAAGGGAAGAGGCTAAAATAAACATAGTTGCTGTGTTAGAATAGTTGGTTCTGATGCCTTCTCCCCTTTTAAAAATGACTTACTATGATTATAACTTGTCAATTCAATATAATTTTTTAAACAAAGGATTTAGGAAAAACTAAGTTGTTTCTTGTTACCTTTGTGTTTTCAGGAGTTGGGAACAGGAGAGAATTCTCTGCACTGCTTTCTCATTATCTTTAAAAGCTGTATTGCTATTTTTAACTGTTCAGCGCTCTAATTTAGTTAAAACAATGCTTTACAATTTCTAAGGTGAAAATAAAACTGCCAGGCCCCAATTAATTATCAAATGTCTGCCATCCTTACCAGCTTTGCACATCATTGAAGCCAGCAATTTAGAAACAATGGAGCCTCTTTTTCTCATCTTGCACTGTTTGCTGTACGGGAAATAGGGAATCACGCCGATGATGCTTTTGGCACAGGAGGTCTTACACGCATACACCATAATCAGGAGCTCCATGATGGTGGTGTTCACGTCCCTGCGACCCAAGAGACAGGAATCCCAGCGAGGAAGTTAGACACCGGATAAAATCTCCCTGCTCCAACAAAGTGGCAGCAATGAGCTCCTCATGCCTCTACAAGACTTATGGCTCAAGGCGCAAAAAAGAAACAATTCCTCTGTTCTCAGGCCTCCCTCAGCTCACCCACATTCCCTCTCAGCCCACGATCTTACTTCCTTTGTCATGGAGAGAACTCGGAACAGAGTTTCCACAGACTCCCACCAGCCCACGATCTGCATCCTGCAAGCCTGCCTGCCCTCAGCCATCAGTGAAAGGTGGATTTCCCACGCCACAGTTACTCTAAAATCAGCCCTCCAATTACACACTAAGTCCCACCCCCCCTTGCCGACCTAGCAATTCTCCCCCCTTGTCTCCATCATCAACTTGTCACTACACTCCCACGGCTCATACCGAGCAGCCTATGAACACGGTTATTTCTCCCATTAAAATCAACAACCGGTGACCACTTTCCCCACTGCCCCATTCTTTGCTCCCCTGTGTAATACACCTCAAGAGAGTTGCCTACACGCGCTATCTCCAATTCATCGACTCTCATTCTCTCCCCAACATGTTCCAAACCAGGTCATCAGTGACCTTCACGTGGCTGAATCACACCGTCAATTCTCCGTCCTTCTCTCTCCTGACCCATCGGCAGCACCACACATGGCTGCTCACCGCTGACCCGCTACACAGGCTCACTTGGTTCCAGGACTCCCTAACTGTTCTCCTGCCCTAGGGGGTTTCTTTTGCTGGTTCCTCTTCTCCCCAACTTCTTGTCCTAACACTCATTCACTTGTCCTCTTCTATCTCCCCTCATCTCTTGGGCTTCTCATCTAATTTTATAAATGCTGGAGACTCTCAAATTTATAGCTCCAGTCCAAGCTTTTCAACTCCAGTCTGACAAATTCAACTGCTACTTGACCATTCCACTTGAATGTCTGTTAAGACATCTCAAAACTTAACATATTCCAGCTGAACTGCTCTTTGCCCCCAAAAGCCTGCTTCATTATAAAACCTTTGCCATGTGTTGATGGCAATACTGTTCCGTTTATTCACGACAAAAACCTCAGAGGCATCTTCGCTGCTCTCCTATCTGGAAGCTGTGTCTCACTCCACTACCACTGCACTAGAGCCTTGCCACTCTCGCCCCTCAACCAGGTGACGGTGACAGACTGCTACCACAGGTCTCTCTGCCCACCCCCCACCCCAAGTCCCCTGTCCACACAGCATCCATCTAGAGATTAAAATGAAAGTCAGATCATGCAGCCCACTGCTCAAGATCTAGCAACGGTCTGCCATTTTGCCCACGGCCCTATAGTGGCTCCCAGAACCCCTTCATGACCTGCCTCTCACCCCCACTTCTTGGCTGTCCACTCCTACTCCAAAACGAAGGAGAATTAAGGAGATGGTTTTGGCTCAAGGAATAAGAAACTGACAAAAGGCAGGGGTGGAATAATGCGTTGAAATAAACAAAAATAAGCAAAAGGAAATAGAAGAACTTGAAAACGGGAAGGATTACAGGGCCACACATCTGTCCTGAATTCTAAGTCCAATTTGGCCTTCTCTGCCTACTTGTCCCCTCGGGTAACACACACAGCCTCTCTGATTTATCCAAATGGACTCACACTTGTTTCTGGGGAGATAAAAGGACTGAAACACGGAAGAGCCAGAATCAGCATAAGTTGTTCTGTGCTCTGCAATTTCCCCACCCTGATGTTGGAAGGGTGAATGGGGGTTCTATTACCACCAAGAACCTCTACTCCAACACAGTAACACCCGCCCCCCCACATTCTCTGTTTCTCTTTCTGTGGTTTGTTACCCACAGTCAACCACGGTTGGAAAATATTAAGTGGAAAACTCCAGAAATAAACAATTCCTAAGTTTTAAATTGCACGCCATTCTGAGTAGCGTGATGAAATCTCTCACCATCCTGCTGTGTCCCATCTGGGACATGAATCATCCCATATATGACACCTGTCCGTTAGTCACTTAGTAAGCCATCTTAGTTATCATCAGTTGTCAGAGAGAGAGAGACCATATTTACATAACTTTTATGACAGTGTATCATTATAATTTTTCTATTTTATTATTGGTTATCATTCTCCCTTATTGTGCCTAATTTGTAAAGTAAACTTTATCATAGGTATGTGTATATACGGAAAAACATAGTATATATAGGGTTCACTACTCTCCAGTTTTAGGCATCCACTGAGTCTTGGAAAGTATCCCCCATGGATGGGGGGGGCCTACTACAACTGGTTACGTCCACCCTTCAAGATTACTGAAAGACCACATAAAAGTCAGCAAGCAGTTAAGTCAGAAAAATTAGCAGAGTAATAGATACCAATTTTAAAACGATCTTAATTCTTCTTATGTAGCTCTTTTTTTTTTTTTAAAGATTTTAGTGGTGTAGGGGAACAGGACTTTATTGGGGAACAGTGTGTTTTTCCCAGGACCCATCAGCTCTAAGTCAAGTTGTTGTCCTTTCAATCTTAGTTGTGGAGGGTGCAGTTCAGCTCCAGGTCCAGTTGCCGTTGTTCAATCTTAGTTGCAGGGGGCGCATCCCTTGCGGGAGTTGAACCAGCAACCCTGTGGTCGAGAGCACGCGCTCCAACCAACTGAGCCATCCGGCCCCCCTGGACCTCAGTGGCAGCTCAGCGGCAGCTTGTGTTTTCATTCTAGCTGCAGAGGGTGCAGCCCGCTGGCCCATGTGGGAATCGAACCAGCAACCCTGTTGTCCAGAGCTCACGCTCTAACCAACTGGGACACCCGTCCGCCCCCTAGCCAGCTCTTATTATTCTAAACACTCACGCCCAACTGAAACCCAGAAAGCAGTAACACTTCTGCTAGATAAGTACCTACTTTGAAACAGTTTGGATGATGAAAACATCTTTTCCCCTCACAGACTCTTGAATTTGTACTCTTGTTTCTGGCAGGAAAAGGAAATAAGAGGGGTGGGGTAAAGAAGGCATATGATTTATATTTTTAAAACCACACAAAAAAATGTGCATCATTCCCCATGTTATAAAATACAGAAACTAGAACTATTACAGTTTTAGATGCTACAAAAGGGTAACAAGCATACTGCCATTAATCACACTTTTAAACACGGTTAGTTACATGATATCTTTAAGATGGAATTACATTTCAGACTTGAAACCAGTAAACCTACCCTTCTCACTTCTTATAAGCAGTAAGTACTGAACCACTCTAAACATAAGTATCTTTATAGGAAATAATATATTCATTCACTCAACCAGCAACAATTAAGAACTTATAGGCAAAAATGTTATAATAATGTAAGCGTAAAGATAAATAAGGTCCAATATCCCTACTCTCAAAAAATTGTAATTAGCCACAACGAAACAATTAGACAAATCCAAAATGGAGCAAGACAACCTCTTCAAAACGTCAATGTCATGAGAGAAGAAAGAAAAGGTGAGGGATTGTTCTAGATTAGAAGAAACGAAGAAGACATGAGAGATACATTGCTTGAACCAGAAATCCTACTTTGAAAAAACAACCCAGCTATAAAAGGCTCTTTAGGACAGCAGGGAAATTTGAATATAGACTAGATATTAGATGATTAGAGAATTATCATTAATATCTTTAAATGTGATATTGGTAATATATTTATATAGGATAAAGTCCTTATTCTTAGGAGATGCATGATCAAGTATTCAGAAGTTAAGTGTCTTGACGTCTGCAACTTACTTCTACACGTACATACTCATATAGCAAAATGTTACCTGTCAACTTTAGGTGGTAGATATACACATGGGTGTTCATTGTACTACTGTTTCAACTTTTTTATATGTTTGAACATTTTCATTAAAAATATTGGGGGGGGGGGAAGAAGGCACGTGGCATCATGGGAAGAAAATGAGTTTTAGAGTCACCGAGATCTGGCTTCGAATCTTGACCCTGCTATCTCGGGGACCTCCTAACGTCATCCCTGAACTCTGCTCTTCAGAACCTGTAACAGGAAGGAATCCACACATGCTAGTTCCCTCCTTCCTTCCCAGCAGACACCAAGTATTTTCTCTCCCCTTATTCATGAACCTGGCGTGTGGGCCGACCTACCCCTGAGCCGCCCACCGCCAGCACTGCCTTGCAGACTAGACAGAGGACACCACCCAATTCCCTTTAGCAGCAGAATGGTCTCCAAACGCTCCCTGCCTATTTTCTTCAATTACACTTTTTTTCTACTGAAGCCACATGGGGCAACTTGGAAGACTGGAAAGGAGGCAGTAATGGAAAAATAAATGGGGGAATAGAAAATTTGTGCCTTTTCATCCAAGTCTCTTGTAAGTTTCATAATATTTAAATATTTGATAAAATCCTACTGTGGAAAAGGAGAAGGGACTAATATTTACTGAGTACCTACTATATCATGTGCCAAGAACTGTGCTAGGCACACAAATTACCCATTGAATCCTCAAACAGCCCTAATTATGTGCAGTTTAGAAAGGTTAAATAACTTGTCAGGAATGAGACGTCTGACTCTCAAGCTCATGCAAGCTGCCCATGGCCCCCACTAGAATAATTTAAAATATCCACTACTACTAAGGAGTCCCCATAACATTTCACATAACGTGTAAATCTGCGGGGATTGTGTCTGAGAAAGACAAAGCGGTGTTAGGTGTCTATACCCGAAACCTAACCCAATCCACCCTCAAATTACAAAGGATAAATAATACACGCTTTTTACAACAACTTGGGATGTTTACGCAATGACATAAATCAACTAGCAAAAAGCATTTCTTAACAAGAGTTGATGAAGTCTAACCCATAGCAGCTTACACCGAGGTAAAGAATAACAACTAATATGTGGCCACACAAGATTTACTCATCCAGCCTAAGGTGACATAAGTTCAACCAACAAGCGAGCTAATGTTTCCATTCATGTTCTGGTTCATGTACCTGCGCAGTTTTGATTCAATGAGATCTAAGCCCCCAGGTATGACCTGCCCCCAGGGCTCTGTGTCGAGCTGGTACAAGTTGGAGCTACACACCACTGTCACCCACCTTGCCTGCCTGACTTCCTGCTGATGGAACTAACTGACACTGAGTCTAGCTGCTGCAGGTGTGGAGGATGGAGGACTGAGCCAGTACGTCACATTCCGCACACAGATCAACATTGCGCGTGTCAAAGGTAGCTCACCTCGGTTAGGTTCCTGGTAAACCTGCACTTTGCCCAACTCCACCCCCAGCCGCCTAGAGAAGAGAAAGGGGGAAAAAGCTGAAAAGGTAACGGAACAGACTCAACAACTTCACTATTTAAGGACAAGTCATAAACTGATAAAAATGAAACAGAGGCATTCTTATCATAAAACTTCAAGTTAGTAATAAATTGTACTGTCACTCCTTTACGTAACCCCTCACCCCACCCAACACCTTCCCAAGACGGTCTACGTCCCCTGCTGCCTGCCTCACTGACCGTTGCCTCGTGCCCCCTACACCCCAGCCACGTTCCTGAGACACCCAACCCCTCCTGCCGCACAGCACGGGCCATGGCACCTGCTGCTCCCTCTGCCTGGAGGGCTCTGCCCCCAGACCTTCACTCAGGGACTCATTCGCGTTTCTCAATTCACATATGATCCCTTCAGTTTAACAGGACACCTGAGCATCCAAGCTAAGCCCCCACCCTTCCTTTCACTGCTGTCTGCATAGCCTTTATCACCGTCTGAAATTATCTTGTTTATCATGTTGACTTGCTTCTTGTCTGGACCCGAAATGTAGGAAAGAAGGATCACGACTGGCTGTTTATCCCTAATATCTAGGTCAAGGCTTAGTACACAGTAAGGGTTCAATGTTTATTGAATAAATAACTGAAATTATGCCAAACTAGAATCCATAAACTATTTCCATATAGCATCCACTTCACTGTTCTTTATATTCAAATAATTCTATACATATGTAGCACCTAATACAATCCCTGACACCCCTGAGGCAGTCAATAAACGCCTGCTGGATGAATGTGTGGAAAAGGTGAGCTTACTCTGTACAGGTGATATGCAGATTAACTAGAAAGTACCTGCTGACTGCAAGCTTAACAGTCAGTGCTAATCCAATTATCAAATTTAAAACGTCACGTAATGAACACAGATTTCAATGGTATGATTAGAACTCACTCAGCAATTTTCTTTGAAAGCTCCATACAAGATGAATTAGAATTTGCTGAAAACAACACCAGACCTCCTTTGGTTATGTTCATCTTGGTTTCCAATTCAGGTGGCGCCACACAAAACATCAAACCTTCTTGGTTTTCCAATTCTCAGAGCCTAGAAGGATATAAAATATATCAAAAACTGCCAAATGATATTAAATACACTTGAATGGACTTTTTTTTTTAACAGCAAATGATTTCAGCTGAAGGAAATCAGTTTTCAGCATAATAGAGTATTTTATATTAAACATATATAGACAAATAAAAAGTCCACTTAGATTTCAGGTTCCAAATTTATGGAAATACATTGTCATGATTTACTTAGTTTCCGTGACCTGGGAATAAGTGATAAACTTACAAGAAAGCGGAGCGGACGCGCTCAGTGTTTTACTGTTTGCTGCTTCAGGTCAGTTACGGACCGACCGCCTCCTTTGTGCTCTGACAACAAAATTCTTCCTGGATTAACACACAGAAAAACGGCAGAGCCATTAGCAAGGACATGGACTGATCGATCCTTAAACAAGAAATAGATGAGCCATCTCTGCCCAGCTTTTCCTGTAGTATCTGTTCACCAGAACACCTCCCCCGGGCCTTGCAGCTGTCTTGCACATGCCTGAGTCATGTCTAAAATTGCCGTGGTCGTCTGCATTTTCATCGACTGGAACACAAGGTTGACCATGTAATAACCTTGCAGAAAAGCGAAGCGACCTTCCAAATGACGGGCAACAGTACACAGACAGAAAGTCATGGGAGCTGAGGGCTTAATCCCACTGGCCATTAATGTGCTCTGCTACGTTCCGCTCTCTGGGCTGAGCGGCTGCAACAGCCACAGCCTAGGCCATGCGAGGGGTGGGGGCGCGCACCTTCCCAGCAAGCCCCCGCACTTCTGCAGTTGTGTTTACTTGGGATGGCTCTGGGAAGGCTGGTGGAGACTATGAACCAGCTGACGCCAAGCACATCTTTCCTGTTAGTCCTAAATTGTAATTACACAGGTAGTACACAAACACATTCTCCTTGTGAAAAAAACCAAAAAGCAGAAACATGATAGTTGAGGCTCTAGGCACCAGCCCCAACCCCACACTCCCCCCCACGCACCTTCCCAGTTCAGGTCAGTTGGGCATTGACACCATCAGGCTTTTTTTCACATTCACACACTTGACCCCCACAAAATATATGTATAAAAAATACATTTCTAACATAAAAGGTATCATAGAAATCCATCTATAATGTGCTTTTCCACTAAATGATACATTTTGACAAGCCAGGTTAGAAAATAGAGATCCACTGCGTCCTTTTAAACTGCTGCCAGTATCCCATGGTGCGGACGTGCCAGATTAGTGGGTCACCCTCCTAACAGGCCTCCTTAGGCCCATGTGCATGTCTCTGCAGGAACTGTAAGAAGGGAGCCATAGGGCCACGGGGGTTGTCCCACCAGAAGGGTAGGAGGGCGCATTTCCACAGAGTGCACCTCGTAAGGCACATTCCAAACTGGGAAATATGGGACACTTAATGCATTTACCCAAGCATATGAATCACAAACAGAAACGTAAGCACAACTCACCAAAGCCATAGAGACCAAGGTGGACTACTGGTGTTTACCATGGAAAACAGCTCTGGAGCAGAGGCAGCAAACCACAACCCATGGGCCAAATCAGGTCCCTCCAAAGATTACTGCTGTAACTAAAACAGCGACACCCACTGTTTACAAACTGCCTATGGATATAGTGGTACATAGGAGGTGAGTATAAGCCGCAGGGCCTAAAATAGTTTTTATCCGGCCTCTACAGAAAAAGCTGGCTGACCCCTGCTGAACAGCACAGTGTGGGGCAGAGTGGCTGTTATAAATGAAAGAAATACCATTTACTCATCAATACTCAAGATGTGTTCTAACACCATCTCTCAACCGACATATGTCTGTTCAGGAACAGAAGGTACAGGTCTAGAAAAGGAAACAAAAAAATTCATTCTCCTGTAGTTCTAAACACAGGCTTTGGAGTCATTCATGTTTGGGTCGTGGCTCCTCCTTTCCCGTAACTCACGGCGAGGCCCTGCCTGAGTTACTTAACCTCGCTCGTCCATACAGCTGTGAATACTGACCTCACATACAGGGTTACCGTAAAACTAACTTCTGTACGGCACTTAACACAGTGCCCCACTTATAGGATATGCTTGGAAAATGGAAGTTACATATGAATCAACTTGTAGCATCTTGGTTATGTACCAAACAAGTACAGTAAGATGCATGGGTGACTATCATTTTACAAACCCCCGACCTTCAAATACAAAGCTCCTTAAAGTATAACAGTGTTTTTAAGAGGACTTGGAAGAACGAAAGCACCTGCATAGGAAGAGATCTTAGAGGTGATTCGGCCCAACTACAGGACTCCTGCCAAGGAGCCACTCCACAGATATTCAAACACCCCCAAGAGTCTAATGCCCACAGCCTGAGAGCCCATCCATTCCAAACTCTTCTTTAGGACACACCAAGACTCCTCTCCTGCAGCCTCCACCCACTGGTCCTTAAAGGTTATCCTCAGAAACATGACAATCACCAGGATGAGGGTGGCAGAAGGTTCATTAGCATAGACTTTAGCACGAAATGAAGAGTACAGAGAACATTCACAGACTTCCAGTCAAGATGCCAGAGTAGGTGTTCCCATAATACCCCATAAAACCAGCAAGGATTGTGTCTGAGAAAACCACAAGGTTGTTAGAGGCAGAGTGAGTGACTGAGTGACTCACTTGCTCACAAACCCACTCATTCTAAGCTCCAGTGCCGGGGCAGCAGCTGAAAATGTGCTGGGACATATGGGGGAGAACTGAGTTGACCCACTTCAGGGTCAGAGCTAGAGAAACAGAGGTTGGAGCAACTCTCTCTGGGGATGGAAGTGCTGGCAGGCACTATTGTTCCTTTGTTGAATTCTCCCTCCACACAGCCAGCAGGCGCAGGAGGGCACCAAACCTGTGCTCTCCATTTACCTGGCTAACACTGTTTGCCCCAACTTGGTGATTCGGAGACCCCGCCCCACCCTATCTGAGCCCGGCCCAAGCCTCTTCCAGCTGCTCCTCTACACAAGCAGCCTGCCTTAGCTTGTACTGTGGGCTTTTCCAAAAGCTCTGAGACATCCACAAATCCCAAACAAGCAGCAGCTGGAATTGGTGTGCCTTGTAGCTCCAAATGGCCCCAAGCCCAGCACAAGTAACAACTGGTCTCAACTTCATTGTACTCCCATGAGGTGGCCCCAGACCTAGCATAGCGGTGGCTGGCCTCAGTTCACATCATGGTTGCCCATCCAAGAGTCACAAGCCCAGCACAAGTGGCAGCTGGCCTTGAACCACAGCACAGCCTGTCCCAAGTGCGTCCAAGCCCAGCACAAGTAGCAACCAGCCACAGATCACTTTGTAGCTCCCACCAGGAGGCCCCAAGCCTGGCACAAGTGACAGCTGAGCTTAGCCTGCACCAGAGCCCCTCCCAAGAGGTTCCAGAACCAACATACCCAGAGGCCAGCTTCAGACCGTACCAGAACACCACCCAACCAGCTCCACAAATGGGACACCTAAATGGTGGACTCAGCTGGCACCAGATTATTGCTAAAGCAACTCCCACTCCATAAGGTCAGCCCCTACACAACAGTTTGTCCACTGTCGTCATGGTCAGCCCTCACAGCCAGTCAGCCTGACGGTCAACTCCACCTATTGTACCAACAGCAATCGAGACTCAACTACAAAAGGAGGGCACTTACAACCTACACAGGGGAAAACTGGAGCACCTGGTTGAAGTGACCAGGGGGACTGTGCCACCAGGCCCCAGAAGACACCTTCTACATAAGGCTATTCTGCCAAGACCAGGAAACATACCAGATCTACCTAATACATAGAAACAAACACGGAGTCAGCCAAAATGAAAACACAAAGAAACATGTCCAAATGAAAGAATAGTGTAAAACTCTAGAAAAAAAATTGAACGAAATGGAGACAAGCAATCTACCAGATACAGAGTTCAAAATACTGGTTATAAGGACACTCAATAAACTCAGGAGAACAGATGAACTCAACAAGAACTTCAACAAAGGGATAGAAAACATAAAAAAGAACCAGTCAGAAATGAAGACTACACTATAGGGAAACAACAGATTAGATGAAGCAGAGCATTGAATTAGTGATTTGGAAGACAAAGTAGTGGGAAACACCCAATCAGAACAGCAAAAAGAAAAAAAAGTGAGAACAGGTTAAGGGACCTCTGGGACAACATCAGGTGTACCAATATTTGCATCATAGGAGTACCAGAAGGAGAAGAGAGCAAAGGGGAGTGAAAACCTATTTGAAGAAATAACCCCTAACCTGGGAAAGGAAATAAACATACAAATCCAGGAAGTACAGAGAGTCCCAAACAAGATGAACAGGCCCACACCAAGACACATCATAATTAAAATACCAAAGGTTAAAGACAAAGAGAGAACCTTAAAAACAGCAAAAGAAAAGCAGTTAGTTACCTACAAGGGAGCTCCCATAATACTGTCAGCTGGTTTCTCAACAGAAACTTTTCAGGCCAGAAGAAACTGGCACAAAATATTCAAAGTGATACAAAGCAAAGACCTACAACAAAGACTGCTCTACCCAGCAAGGCTATCATTTAGAATTGAGAGATAAAGAGCTTCTCAGACGAGAAAAAGTTAAAGGAGTTCATCACCACCAAACGAGTATGAGTATTACAAGAAATGTTAAAGGGACTTCTTTAAGAAGAAAAGATAAAAAATATGAATAAGAAAATACAGGAAAGAAAAAAATTCTAACTGACAAAGGCAAACAGTAAAAGCAGTAGATCAACCAACTATAAAACCAGCACAAAGGTTAAAAAACAAAAGTAGAAAATCACTGTGTAATTATAACAAATTAAGGGACACACACAAAAACAAAATAAGTAAAAAATAATGAGAAAAACATAAACATAGGAGGGTTGAGTAAAAGTTGTAGTGATTTTAGAATGTGTTCAAACTTAAGCAACCATCAACTTCAAATAGACTGCTGCAAACATAGCTTGGTATAGATGAAACACATGGTAACCATAAATCAAATATCCATAAAAGGTATACAAGAAATAAAGAGAAAAGAATCCAAACATAACACTATAGAAAGTCATCCACATACAAGATTAGAGAGCAAAAGAATAAGAAAGGAGCAGGGAAGAACTACAAAAACAATCATAAAACAATTAATAAAATGGCAATAATTACATACCTATCAATTACTTTAAATGTAAATGAACTAAATGCTCCAATGAAAAGACATATGGTGGCTGAATGAGTAAAAGCACAAGATCCTTACATATGCTGCCTACAGGAGACCCACTTCAGATCAAAAGACATACACAGACTAAAAGTAAAGGGATGGAAAAATATATTTCATGCAAATGGAAACAAAAAAAGCAAGAAAGAGCTGGGTAGCAATACTTATATCAGACAAGATAGACTTTAAAAAAAAAACTGTAACAAGAGACAAAGAAGGACATTTCATAATGATAAAGGGATTAATCCAACAAGAGGACATAAGTCTTGTAAATATTTACACACCCAATGTAGGAACATCTAAATATATAAAGCAAATAGTGACAGACATAAAAGAAGAGATTGACAGTAAGACAATAATATTAGGAGATTTTAAAACCCCATTGACATCAATGGACAGATCACCCAGATGGAACATCAACAAGGAAACAGTGGCCTTAAATGACACATTAGGCCAGAAGAACATAATTGATATTTTTAGAACATTTCGCCCAAAAGTAGCAGAAATACATTCTTTTCAAGAGCACAGGGAACATTTCCAGGATAGACCACATGATAGGCCACCAAAAAAATCTCAATAAATTTAAGATTGAAATCACACCAAGCATCTTCTCTGATTACAATGTTATGAAACTAAAAATCAACTACAAGAAAACTGAAAAACACAAACACGAGGAGCCTAAATAACATGCTACTAAATAATGAATGGATTAACAATGAGATCAAGGAAATCAAAAGATACCTTGAGACAAATGAAATTGAAAACTCAACAACCCAAAATCTACGGGACACAGCTAAAGCCGTTCTAAGAGAGGAATTCATAGCAATACAGACTTACCTAAAGAAACAAGAAAAATCTCAAATAAACAATCTAACCTTACACCTAAAGGAACTAGAAAAGAAGAAACAAAATTCAAAGTGAGTAGAAGGATGGAAATAATAAAGATCAGAGCAGAAATAAACAGAATAGAGTCTAAAAACAAAAAAGTAGAAAACATCAATGAAACCAAGAGCTGGTTCTTTGAAAAGGTAAACAAAACTGATAACCCTTTAGCCAGACTCATCAAGAAGAAAAGTGAGAGGGTCCAAAGAAATAAAATCAGAAATAAAAGAGAAGTAACAACTGACACCACAGAAATAAATAGGATTATCAGGAACTACTACAGAGAATTATATGCCAACAAATTGAACAACCTGGAAGAAATGGATACATTCCTAGGAACATAACCATTTTCTGAGGCTGAGTCATAAAGAGAATATCTGAAAAGACCAATTACTTAGGAAATCAAATCAGTAATCAAAACACTCACGATGAACAGAAGTCCTGTACTAGATGGCTTCACAGGTGAATTTTACCAAACATTCAAAGAAGTAATACCTACCTTTCTCAAACTATTCCAAAAAACTGAAGAAGAGGAAAGGCTCCCAAACTCATTTTACGAGGCCAACAATATCTTGATACCAAAACCAAAGACACTACAAAAGAATAAAATTATAGGCCAATATCCCTAATGAACATAGATGCAAAAATCCTCAACAAAATATCAGCAAACCAAATTCAGTAATACCTTAAAAAGATCATAAATCATCAAGTGGGATTTATTCCCGGAGTGCAAGGTTGGTTCAACATCCACAAATCAATTAATGTGATACATCGCATGAAGAAAATCATGGCTAAAAACCATATGATCATATAAAAAGATGCAGAAAAAGCATTTGATAAAATCCTACATCAATTTATAATCAAAACTCTCAGTACAGTAGGGATAGAAGGAACAACATACCTCAACATAATAAAGGCCATACATGACAAACCTACAACTAACATCATATTCAACATTGAGAAGCTGAAAGGGATTTCCTGAAGATCAGGAACAAGACAAGGATATCTACTCTCATCACTTTTATTCAACATAGTCCTGGAAGTTGTAGCCACTGCAATCAGACAGGAAAAAGAAATAAAAGGCAGCAGGATATACATGCTCAAATTGGAAAAAAAAAAAAAAGCAAAACTGTCATTCTTTGCAGATGACATGATACTCTATAGAGAAAACCCTAAAGATTCCACCAAAAAACTACTAAAACTGATAAATGAATTCAATAAAAGCAGAATACAAAATTAATAGTCAGAAATCAGTTGCATTTTTATATACCAATAACAAACTATCAGAAAGAGAAATGAAGAAAACACTCCCATTTACAATAGCATCAAAAAGAATACAATACCTAGGAATAAATTTAACCAATGAGGTAAAAGACCTGTACTTAGAAAATTATAAGACCCTGAAGTAAGAAATAGGAGAGAGAAAATACAAATAAATGGAAGCATATACCTTGCTCATGGACAGGAAGAATCAACATTGTTAAAATGTCCATATTACTCAAAGCAAACTACAGATTCAATGCAATCCCTATCAGAACACCACTGGCATTCTCACAGAACTAGAACAAATAATCCTAAAATTCATATGGAACCACAAAATACCCCAAATAGCCAAAGCAATATTGAGAAAGAAGAACAAAATTGGACGAAACATGCTACCTGATATGAAACTATACTACTATAATAATCAAAACAGCATGGTACTGACAAAAAAAAACACAAAAAACAGACACATTGATCAATGGAACAGAATAGAGAGCCCAGAAATAAATCCATGCCTATATGGTCATTTAATCTATGACAACGGAAGCAAGAATTTACACCGGGGTAAAGACAGTCTACTTAATAAATGGTGCTGGGAAAACTGGACAGATACACGCAAAAAAATGAAACTGGATCACCTTTTTATACCATATACAAGAATAAACTCAAAATGGATTAAAGACTTATATATAAGACCCGAAACCACAAAACTCCTAAAAGAAAATCTAGGAAGTAAACTCGCAGACATTACCCTTAGTAATATTTTTACTGATATATTTCCTCAGGTAAGGGAAACAAAAGAAAAAATAAACAAATGGGACTACATCAAAATAGAAAGTTTTTTCACAGGAAAGGAAACCATCAACAAAATGAAAAGACATCCTACTGAATGGGAAAAGACATTTGGCAACGATACATATGACAAAGGGTTAATATCCAAAATTTATTAAAAAATTCATACAACACCAAAAAAAACAAACAATCCGATTTTTAAAAATGGGCAGAAGACCTGAATAGACATTTCTCTAAAGAGGACATACAGATGGCCAATAGACATATGAAAAGATGCTCAATGTCAATAATCACCAGCGAAATGCAAATAAAAACCACAATGAGATACCACCTCACACCAGTCAGAATGGCTATCATCAATAAATCAACAAAAATTAAGTACTGGCAAGGATGTGGAGAAAAGGGAACTCTTGTGCACTGTTGGTGGGATTGCAAATTAGAGCAGCCACTGTGGAAAACAGTATGGAGGTTCCTAGAAAAATTACAAATAGAATTACCATATGACCCAGCAATTCCACTTTTGGGTATTTATCCAAAGAAATCCAAAACACTAATTTGAAAAAATATATGCACCCCTATGTTCATTGCAGCATTATTTACAATAGTTAAGATATGAAAGCAACCGAAGTGTCGATCGATAGGTGAATGCATAAAGAAGTGGTACATATATACAATGGAATATTACTCAACCATTAAAAAGAATGAAATCTTACCATTTGCAACAGCATGGATGAACCCAGAGAGTATTATGCTGAGTGAAATATATCAGACAGAGAAAGACAAATACCATGACTTCACTTCTATGTAGAATCTAAGACACAAAATAAATGAACAAAACAGAAACAAACTCATAGATACAGAGAACAAATTGGTGGTTGCCAGATGGGAAGGGGTTTGGGGGATAGGTGAGAAAGGTGAAAGGGATTCAAATGTACAAACTGCCAGTTATTAAAATAGTGACAGCGATGTAAAGTACAGCACAGGGAATATAATCAATAACATTGGAATAACTGTATGGTGTCAGATGGGTACTGGACTTATCGGGATCATCACTTCACAAGGTATTAAATGTCTAATCACTACGTTGTACACCTGAAACCCACATAAGATTGTATGTCAACTGTAATTGGAAAATAAATTTAAAAAAAAGAATCACAGGTATACACACACACACAAGAGAACACTCCCATTTTTCTCCAGATAAACTAGTTGCTTTTTCATTTTCCTAAATTTACTTTAGAATGTGTGAGAATGATTTATAACACATATGAAAACACACCCTTTTCAGAGAATCTCAGCATCTTTCAAAAAGCAAATCATACTCCTCTCTGAATGAGATTTAACAATTTGTTTAGTCTCATGAATGAAACCACCCTGAAAAACCACTTGTTTTGGACATGCTACCAATCATTTCAAAACCACTCATCCATATTTCCGACGAGGAAGGCTTGCATAGTGTGTTGCTTTCTCTACAGTGGTCCCTGTGCAAATACCTTCTATGTAAAGATGGCTAGAGGAATGTGAAGACTTGAGTTTGCCTTCCACAGTTTACCGGTTACCAGGCCTTGGGCAGGTCACTTGGCCCGGCAGCCTCAGCCTTTCCCTTCCTGACAACAGACAGACACCTGGTAAAAACTGCTTCTCCCACCAGAATTTAAGGTCCAGGACAGCAGAGATTCTTTTACCATTATATTCTGGGCTGTACATCCAGTGCCTAGAGCAGCACACCTAGCAGGTGGTAGAGGCTCAACAAATGTTTATTAAATAACTAATGTCTGTTGAATAAAGCCTGAACTCACAGAACTGCATTGATTAACAAATGGAATTGAAAGTAGTTTGCAAACTTAAAGGCATCATAAAGTATAAAGAATTATTTTTACTAGTGATGTGCCTCAAAGAAAATTTGCCTTTTTTATATCAGTATTGAAGAGAATTCGTAGGGCAAAACCTAACTTGAATTAATCTTCCATGCCTCTGTGATCCCAAGCACTTCGTTCACCAGAACGATTTCTTATGGCTAACACCATTTTCTGAGCGCTCTGAATTCTTACAACTCAATAAAGCGGGTACTACCATGTTTCCTCTGAAAATAAGACCGGATCTTATATTAATTTTTGCTCCAAAAGACACATTAGGGCTTATGTTCAGGGGATGTCATCCTGAAAAATCATGCTAGGGTTTATTTTCTGGTTACCTTATTTCCGGGGAAACACAGTAGAAGGAGACCTATTTTAAACATGGGGAAAGTGAAGCCTGCAGATGAAGAAACTTACTGGAGCTGCCTGGTCTCCAGCAGCAGACATCCCTCAGTCTGATTGTAGCACAGACAGTTGTGTAGGACCGCTGGCTACACAGCCTATTTCCCAACAACACAAAAAATGACTTGACACCTACTGAATTCTGCATAATGGTTAGTGGGATTGGACAAGTATCCAGATTTTGAAAAAAGTCTATTGTAAATACGCCGTATTTGGAAAACAATTTCTATCAAGTACAAAAGAATGAACACAAAACTTTAATTCAGCATTTCCTATTTGGGAATTTATCCCAAGGAAAGAAAAAGCTATATGCTCAATAATGGTCACTAAAAGATTTAAGAGGACACTGCACATATGGAAAGGTTTTATAATGGACTAATTATGTAAAACTCTAAATACACAATATTTTAAAAAACGGTAAATATCTGGGACTACGCAAAAGTACTTATGTTAAATGAAGAAGAGCAGAATTGCGTCTCCTCTGATCAAAACTGTGTAATAATGGTATAGTCCAGGGCAAGATAGCAATATAGACAAAAAGAGGGGAACGATTTAGTGGGGTTCATAACGTGAATAAATTATTTTTATTTGTGCATTTAAATTTTTAAACATTACAAATCACACTTTCTCACGTCACAAACTCCCACTCCGCATTCCTTATTCCTTACAAAAGCTAAACATCCAAATTGCGCCAATACTAAAATGGGGGGGGGGATTTTTATCACCGATGTAATACACGGGGGAAAACATTTTAAAGTAGAATTCCTAACAATTACATCAAGGTGCTCCCTCAACCTCTGCTGGATGTTCTGAGCGGAATAAAAACACCGTTTGGGGGCAAAGAAATGCCCGCGACTAACGAGGCCAGTCGAGTTAAAACCAGGGGCTCTGCAGGCTGGGGGCTCGGTGATGGCGGCTCCCAGGCTCCTTTCTGAGCCACGCAGCCGCAGGTCCCACACTTAGGGCTCGACTCCCTCGGCGTCGGAGGGGCAGCCCCGCGCCGGCCGGGCCCGCGGACCCGACGCGAGAGGAGAGGAGCGGGGAGGAGGCAGCTGTGGGAGTGAGGCCGGGTCTCCCGTGGCTCCCGCGGGCCGCCGCCCAGCGACTCGGCCCGTCAGCAGCCGGCGCCGCGGGGCTCCCCGCCCCTTGCACCTGCGCCCCGCAGTGCGGGGACCGCCGGGCCGCGCCGCCGCTCGTCGCTGGCCCCCGCCCGCCTACCTGGCCCCGACCCCAGCCCCGGCCCCGCCGCAGCCTCCGCTGCCGAAGGAAGAAAGGACCAGGTCTCCCGGCGACGTCTCTAGGAGCAAAATGGCGACTGCAAGCGCAAGTAGGGCGTCCGCGGCGACTCCGAGGCCTGTGGGCAGGGCGGGGGGCGGGGCCGGGGCGGGGCCCGGGGCGGGGAGGCCGAGCACCTGGCGCAGGGATGTGGGCGTGGCCCGCCGAGCCACCGCCGTCCTTCCGGCCTGGCGGTGCGTAGGGGTGGGCGGGGAGGGAGGCGGGCTGCCCCGCGGGGAGGGGGAGGAGGTGCGGGGGCTGCGCCGCTGGACCCGGAGGATGCCGCTGGCTCTGGGGCCCGGTAACAGCGAGAGGCGGGCTTCGAGGAATATGAGTGTGCCCGGAGTGTGATGGTTGGAAGTACCGATGTCTGGGTTCAAGTTTGTAACTGGCCTGTCACCTTGGGCAAAGTCATTTCAGCTCTCCCAGCCTCAATTTCCTCATCTGAAAAGCGGAGGTGAAAGAATTGCTCATCTCAGAGTTGTGAGGAGGATTTCGTGAGAACACCTGCCGCGCTTTTAGCAGTTCCTGGTGTATAGTAAACGCTCAGTTTTTTTTATTGTTTGTTTTGCTGTGCTTTCTTTTTTTATTATAAAGGAATTGTGCTTTTGGTATCCATTGCCTGAATTCTTTATAAGTATCTCTTTACCCTTGTTCTGCGGGAGACCCTGCTCGCTGCGCCATTTGTTGTGCCAGGCGGCCTGCGGGGTCTCTGGTCCCGCTCCCCACATAAGAACACAGGATATGGTGAGGCCAAAAAGGAACACCCACGGAGCCATAGGTAGGGGAGTCACACCTCTATAGTCTCACTAGAGGCTGGAGTTGCAGCACCTGCAACCTGCTGTCTGCTTCTCTGCCTGCCAACTGACCAGCTGGACTCACTGACTCACCAACCAGCGTAGCTGTGGCGGTTATGTTAGCGGCTAATTGGCTAACTGGTTACAGCTGCCGGTCAACCAGCCACAGCTGACAGCCACCTACTACCCGAGTCAGCACCTTTCCACGTGAGGCTGGGAGCCTGGAAACTGCTCTCTGGGACTCTGTCCCCACAACCCTTTATTATATTTATAACACAACAACAGCAAACACGTATGTAGCACTTACCATGTGTCAGGCCAGATCCTCTTACGTGCTTACCATCTATTAACCTAACAAGAGTATGAGGTAGGTATTATTATTATCTCCATTTTAGTAGTTGTGGGAAATGAGACACCGACGTCAAATAACTTGCCCAATGACAAAGTCGACAAGAATTTCAGTCCAGACTAATGTCTGCACTAAGTTAACCTCTATACCGCATCTCCAATTCTGTTTTAGACTTTTCACAAGAGTGAGGCATGAAATAATTCATTGGTGGTTGCGCAGCTAGCTAGAAGTAGCCAGTCCTCATAGGCCAACCTCTTATTTTACCATGGAGGATGTGGGGACAGAGCCAGGAGAGCAGTTTCCAGGCTCTTGCACTCACGTGGAAAGGTGCTCACTTGGGTAGTAAATGGCCATCAACTGTGATTGATTGGATGGCCATCAGCTGTGGCTAGTTGGCCGTCAGCTGTAACCAGGGAGCCATTGGCCACTAGTATGTGGCTCCCATTGCTGCGCTGGCAGAAAATGGTGGCTGAGCTGGCGGGAGTGGATTGCAGTTAGCACGGCGGATTACAGCTAGCCAGTGAGGTTGGTTGGCAGAGAGAAATGGACAGCAGGTTGCAGATCATGTGGCTCCTGCTTCCTGTGTCTCCAACCCAGCCGCCAGCGACAATATAGTGGTGTGACTCCCCTACCTATGGCTCCGTGGGTGTTCCTTTTTGGCTTCATCATGTCCTGCATTCTTATGTGGGGAGCGGGAGCTGAGACCTGCATGACAGAGGAATACAAGCATCTCAATTTATAAGTTATAAATTCATAATGGAGTCATTTGAGACAGTTCCTTTGCCTGACTGCTTTACAGGAACACACTTTTGCAAAGAGCAAGGCCCACGAGCCCACTGATAAATTCGTGTGACAAAACTGAATCCTCTCTCAGCAGACCTGATTGGGTTGACTTCCTTTCTACATTCTTCTAAACCAGGACCCACTCTGCCTCCCCTTTTTTTGCTGGCGTTGGCTCCACCCTTCATGCCACGTGCAGGCATGTGACCAGATCTGACCAATCAGAGGAGCTCATCCCTCTCAGCTCGCTGAATTCTCCTCAAGGAGCCAACTGGAGGGTAGGAAACTCGATTTCCAGCAGTGTGGAGCGATAGCTAGAGGCTCCATTGTCTTGCAGTTGCTGTGAGATGCTGAGAGAGGAAGATAGAGGGAGGAATACAGAGGGCCCCAGGTGAGTTTAAGCTGAATCTGAAGTCCATAGGTCTCTGGAGTTCCCAGTTATGGGAGCCAATAAAGTTCTCCCTTCCATCTTCTGAAGGCAGTGTGCATTGAGTTTCTATCACTCCCAGAGGCCTGCGTGTTCTCCCCCTTCTTTCTTTTCATTGTTCTTTCTCAGCCTGGTCCTCCATCCCTGAACTATAGATCCTTTGCACATGCTCTTCCTGCCTCCAGGAAGAGGAACCTCCTCCTGCCATCCTCTCCCTCATTAACTCCTATGTAAACTACCTCTCAGGCGGCTAATTAGCTCCGTTGGTTACTGTGTGGCGCTAATAACACCAAAGTTGTGGGTTCCATCCCCGCATGGGCCACTGTGAGCTGCACCCTCCTTGAAAAAATAAAAATAAATAAACTACATCTCAGTGAATTGTCATTTTCCAGCCTTCCCTAAGCCACTCTTCTACCCCCCAAAAAAAATCCCTATTTCATGTACTTTTTCTTCATTAAGCTTATGATTGCTAATGCCAATTATGTATTTATTTGGATGGTTATTTTATAAATACCCCCATGTAGGCAGGCCCCTATCTGTTCTGATGATCACTGTTTTCCAGTACCCAACACATTGCCTGGCACAAGTATGGTAGTCAAGAAATGTCTGTAAAATGAGTGATGTCAGAATTCCCCCCCTCACCCTGTTGGTAAACAGGAAGTGGGCAGTAGCACAGAATTATTCAGGCATACCTCATTTTACTGTGTTTCACTTTACTGTGCTTCACGGATATTATGGGTTTTTTGTGTTTTTTTTTAACACACTGAAGGTTTGTGGCAACCCTGCAAATTCTATCTGTGCCATTTTTCCAACAGCATTTGCTCATTTCATGTCTCTGTGCCACATTTTGGTAATTCTCATAAATTGTAACTTTTTCATTATTATTTGTTATGGTGATCTGTGATCAGCGACCTTTGATATTACTATTATATTGTTTTGGGGCACCATGAGCCACACCCATATAAGACGGCAAACCTAACTGATAAATGTTGTATGTGTTCTGACTGCTCCACCGACCAGCCAATCTTTCTCTTACCTTGGGCCTTCCTATTCCCTGAGACACAACAATATTCAACTTAAATTAATTAATAACACTACAATGGCCTCTAAGTGTTCAAATGAAAGAAGAGTCACATGACTCTCACTTTAAATCCAAAGCTAGAAATGATTAAGTTTAGTGAGGAAGACGTGTTAAAGCCAAGACAGGCCGAAAGCTAGGCCTCTTGCACCAAACAGTTCGCCAAGTTGGAAATGTTCTTGAAGGAAATTAAAACTGCTATTCCAGTGAACACGTGATAAGAAAGTGAAACAGCTTTATTGCTGATATGGAGAAAGTTTTAGTGGTCTGGATAGAACATCAAACCAGCCAAAACCTAATCCAGAGCAAGGCCCTAACTCTCTTCAATTCTGTGAAGGCTGAGAGAGGTGAGGACGCTGCAGAAGAAAAGTTGGAAGCTGGGTGTAAGGAAGGAAGGCGTCTCCATAACACAAAAGTGCAAGTGAAGCAGCAAGTGCGGACGGCGCAGTTGCAGCAAGTTCTCCAGGAGACCGAGCTAAGACCATCAATGAAGGTGGTTACAGTAAACAACAGATTCTCAGTGTAGATGAAACAGCCTCATATTGGAAGAAGATGCCATCTAGGACTTTCATAGCCAGAGAGAAGTCGACGCCTGGCTTCAAAACTTCAAAGGACAGGCTGACTCTCTTGTTAGGGGCTCATGCAGCTGGTGACTTTAAGTTGAAGCCAGTACTCACTCACCATTCCAAAAATCCTAGGGTCCTTAAGAACTATGCTAAATCTACTCTGCCTATGTTCTATAAATGGAACAATAAAGCCTGAATCACAGCACATCTGTTTACAACATGACTTTCTGAATATTTTAAGCTTGCTGCTCAGAATAAGATTCCTTTCAAAATATTACTGCTCATTGACAATGCACCTGGTCACCCAAGAGCTCTGATAGAGATGTACAGCAGATTAATGTTTCCATGCCTAACACAACATTCAGCCCATGGATCAAGGAGTAATTTCAATTTTCAAGTCTTATTATTTAAGAAATACATTTTGTAAGGCTATGGCTGCCATAGTTAGTGATTTCACTATGGATCTGGGCAAAATAAATTGAAAACCTTCTGGAAATGATTGACCGTTCTAGATGCCATTAAGAATATTTTGTGATTCATGGGAAGAGGTCAAAAGAGCAACATTAACAGGAGTTTGAAAGAAGTTGCTTCCAGCCCTCATGGATGGCTTTGAGGGGTTCAGACTTCAGTGGAGGAAGTAACTGCAGATGTGGTGGAAACAGCAAGAGAACTGGAGTTAGAAGTGGAGCCTGAAGATGTGACCAAATTGCTGCATCTCAGGATAAAACTGTAACAGATGAGGCGTTGCTTTTATGGATGAGCAAAGAAAGCGGTTTCTTGAGATGGAATCTACTCCTGGTGAAGATGCTGAAGATTGTTGAAATAACAACAAAGGATTTAGAATATCACAAACTTAGTGGATACAGCAGTGGCAGGGTTTGAGAGGATTAACTCCATTTTTGAAAGAAGTTTTACTGTGAGTAAAATGCTATTAAATAGCATCACATGCTACAGAGAAATCATTCGTGAAAGGCAGAGTCAACCAATGCAGCAAACTTCCGAGTTGTCTTATTTTAAAACGTTGCCACAGCCACCACCCTGATCAGTCAGCAGCCATCAACCCTGAGATAAGACATTTCATCAGCAAAAAGAACAAAAAGATTACGACTTGCTGAAGGCTCAGGTGATAGTTGGCCTTTTTTAGCAATGAAGTATATTTTAATTAAGGCATGTACATTGTTTTTTAGACATAGTGCTCTTGCACACTCAATAGACTACAGGACAGTGTGAACATAACTTTTACATGCCCTGGGAAACTAAAAAATTTGTCTGACTCACTTTATTGTGATATTCGCTTGATTGCGGTGGTCTGGACCCCAACCTGCGATATCGCCAATGTATGCCTGTATACTGTTTGTACCACACAGAGACAATATTTCTGAAATGTTATAAGTTGGCTTTCATGAACCACTATGAGCTAGCTCCTGCAAATCACCACTACCAGGGTTTTACAGCAAAAGGGCTGGTTTCTCTCATCAGCTTCCTCTCTCTGCAGGCACTTAGTTTATACCGTATTTCCCCAAACATAAGACCAGGTCTTATATTAATTTTTGCTACAAAAGACACATTACAGCATAAGTTCAGGGAATGTCTTATTTATTCATGTACAACAATCTACATTTATTCAAATACAGTCATGTCATCTTCTTCTAGAACATCGTCATAATTTTCGAAATGCGTCCGTCTGGCTGACAATCTTAACTGGGGCTTAATTTCGTGGTAGGTCTTATTTTTGGGGAAACACGGAAGTTTCCTTTTCTTCATGATATCAGATGCCATTTCTCCATCTGCTTTCCATTCTCCAAAGACTCTTTTGAAATCCATCTCAGGCTTTCTCATCTCCCATTCTTTTTATCCTTGGAACTTAGGCCATGGGAGTGAGCCAGGGTGGACATCCAGTCCAGCGACTCTCCAGTGCCTGCAGCCCTGTCACCACCTGACTGCAACTGTGTGAGAGACCCCAAGTGAGAACCACCCCGCTGAGCCAAGTCAAACCACGGAAAATTGAGAGATAATAACCAATTTTTGTTTTAAGGCTCAGAGTTTGGAGATGTTTTGTTACACAGCTATGGGTAATGAGCAAGAAAGGAGCAGACCAGGATTTAAAGCTTGTGGTTAGTTCCACTCCAATGCAGTTTTTGGTTAGTCTATTACTAAGCTGGATAATCCCTTGCCCATTTGCAGGTTTGCAGAGTCTTTGCATGTTATGGAAGTGCTCAGAAAACACAGACTTCTCCTTCAAAGGATTGTTAAAATGAAAATGCAGGGACTTGACTGTCAGTCATTAGGACCAGGGTCTGCATCCCGCCTCCTCATTGAAGAAATGACCTGGAACAGATCTTTCACCTAAAAAAATGGGCGCTAAGGTTAGCAGCCATATGGGGATTGGGGCTGGGGAATGAGCTTTCTGTGGAGTCCATGAGTAAGAGGCCACCAGAGGAAACTGTTGCCGCTGCCTGCCCACCCTCACATATCTGGCCATCAGGAATGAATAAATAAGACTGGGTGTTTTCCCCCAAGTGACGGAGGACGGCAGCTTGTCTTGCATGGGAGGCTGCAGAGCCCAGGGGCCTGGTCACTAGTCAAGGGAACCTTGGAAGTTTCCATCACTGAGTCCTTCCCCTCATCCTCCAGATTTTCTCATTTTCCTATTTTCCCCCAAAATGAAAAGAGCCTCATGGTCTTTTGTGATTATTAAAATTTACATGTTGTAAAAAAAATCAAACAAAGAGAAGACATTAAAAAGATATTTGCCATTATCTCACCAAGGAGAGATAACCACTCTTGATATTTTTTAACTTCCCCTTTAACTTAATTTATTGCAGACGTAGTTCCATGTTAATGAAGCTCTGTCAATGTCATCATCAGGTGTGCGTGGACTAGAGCACAGACTTGGGAGCCAGCTGGCCTGCAACCCAACTTCTCCTCTTCTCAGCAGCCATGTGATCTCGAGCAAGTTCCTTTTCCTCTCCACCTGCTTCCTCACCTATAAGATGGGAATGATAGGGTTGTCATGATGACCAAGTGAGTTATTGCCAGGCACACAGTTTCCAAGCACTTTCTATTAGCTGCACTTATTGTGAACTATTGTTATATGTATGGACCATGACATTTTTAACCAATCTCTAATTCTGGACACTTTTTACTATTCTACACAACCTGTCTTTGCACCTTTGCTCAAGTATTTTCTCACATTACATTTCTAGAAGTAAACTTATTTGTGGTCAAAGAATATGCCCTTTTGAAATTGTGTCTCCCAGAAATTTTTGTACCAATTTACATTCTCACCACAGAGGTGAAGAGTGCCCATTTCTCGCCATCCTCATCAAAACCAGACGTTCTCCTTTTTTCTTTTTAATTGGGGAGTGGTGTGTTTTTCCAGGGCCAATCAGCTCCAAGTCGCTGGACCTCAATCCAGTTGTGGAGGGCGCAGCCCAGCCCCAAGTCCAGTCGCCGTTCTCAATCTCCAGTTGCAGGGGGCACAGCCCACCATCCCAAGCGGGAATGGAACCGGCAACCTTGTTGTTGAGAGCTCACGCTCTAACCAACTGAGCCATCCGGCCGCCCCAGACACTATCCATTTTTTAACATGGCCAAGTGATGGTCAATGTTTCCTGGGCTTTTTCATCTCACCATGTAAATTTTGCTTTAATCAATAGGAAACAATGAAATTTGTAGCTGGCCAAACAGATGTTAACAGATTTTCTTTTTCATATTAAACAGTTGTAAAGTAGCACAAATTAAATGCAATCCTATTAAACATCTTGAAATAGATTTTGAACCTTAACATACATCGTTTTGAGGAACGTCCTCATTAAGAGTATTTCCAACTCAGGCTGGTTAAATACACACATGTACAAAACGATCTTTATCTCATCACTTTTGTGTTGTTTTGTGTCCTACTGCTCATCAAACAGAACTCCTTCCCCAGGAAAGTCCCATAGAAAACAACGGGTATGTTTTCTTTCTGCCTTGAGGTGACTCTGATTTATTACACATTCACTTAAATGTTCATTGTCGCATCAGAGCAACGTCCTACGCACGTCAGGGAAACTGATTGGCCTGACTGCACCTTTCTTATATTCATAGAGATATATTCATATTCATATTACATTCTCATATTGATATATATTAATCAAGAAGGTCTATAAAATCATTTCATTTACCTTTTGCATTGTTCGTATTTTCCTCTGAGAATTGCAAATGTACAGTAAAATTCTTCAGGTTCCAATAATGGCAGTTAAGAAAAACTTTATTTTGCATAATGAATTAAACATTTTTTTAAAAGACAAGAAACTACAGAGCCTGACTCATATTTATATGGTTAAACTAGTTCAAGAAAATAATCAAAGATGAAATTTAAAGGTTACATGTATATAATTGAGCATGTATACTGCTTATATTGGAGAAAAAAATTTAGGTCCTTATTTTTCCCCATGACAAAATTATTCTTTAATTTTTTTTTATTTTTCAATCACAGTCGACATACAATATTATATTACTTTCAGATGTACAACATAGTGATTAGACATTTATATAACTTACAAAGTGATCTAGTACCAATAAGTCTAGTTCCCATCTGACACCATACATAGTGATTACAATATTATTGATTATATTCCCTGTGCTGTACTTTACATCCCCATGACTGTTTTTATAACTGGCAATTTATAATTCTTAATCCCTTCTCTTCTGGGATTTTAAAATTATTTGTCTACATCAAACTGCCTGTAGGTACCCTGGCCACCTTGCTAGCTGACTTTTTCCATCTCCATCCATTTGCTCAACAAATACTGACTGAGTACTTAGCGCACCTGGTCCAGACAGAGAGCACGACGACACCAAAGGAGGGCAACGCACCTACCTCATGAGATGACCAAGGGGTAGATGAGCTAAGTAGTTAGCAAAAGGCCTGCTTTATACCCAATAAGCTGTCCTATGTAAGTTGAGAGCTTTATAAATAAACACAGAATATACATTTTATAAATACAGAAATGATACTATCACTACGTATGACATTCATTGTCACTATACATATGATGATACTATTACATGTTATTGTTATTATTTTTAGCCATAGGGCCTTAGAAGTCACTTCTCCTCTCTGACCCTTAGTTTCCTCATCTGTAAATGGCTCATGCCACCAACCTCACTGCACTGTTGAGAGGATGGAGTGCTACGATGTATTTATGGTGGCTGGCAGGCATGGAAGCCCCAGTGAGGCCAAGACAGCCTCCACACAGGTCCTGGGGGCAGCCTCCTCCTGCTGACAGCACCCAGCTGAGATCTGGCACTTGGAGCCTTTTGCTGACATTCCACTCTCTGCAGCTGTTCCCTCAGCACTGTTACCTGACACAGGGCTACTCAGTATTCGGTGTGGAATTAACCCCTAGTCAATGGCAGAAAGTGAAAGCATTCACACAAGACTCTACAAAGTGGAAGAGCAAAGAAACAGTTTATTAAAGTTAGGACAGAGAGAAAACGTCCATGGCAGTGTCCAAAGATGGCAGCTGCCACGGGTGGTAAGGAGAGAAACACCGGTGTGTGTGTGTATGGGTGGGGGGAGATGGGGCTCGCTGGGGACAAAGTCTGATAGGGACAGCTGCCGAGACAGAGGGGTAAGAGAAATCCTGGCAGAAAGGAGTTTGCCAGTGCAGTCTGATAGAGCACTGCACCTAGCGTCAGGTTAGCTTTTTCTCATATAGGAAAGGGGGAGTCAGCCAGGCAGGTTTGAGGGCTGACATGGTTTCCTGGGATCTGGTCTGCTTGAAGATGATGTTATCTCTGGACTCTGGACTGGGCTTTGGCCCTTGCTACCTGGGGCTGTATGTCACCAGTAAAAACTGCAAGGGATGTAAATTGGATTCCAGTGTCCGGGCACCTGAGGATTAAGAAATTGCTCTTTTCCTATATACAACGTCAGAGGGGTAGTAGATTGGGGGAGGGAGGTTATCACTTTGTAAGGGGTATAAATGTCTAACTATTACATCGTTTTGTACACCTGACACTAATAAAAAAAAAGAAAAAAGAAATTGCTCTTTTCAGGTTAGGATTCTGTTAATTAATGAGGTATGGGTCGCCTTGAGAAAGGGAACAAAACAGAGTTCTTAAGTTAATCAGTGAGGGGAGAACAAAGCAAAAATGACTGAATATTAGGATGGATCAAACTGCAAACAAACTAAGTCTAATTGCAGGTGGCTAGATAGCAAGCTATGCAGTGAGTCAAACTGCAAACTAACTAAGTCTAACTGGGTTATTGATTTACCGAATTTCACCCTTACACTCAGCACCCACCAGAAACTTTCTTTTTTTTTTCATTTCCGTTATTGGAAAGCTCAGAGTTGAGGGATGATGATCCTCTATAAGCCACCCCTCAACTCCCCTCGACTCCACTCCCCAATGCAGCCGCGGCAGTTATATTAGTGGCCAATGGCTCAAGGTTTACAGCTGACGGCCAACTAGCCACAGCTGATGGGCATCTACTACCCGAGCCAGCATCTTTCCATGTGAGGCTGAGAGCCTGGAAACCGCTCTCTGGGGCTCTGTCCCCACAACAGGCATCTCCCAGGCCTTCAGCCTGGAGTCACAACAAACACTCCGCTAACCATATTTCTCTGGATCAGTACTCTATGTTCCTCCCTGTTCTGAGCCCCAAAGTCTGGGCCTGGGCCTGCCTCCTCACCTCTTCCCTCACAAGCTCAAGGGGGGCGCATCCTGAGCTAGAGTCTTGGGGCCCACTGACTCCCTCACCCACCTGCACTTCCACTGCACCAGCAGGGGGGCCACTTGGCCACCATCCTGCCAGAAACTTGTCCCCCTTCACTAGAAGCCCTTCCCAGGGAAGTGCTGAGACTCTGGCCACTGATTCATATTTTGTGTTTGGTTGAGATGGTAGCAAGCAGAAAGAAGCTTTTTCCCAATTCCTATTCTATCATAAGTGTTTGTATTAGTCAAGCCAGCTAAAAATCAAGGAGTGGGCATTGATTGGTTTATATAATTGAAAGCCCAAGGTAAAGATTCAGGTATAGATGGATCCTGTGCTCTACTATCCCCAGGGTTTTGTGGTTTTGTCTTTCTCCATCTTGAAGATCCCTTTGCTTTCTTCTTCTTCGGTAGTTTTATTCTCAGGCAAGCTATACCCATGTAGTGGCAACAGGGCTGCCAGCATGTGCAGACTCATATAGGACGTCATGCTTGTGGGCTCAGTAAGAAAGAGGTCTTGGCTGGTCTTATTCCTTTCCAGTCTGTGATGAAGGACTCTGATGTCACATAGACATCACACACACCCTCAGATCCCACATATACGTGCAGACATCACACACACTCAGAGGTTTCCCATGTACACGGCACACACATTCATGCATTACCAGCACAGTCAGACATCGCACATTCGCCCGACACAGATGTGACTCAGCTCATACACACTTGGAGCTTTCTCACTTAGCTATTACAATTATGCAAATGTCCACCCTCTAGGGCTAACTCATTCAGATTTAATTTATATGCCACGTTTTTCAGGCACACGCGTGCATCTCGCATAAAGCAGGGTGCTCTAAATCTGGTGTGTAACAAAACGAAGGGCTCTCATTCTCCTAAAATAGTGCAGAGTCATTGTAAAGATTAAATACATTAAAAACATTTTTTTAAACTTTCTATTATCAAAAGACACAGACTGAGAAAATACTCACAATATGTATATCTGAGAAAGGACGTAGTTAGAATATATAAAACACTCTTAAAAATTAATACTAATACTAAGGCTCACTTCACATCCACTAGGTTGGCCATAATAAAAGTAATTTTTTAAAAAACAAACAGAAAATAACAAGTGTTGGGAGGATGTGGAGAAATCAGAACCCTCATACATTGCTGGTGGAGATGTAAAATGGTGCAGCCACTCTGAAAAACCGTTTGCAGTTCCTCAAAAAGTTAAACAGAGTTACCATATGACTCATCAGTTCCACTCCTAGGTAGTATCTACCCAAAGAATTGAAAACAGATGTTCAAACAAATACTTGTACACAAATGTGAACAGCAGCAATCCTCACCGTCACCAAAGGTGGAAAACACCCAAATGTCCATCAACAGATGAATAGACAAACGATGTGTGGTCTACACATACAGTGGAATATTAATCATCCATAAAAAGGAACTAGGACACGTGCTACAACATGGATGAACCTCAGAAACATTATGCTAGTGAAAGAAGCCAAACACAGAAGGCCATATATTGTATGATTCTATTTATATTAAATATCCAGGATAAGTACATCCATAGCGACAGAAAGCAGATTGGTGGTTGCTAGAAGTTAGGAGGAGCTTAATGGTTATGGTGTTTCATTGTGGGGTGATTAAAATATCTTGAAACTAAGCAGAGGTGCTGGTTGCACAATATTGTAAAAGTATTATACGATGCTACTGAATTAATTGTACAGTCAAAATGGGTAATGATTAAATATACATTATTTGAATTTCACCTCAAAAAATCGATAGTAAGGGCGCTTGGGTTACCCCTGCAGTGCCGCCCCCAGGTCTCACCAATGCCACCGCTGCTCCCACCCCTTCCCTCCCAGTGGGCACCCACAGGGCAGAGTACGAGTGAGTACCTCTTCAAAGTTGTCCTTATTGGAGATTCTGGTGTTAGAAAGAGTAATCTCCTGTCTCAATTTACTCAACATGTGTTTAATCTCAAAAGCAAGAGCACTGCTGGAGTACAGTTTGCAACAAGAAGCATCCAGGTTGATGGGAAAACAAAAAAGGCCCAGATAAGGAACACAGCAGGGCAAGGATGTTACTGAGCTTTAGCATCAGCATACTGTGGTGGAGCTGTAGGCGCCGTACTGGTTTAGGACATTGCTAAACATCTCGATACATATGAAAATGTAGAACCATGGCTGAAAGAACTGAGAGCTCGTGCTGGTAGGAACAGTGTTAGAATGCTTGTGGGCAACAGGAGTGACTTATGTCATCTCAGGGCAGCTCTTACAGATGACGCAAGAGCTTTTGCAGAAAAGAATACATAGTTTGTCATTCACTGAGATATCCGCTCTAGACTCTGCAAATGCAGAAGCTGTTTTTCAGACAATTCTGTCAGAGATGTATCACATTGTTTCCCGGAAGCAAATGTCAGACAGTAGTGAAAACGACATGTCTCCAAGCAACAGTGTGTTCATGTTCCACCAACCACTGAAAACAAGCCGAAGGACCAGTGCTGTCACAGCACATAAGGCATTTCTCTTTTCCCCAGAAGGCTGTGTATAGTCCATTTCCAAGGTCTGAGATTTAAATATATTTGTAATTCTTGTGGTTAAAAAAAAAAACTTGATAGTAAGAAGGCAAATAATGCAGTTTGCAAAATAGGCAAATTATTTAGACAGATGCTTAAATAAAAAAGATATATACGTGGCGAAAAAAAAGCACATGAAAAATGCTCAATATCATTAGTCTTCAGAGAAATGTAAATTAAAGCCACAATGACAGGCCACTTATACCTGCATGAAAATAGCTGAAATCAAGACTGACAATGCCAAATGTTGATGAGGATGTGGGGGAACTAGAACCCTCCCACATCACTGGTGGGGATCTGAAATGGTACAACCACATTGGAAAACTGTTTGGCAGTTTCTTATAAAGAAAACGTAAAACTACTGTAAGACCTAGCAATCCCACTCCTAAGTATTTATCCAAGAGAAGTGAAAAAATGTCCATCAAAAAGCCTTGTACATGATTATTCATAGCAGCTTTATACACAGTCTCCCAAAACTGAAAACAACCACATGTCCCTCAGCCAAGGAATGGATAAAATGGAATACTGCTCATGGATGAATGTCAAAACATTACATGAGTGAGCGAAGAGCGACAAGAAAGACTCGATACTCTATGATTCCCTTTACGGGAAATTATAGGAGAGGTAAAACTAACCTATAATGACCGAAGGCAGACCAGTGGTTGCCTGACGCCTGCTAAAGGGCAAGAAGAACTTTTCACAGTGACGGAAAAGTTCTATTGTGTCATGTGGCATGATGGTGGTCCATTAAATAATTATATTTATTTTACATTCCACATCTATGAAGTTTATTTTTAGAAACCTGCCTGGACCTGAGGTGCAGATGCTTTGTCCTACACGCTGGTTCCTGTGCACTTGTCTGTACTGGTTTCCTGCCTCATGCCCTCTACGCACCCTCCCCCCAGTTAGCCACGTTCGTGCCTCCATGGCTTTGCCCATGCTGCCTGGCATGCTCTTCCTCTCCCTTCACTGCTTGCTGAAATCCTGCCCCCACTGAGGTCTAGCTCTGCAAAGCTTCCCCATCCCACCCGCTTCCCCAGCATAAGACTTTCACTTCTCTTTTGGCACCTAGAGACGTAACTTGCTGCTTAGGCCACCCATGGTAAGGCAGTGACCAGGGGAAGGAGAGGGAGGTGTTGACTGGCCAAAATAACTCTCCTGAAAATCCACCAAAAGAGCGATTTTTTCGGGAAAAGAAACGAGACCATCCAGCAGTGTGTGAACGCACACCTCCAGCCAGGGATCCAACCGGCCGCCCACGTGCACAAGGAGAGACAGCCTTCCCAAGATGACTGCTCTCTATATATGAATCCCTCCCCGGGAAGTTACCACAAAGTTTAACAGGAATTCAGGACTACAGAGTTAACAAGGGGCCCAGTTCCACCCACAGTCTTCCCAGCTCTGTAGTTAATCATCTTAAGATGCCAGTTCACTTTTATCAGAGGCCTGGGGAAAACTCAAAGTTGGCCTCAGTTGACGAGAGGCTGGAATGTGACAGACCCAGAGCTGGGGGCATGGACGGAAGGTACAGTAACCACCTCTTCAGCCCACTGTCCAGTAGGACGGTGAGGAGAGAGACCTGGGCCTGGGAGGAGAGTGAGGGAACAGGTGAGGGGGCAGGAAGCACAGGCCCAGACTGGGGTACTCAGAACAGCCAGAACAGGGGCTCCTGTTGATTCAGTCTTTGAGCCTGAGAAGGCAACTGGGATGGTGGACCATTTAGGACACAGCTGCGTGTGACAGAAAACAAAATCAGACAGACATGTATTTCTCTCTCATATATGGCAGCTTCACAAGGTCTCAGAGACTCAGGCTCCACCATCCCTAAATATTAGGTTCACCCCTGTGATTCAACATAGCTGCCAGAGGGGCGGCGGGCTGGCTCAGTCGGTTAGAGCGCGAGCTCTCAACAACAAGGTTGCCGGTTCAATTCCCGCATGGGATGGTGGGCTGCGCCCCCTGCAACTAAGATTCAAAATGGCGACTGGACTTGGAGCTGAGCTGCGCCCAACTAGATTGAAGGACAACGACTTGGAGCAGGGCCCTGGAAAAACACACTGTTCCCCAATATTCCCCAATAAAAATTAAAAAAAAAAAAAAATAGCTGCCAGAGCTTCAGACGTTGCAACTGGCATTCCAGGCCAGCGGTTGAAGGACAAGTACAAAGAAGAGCCTCTTCCTTTTAAGGAGACTTTCTTGAAATCCCAACACTTCTACTTACGTCTTGTTAAAATGTAGCCCCTTGGTCATAGCCAGCAGCACAGGAGTTGGGACATGAATCTTTGCTGAGCTCATTGCTGCCCCCACAGAGCATCAGCAGTGGCTTTTAAACTTGAGCGAGTATCATAATCAATTAGAGGGATTGTTAAAACACAGAATGCTGGGCCCAACCCGAGTTTCTCATTCAGGGAGAATCTGAGAATCTGCATTTCTAACACGTTTCCAAGGGAGGCCAATGCTGTCTAGGAGCTCTGACTCTAAGGAGGAAGGAGAGAGGGGGTGTTGGGGAGCTGCTAGCCATCTCCATCACAGCCAGGGAGGGGCCCAAGCCATGTCCCATGAAAGACCGCTAACAGCAGTAAGACCTTCTTTCAAGGTTTTGCCTTTGCATGCTCACACCACGTCCCCTACCAAATACATAGACAACGCTCCCACAGATCGCAGAAAATGTAACTGTTTGCTATAAGATAAAATTTGGAAGGATTTTTATGATTTTGTTTCTGAAATCATTTGGCCACAAGAAATTCACTCAACTTATGATTGGTTTCTAAGTAGTCACCTTTCATCTTACATTATGGGGAATTCTTGCAAAGTGAGAAAATCTGAGCCACATGTTTTCCACTGTCCTGAAAAGTTTATGAACATTAGATTTAATGAAGAGGAAATTGAGGGATTTTGTGGGCATTTAAATATTTATTAAGATTGGGGTTTTTTTAGTTTCTGATGTAATTTTAAAAATTTAGGTCTCAAATGTAAATGAAGTTAAATGAAGTCCTTGAAATAGTCATAAACCCTGGGCTTGGTGCCAGAAGAGCTTGCCAAATCAAGCAACGCTCTTGCTGGAAGTTAGAGGCATGGACCTTGCAGTGGGTCTTCCACCTATAAATCACTGCAGGGCTGTCCCATGGGAGGGAGCAGCCGGCCCAGGCCAGAGGCCAAGGCTGGAGCTCGGGCCAAGACAGAGGCTGCAGGGAAATAGGTTCCATCTCAGCCTCTGGAAGCTCGGCAGAGCTGCCAACAGAAGGTCTGTGCTATCTGGGGAGACACCACTGTGGGTGGAAATAAGGGTTCTGCTGCAGTAACAAAGGAACTCAGAATTATTGTTGGCTTACACCAACAAAGAATTCTTTCTCACACTATGTGCCCACTGTGTGTCATCTGGGAGCTCCAATCCACATCTCCCACACTTGATGACTGGCCCCGCCTGCAGAAGGAGCCCTTACGTGGGACACTGCCCATCTCATAGCAGAGGAAAAAGAGAACTTTGCTAATTATGCATGGACCCTTAATGCTTCTGCTGGGAAGTGACACGTGTCACTTTTGCTCACATCTGACAGACTCTCTCCTTGACCAAATTCTACTCAGGCTCCTCTGAATTGTTTTTCAACGAGGACTCGACTTTTGGGCTTCTGTGTTCGTCTCTGCAATGTCCAACTTTAGCAAGAATTCTGCTAAATCAGTTTAGTCAGAACTTGATATCTGATCACCCTGGATATCTGATCAGGTTTCTCAAGCCCTCACCATCACCCAGGTGTGTCTTACCCCGCAGGCCTGCTTTCAGCAAGACTCTTGTTCAGAGGGTTTAGCCAGAATCCTCCCAGCCCCTGATGTTTCCTCTTAGTAATTTTCTATCCACTGACCCCCACCCTGCTTCTTGGTTATAAATTCCCACTTTTCCTTATCGTATTCAGAGTTGAGCCCAATCTGTCTCCCCCACTGCAAGACCTCATTGCAGTAGTCTCTACCTTTATTTCGTTGGCCCCTCTTGAATAAAGCCTGCCTTACAGTTTTTTAACAGGAGTCATAATAAATAATTTTTAACACATCCATTGGCCAGAGGAAGTCACATGGCTAACCCTGCTAAGCAGGGAGGAGAGTTCTCCAGAAGGTGGCAGTGCAAACTTGTAAATAATAACACAATCCTCCACCATTTTCCTCTGACAGGGAAATCAGGAAGCAACTTCCTGTACAGCAAACCCCACCTAGACAGTTGTCTTATCTATTAGGTTTCACACAACCACATATTGGCAAGGGGAGAGAGGTGAGGGCAAGTCATTGCCTGAGGTCACAGAGCCAGAAAGTGGCAGAGCCAGAGTCCCTTCTCTCTCACCCATCTTTAATCAATCCATCCACTTGTTCCTAGTGGGATGAGGCCATTTCTTGTTGACGTGCCCACTCCTCAAGCCAATGTGGAGGTCACCTGACTCAGCTTGGGGTGAGGGGTGGGGGGGATGGATTAGGTCACAAAATCTCTCTGTTGGTGCAGCCCATTTGTATGAGACCAAGATTACCTACCTCAGATTCCAAAGGCGTTTTATGTATGAAACTTGATTAGTTTGCTTTTTTAAAAAATCATTTTTTATCATGTATTTATCTGGAAAGAAACCTGCAATGGCTTCCAATTTCCAACCTAGGAGATCTAGTCTGACTTCATCATTTTGTCAGCCAGCTATACTGAAAAGCAGTGCCAATTTCCCTTGAGGTATGAAAATTGGAGTCTTACTAGAAGGGGAACAGTGGGTACGAAGGACATGACTAGCAACAGCCATTGACGTTTACCACTGTGACACGCTCTTCTTACTGCCCCTCCTAGGAACTCCTGCACTAAGAACAACGCCTGGTTCGATAATAAATGCCATGGGCTCCCCGAAACATTTTATTTCCCAGTTTCCTTGCAGTGGGGCTGTATGACCGCATTCTGGACGATGGGGTGTGAGTGATTTTGAGGCTTGGCCCATAAAAATCTCCCAGTCTCACAATGTCCAAGAAAAACCAGAGCTTGGCAGTGGTTAAAGTGGTAAAAACAGGTTTTACTCAGGAACTGTTGCAATAGGGGATAAGAGGCCTCAGCACAGGACTCGGCTCAACTCCGAATACAAGGAACAGTGGAATTTTACAGCCAAGCAACAGCGCGGGGGTCAGTGGATGGAAAATGACTAAGCGGAAACATCAGGGCTTAGGGGGGATTTTGGCTAAACCCACCCAACTGGAGTCTTGCTCAAGGCAGGCCAGGTGATGGTCATCACTTGAGGGATGGGTTGGTGAGGAATTTGGTCACAAATCCAGGGTAATCAGGCATGGAGGATGGGGGACTCGGGCTACACTGACTGAGCAGAATTCTTGCTGAGACAGCTCTTTGAGGACACGTCCAAGGACAGGACCAAGTCGAGCTCAGAGGAGCCTGACTAAAGTTTGGTCAAGGATAGAATCTATACCAACAATCTTCCATTAGATCCTTATTTTTAAACACCAGATATAAAGAATATTTTGGGGACAGTTGAGAAAAATTGAAAATGGAGTGGATGTGAGATAATATAATAGAATTTTTAATTTTTTGCATATGGTAATGTCTTTTGGGTCCTTATTTTTAGAACATGCATGCTTAAGTGTTTAGAGGTGAAAAGTTAGCACAAGACCACAGGAGTGGGTTTCAGGTTAGGACAGACAATCAAACGCACAATATACAATGGCTCATCCAGAACCTAATTTACTTAAAAAGGATACAGAACAAGAAGCACAGCAGCAGCTGAACAGAACTTGGACCCTCACATAGATTTCTGTGACCTTAACACTGCCTATGGGGCATGTTCTAGTTGCAGGTAACTTCAGCAAAGGGAAGTCACTGGTTGCAGGAGGAGGTCATCAAGAGGATGTGACCAGGCAATCAGAGGCTCCTGACCCCCTTGCCTGTCCTTGGAATGTACATTTGCACACACCCTTCCCAATGGGAGTTGTTCCAAGGGAGCAGCCTTGAAAGAATAAGGTATTGTTGACACCATCTGGCAGTACACATGCCCACCGTGTTTCCCCGAAAATAAGACCCAGCCGGACCATCAGCTCTAATGCGTCTTTTAAAGCAAAAATTAATATAAGACACAGTCTTATTTTACTATAATATAAGACCCAGTCTTATATTATAGTATATTATATATAAGTATATAGCATATTAAATATATACTATATATAGTATATTATATAAGACCGGGTATTATATAATATACTATAAGACTAGGTCTTATATTAATTTTTGCTCCAAAAGACACATTAGAGCTAATGGTCCAGCCAGGTCTTATTTTTGGGCAAACACGGTAGCCCCCATCTTGGCTTCTGTATAAACTTCTAAGATTCTGGAGGGCAGGTTCAGAGCTCTACTCATCTTTCAGTGCCCAAGACAAGCCTGTATGCACATTCCCGTGGTTACTGAACCTGCCGCCTACCAATCTGGAGTGGACTGCCTCTTTCTTCAGTCTGTCCTTGCCCTCCACGTACAGGGGCTGGTTTGTCAACCAAATTGGTGAGCCAGCCAGGAGGCTGAAGAAGTAGGCCTTGGGAAAGAGGCATCCTCGGGGGAATTCCTGAGTTGGCCATCGACCTCTCTGTGGGGAGGGGTGGCCACTGTGTTAGATTTTGTGGACCGCTGCGTGGATACTGGGATGCTCCGAAAACGATGGCTACTTGAGAAGCTGCACTGTGGTGACTGTAAGAGACTGTTAACACAAGGACTGCCACTTTCCGGTTAAGATAGGGTTAACAGCCCTGGCAGCCCTGAGCTCAGGTTAGCATGAGAACTGCTACTTTAAAGTCAGAGTAAGATTAACAGCCTTGAGCTCAAAACAACCTAATGGCCTTGCTGTTAGTTCCAAGATATGGGCATAGAGACCAGATGTTTTGTCTCCTGGTCTCCTGATATGGAAGCTTTTGAAGCATATCTATTGTAAACCCTTTGAAGCATAGCACAACCTGCGCTCCCTAAGACTTTAGAAATTACAAAATGTCTTAATTATGTGAGAATTGAAGTCCATACTGTACTCCCTGAGACTTTAGTGCTTACTAAGCACCTTAGAACTGCTATAAAAACCCTTAGCTTTGTAGGCTAGGGGTCCTTGTTAAAACCCGCTGCGTCGGGCAGAGACGGGGACCCCAGCTAGCTGGAAATAAACCTCGCTGTGTGACTTGCATTGTCGTGTGTGTCTCTGTCTTTCTGAGGGGTGAAAGATTCCCGGACTTAACAGTGACGAAGGGAAACAAATGACAGCCACGGTGGGCCATTTGGCTGGCCACCGATGTCCCAACTCTCACCGTGGAGCAACATGTTGTTATGCTGCTGGGAACACCACGCCGCCTCACGCCTGGGAAAGGTGATACCTACTGGAATTTGCAATGAGACATCCCACCAGGATGGGTGAGCTATTTTGCACCCTGGGCGAGGGGGAACTACTCAGTCTCCGCTGGGGTCCCATTGCTCTGCAGCAAGCCAGACCTGTTGAAATGCATTATACCAGGAATAGAACACACAGCCTTGCGAGACGGGGAAGGTGCGGGGCCTGGTCTGGCTTGCCCCGCCCCCGTCCATGTCCTGCCGTGGCCCACATGGGTGGTATGCACAGCAGGTCAAGTAGGCAGGCTGCCATCCTCCCTCTCCTCAAGGCCAGGTGGGCATGTCCTGTGTCCCACTGGCACAATCTTTTGGCGGCTGTTTTTGTCCCCATCGTTGGCCTGGAGGACGTTATAACCCACACAGAAACCCTTGCTAAGTTCACCCAGCAAGACTTACGTGAGAGCTGGCAAAGCCTGTCCTTACTGAACATTAAAATGTCTCTAATGAGGAAAGCCGCCCTCCAAAATCAGATAGCCTCAGACATCATTACTGCCACACAAGGAGGCACTCTTCCATTATCCAGAGCGTTGTGCGCTCAGACCTGCTGAGTGTGCTAATGTATCGCCTTTATTAAATCACATGAGGACGCAAATGAATGCCCTGAGTGATGCAACCCTGTGCCTAAAGGGCTCAATAAAACAGCAGTTTAAATCATGGGGTTCTTGGTGGAAACAATTATTACTTATTTTGGGAATCACTGTGTTAATCTGTGTTTTCTCCTGCATGCTCATATACTATTGCTGTGGTATCTGCCTCCAATACAGTCATATACCACCAAAAACAAGCCACCTCCATGCTAATGAAAGCCCTTGCTGACCACTCAGGGCACGCTGTGGAAGACGGAGGTGTGTCAGCGTGTACAAGCCGCCACGCGGAGCGCAGTGCTGGAGGAGATCACGGAGGAGACACGACCACCAGTTGACCCATAAGCTGGACCTTGGCGATTGGATGCTTCTCATCTCCTCCCCTGTCTATGGAATGTACATTCCACTCACCGTTCCCAAAGTGGGAGCTGTTCCAAGGAAGCAGCCTTGAGAGAGTCAGGTGTTGTTGAGACCATCTGGACTGAGTACACGACCGAACCCAGTTAAGGCCTCTATATAAACTTAAGATTTTGGCGGGCAGGTGTGGAGACCTGCTCATCTTGCAGCCACATAATACAAGCCTTCTGTGAAGTTCTCTTGCTTATTGAACCTCCCACCGACCAATCTGTCATGGTCTACCTCTTTCTTCTGTCTCCCCTTGCCCTCCACATATGGGGGCTGGATTGTGAACCAACAACTGGGTCTGGGGTCCCCTGCTACTCGGGTAACACTTTAAAGGTAAGTGGCTACTTCCCATTCTTTGGTAGAGCTACAGTCCACAAATTACAAGTCATACCAGGAATAACCCTGACAGTGGGCCAAGGGACATTCTGGGGTCCCTTTAACAGCACACAACAGGTCCTGCAGGAACCCCATTTAAATTCATACCAAAAATCAGATGGTTGAGTCCGAAGTGGGGATTCACAGTTCAGCTGTGGAAGCTTTCCCTCTAGTCATGATGTCTGCAACTTTTTTTGAAGTGACTTAACAAAAAAGTAAAAAAAGACCAAAAAAGGAAATAAATCAAGGTGCTAACAATGATTGAATCTAGGAAATGAGAAAGTGAATGTTTACCAAACCATTCTTCCAGCACTTCTGTAATTGAAACTTTTCATTACAGGAAATTGGGAGTGAAAAATCTAAAATAAAGGAATTCACATCTTGCTTTTATTTTCTGTGGGGTTTACCGGTCAGTTAGTTATGACTGTTTAAAGCTCCCTGCTGTGAAGCCAGAGTATAGACCCCTCCTGATTCACACAGCACCCCTTGATCTCCTGATAGACTATCAATCTAGCTCTTCCTCCAATCCAAGTGCTAATTCTTCTGGAAGCACATACCATCAGACTCTTTCTGTTGGTTCCTTTGTTTTCAGGGCACATAAATAAACCAACAGAATTGCCTTAAACAGAAAGACAGAGACAGAGAGAGAGAGAGAGAGAGAGAGAACGCTTTCCCCATATAACTAAATAGTTCTAAATTCTATTTCAGATAAGTTTGACCCAGAGATCAATGAATGAGACCAGGCCTCCATTTCTCTCTCTCCATCACTTGGCTAGTCTTCCTCGTGTGGCTTCCATTTGCACACAAGTGATTCAGTGGTGGTCAGTAGCTTCTGGAGCTGCCTCCTTCTTGAGGGGCATTCAGCAGCCTTTGTCCTGTGTAGTATTCGCAGCGTAAGTCCCAAGGCTTACTCCGATTGGCCAGGCTTAGTCACATGCCCACCCCTGAACCAATCATTCAAGCCAGGGACTGGTTGGGTGTTGTAGTTGACAGAGTGACCACGAGGTGGAGATGGAGAAGTGTGAAGCCAGTCTCCAGTCTTTGGGGAATTTTTTGTTTTGTTTTGTTTTGTTAACTTTTTAGTGAAGTGTAATGTATACATGGAAAAGAGCGTCTGTCATGCCGGGCGGCCTGCGGGGTCTCAGCTCCTGCTCCCCACATAAGAACGCAGGACATGGTGAGGCCAAAAAGGAACACCCACGGAGCCATAGATAGGGGAGTCATACCACTATATTCTCCCTGGCGGCTGGGTTGGTGACACAGGAAGCAGGAGCCACACTGTCAGCAACCTGCCGTCCACTTCTCTCTGCCAACCAACCTCACTTGCTAGCTGCAATCCTCTCTTGCCAGCTCAGCCACCATCCTCTTGCTAGCCCCCATTTGCTGCTGGCGTAGCCACCGCAGTTATATTAGTGGCCTATGGCTCACTGGTTACAGCTGACGGCCAACTAGCCACAGCTGATGGCCATCCAATCGCAGTTGATGGCCGTTTACTACCCGAGTGAGCACCTTTCCACGTGAGGGCGAGAGCCTGGAAACTGCACTCCTGGCTCTGTCCCCACAGCATCTTAAGTGAGTTTTCACAAACTTATAAAACCAGTATCCATCTCAAGAGATAGAATATGATCAACGCCTCAGGAATTCCCCTTGTGGGGGCAGAGCCCCAGAAAGTAGTTTACAGGCTCTCGGCCTCATATGGAGGAGTGCTGGCTCGGGTAGTAGATGGCCATCAGCTGTGGCTGATTGGCCGTCAGCTGTAGCCATTGAGCCATTGGCCACTAATATAACTGCTGCAGCTACGAAGGATTGCCGAGGAGAGTGGAGGAGAGTCGTCGGTCGGTCGGTTGCAGAGAAAACGGATAGCAGGTCGCACGTCCAGTGAACCCAGCCTCCAGTGAGACCGTAGTGGTATGACTCCCCTACCTATGGCTCCGTGGGTGTGCCTTTTTGGCCTCACCATATCCTGCGTTCTTGTGTGGGGAGGGGGAGCTGAGACCCCGCAGGCCGCCCCGCACGACTCCCCTCATGCCCCTTTCCCTCCACTCTCCCTTCCTCTCACTAAGATAACCACTCTCCTGACTTATAGCACCATAGATTGGTCTTTCTTGTTTTGTCACTTATGTTTATGGAATCATAAAGTATGTGCTGCTTTTGGGTCTGGCTTTTTAAATCAACATTCATTTGTGAGTTTCATCCATGTTATCGTGTGTTTTTGAATGAACAAGGTTGTTTTCATGTTTCTGTAGGTCCCACATTCATATGTTTGATCTACCATCGACTGGCATTTGGGTAATTTCAGGTTTGGGGCAATGATGACTAGTGTTACTATGAATCTTTTACGTATCTTTTGGTGGATACACACACACACACACACACACACATTGTTGGGTGTGTGTCTACGGATGTACTTGTTGATCCACAGGTTGTATTATTGGGTTAGCGTTAGCAGATACACCAAGCTGTTTCCAATGCAATTGAACCAATTTACACCCCATGCTGGTGCTGCAGCATTCCAGCTGCATTGGGTATTTTCTGTCTTTTCTATTTTAGCCATTCAAGTAGGTCAGACTTTGTTTGTGTTTTTTAAATACAGCTTTATTAACATACTGTAAATTTCACCTATTTTTATATAATTTTTAGTAAGTTTACAGAGTTGTTACCAACGTGAATCAATTTTAGAACATTTCCATAACTCTAAAAAGCTCTCTCATGCCCATTTTAGCTTTGTTTTTTTACTGTGTCATCCTGTACGTAGTGATAGGAATGTACTCAGGTGCAAGTAAAAGAAAAGAAACCACCCAGAGTGGCTTCACTCAGGTATTTACTCTGAGCGCCCCTCAAAGTGACAGCAGTGCTGCAAAGTATGACGTGGAAATAATGACTTGAGGATGAAGCTCTAGTTCAGATTCCAGTTCTGAGGGTCTGGCATAGAGGGTCTGACTTTCTGTCTCCAGGTGATGCTGATTCTGCTGGTCCTCGGACCGTACTTCTTGTAGCCAGGTAGTTCTAGTTCTCTGTTGCTGTGTGACAAACATGCACAAAAGGGAGCGGCATAAAACAACCATTTTGTGCTGTGTATCATGGGTATCTGAGTTGACTGGGCTCAGCTGGGTGGTTCTCCTGTAGAGTCTCTCGTGTGGTCGCAGTCAAATGGTAGCTGGGCTGGAATTTTCCAAAGGCTACTCATCTTGGCCATCTGTCTGACACCTGGGCTGGATGGCTAAAACTAGTGGGGGCTAATCAGGACTTAACCTCTCTCCAAGCAGCTTTGCACATGGCTAGCTTGGGTTTCTTCAGGATAGTGTGAGTTCTGACATTGGCAGCCAGCTTTCCCCAGAACGCGTGTTCTAAGAGACAGGAAGTGGAAGCTTCAAGGTTTTCAAGGCTCCAAGCCCAGAAATTGGCACATTACCACTTTCTAGGTATTCTAATGGTCAAAGCAGTCCCACAGCCCACTGGAATTCAAGGGAAGATAAAAGCCCTAAGTAGGAGGGATTTTTGAAAGATTTGGGGCTAATTTTAACCCTCCAGAAAGGTTCTGATAGATTCCTCTGGAAGGGTCATAAGTACACTGCTCACTGAGTCCTCGCATCTTCCTCACAGTTCAAGTTCTTGACATTTGGTTTTGCTGTAGATCCAGTCTTTGGGATTTTGGTACGCTACCCTGGCTGTTGGAATTTGGGGATATTGAAATATTATACCATCACTGCTATCAACATCCAAAAATCTTCCCTCTGTTTAATTTGTGTGTGTGTATGTGTGTATGTATGTGTATGTATATATATATATATATATATATATATATATATATATATATATACCCAAAATACATATACATATTTTAAGAAAGGAAAGGAAAATTAAAATTGTAATAATACATACCGATAACAAAAGATGAATACAAGTCACGTTTGACTTCTGCAATTACAAGAGGTGCTCAGAGTGGATACCATCAGTGTAATTTTAATACAGTTTTTTCCTTTCTTAAAATGTGTATACATTTTTTGGCACCCTCTGTGCATATATATATTTATATATATTTATATAATTATAATTATATATTTTTAAATTCCTGAGGTGATACAGGTCATCAGCTATGTGGGAGCCACAGGGCTCATAGAAACTGTAGGAATGTTCTGGCCAATCAGCTCTCATCTGCCTTTTGGCTGTGTGACCTCAAGTGACTCAAACTTTCTGAGTTTCTTCATTTGTAAACAAAAACACTATCTTTGAGAAGGTGCATTATGAAATAAAGGCATTTGGCACATATTAGACACTCAAGAAAGAATAGATATGAGAAGAAATTTTAAAACAAAATGGCTGCTGGCAGATGAAGACAAAGATGAAGATTGGAGGTGTGGGTGGGGTGGTAAGTCAGGGCCATCTTTCTAAAGTAATTGGTAATATTTAATAAGAGCAGTGCAACTTTTCATTTCCTTTGGTCTGAAGCTCAAAGTGTGTCTGCTGGGGAATACAGGTGTAGGTAAATCAAGTATTGCGTGGCAATTCCTGGAAAACAGTTTTTTTGTGTGGTTTTTTTTTTCCTGTTATAAAGTGATTTTATTAAATTGATATGGACATACTGTAGGTCAAATACTATTTTCCGAAGATAACAATTATGGATTTTAAAGCTCGACATAAAATTAGTAGCTTTAAAAGTGTCAGTCATATTCCCCAGTAACAGCATGACAAAATAACCCAACTATGTAAAAATATAAAACTCTAGGACTAACTGGAAACTCAGAAATCATTTCGCCTAATATCCTCATTTTGTGAGAAAAGTGGACTCAAAGGTTAAGTGATTTGCCCAAGCTCACATGCCTATTAAAGCTAGAAATCAAACCAATTTTTCCTAAAACTAAAATTCTATCAGTGATGTTTCAACTGGCTCTCTACCAACTAAAAATCTAGGCTTTTCTTCAACGCTTCACGCTACTGTGACACGAGTGCTAAGACACTACAGTAAATCGTAGTCGAGGAATTCAGGCCTGGAAGGGGCTTTGGCCAATAACTGAGCCGCCCTCTCTGTGAAAAGGAGGGAATGTGTGAGAAGTGAGAAGTGACCCCCGGAGGCTTGTTCACAGGTGTCTGGATTCAAGTCCAGGCAGCAAGCAGCCAACCCCAAGTCCCACTTCTAGCTTCACAGCCTGCCCACAAAATTACGTGCTCCTTTCAATCTCCTTTATGCACTGAGGTCTTAGTTACACAGAAACCCCTTCCAGTCAAACAGAAGAAATTATTTCAAATGTGGGGAGAAAACCCAGCTTTGTTTCAGTATTTCCATGACGATTCTGGAGAGTTCACTTCCAACCTGACAGTGGACAGACACCCCTAACAAGATCACCCATTTCAGAGTTTCAAAAATCCTTAATTTCCCCAAAGACTTCCTGAGCAAAAAGGACATGTGGGAAATCAATAAAAACAGGAATGAGAAGAGAAACAAAGCTAAAAATTAGATGCTTTTTGTTGTTGTCATTGGGGACTTTTGGTCTTCTAAACATTCCTTGAGTTCCTCCACATGAGTTTTTAATATCAATCTAGCGGAAAAAAAAAAAAGGCCTATAAACGCGCTACTGATCAGCTCAGCAGTTCCCCACCCACCACTTACACATCACATCTGCCACCTTTCTGTCCCCCATGCGTGGCAGCTCCACCCACTGCAGCATGTGCTCTGCCCGCCGGTGCTTCTGGGGCCCCGGTCCAGTGCCGCGCCTCCGAAAGGCCTTGCCTGACCACTAGCTAATGTTGCCCCACCCCTCCCCACCCCCACCCCACCCCACCCCACCCATCTAAATCATCACCCTAGTTTATTTTCTTCATAGCACTTAATCACTACCTGTGGGGGCAGAGCCCCAGAAAGCAGTTTCCAGGCTCTCGGCCTCACATAGACAGGTGCTGGCTCAGGTAGTAAATGGCCTGTGACTGCATGGCCATCAGCTGTGGCTAGTTGGCCGTCAGCTGTAACCAGTGAGCCATTGGCCACTAATATAACTGCTGTGGCTACGCTAGCAGAAAATGGGGGCTAGCAAGAAGATGGTGGCTGAGCTAGCAAGAGCGGATTGCAGAGAGGTGGATGCCGCCAGTGAGAATATAGTGGTGTGACTCCCCTACTTATGGCTCCGTGGGTGTTCTTTTTGGCCTCACCATGTCCTGCGTTCTTATGTGGGGAGCGGGAGCTGAGACCCCGCCAGACGCCCTGCATGACAAAACTACATTATTCATGTTGACTTGCTTAGCGCCCGTCTCCCCCACCAGAAGTCAACTCCATGAGCGGGGCCCTTGTCCGCCTGACTCAGTGGTATTCCCAGCAGCCAGCAGTGCCTGGCACATAGGAGGTGTTCAATAAATACTTGCTGAATGAATGATTAAAGAAAAGGTCAATTAGCATAGACATTCATGCCTAAAAAGGAACTGATGCACAATCCTCGACGGAGGGTATCGAGGACTCCTACTCATTACTGCCCAAAATGACAGAAAAGGAGACTAAAGGTTGCGACTCCTCCTACCACCCCCTTCTCCTGTGGTCTCCCCGTAGCCAGTACATAGCTCCACGTGACAGAAGGAGCCCGAGAGGGCAATCTGGATGGAGAAAGTTCTAACTTTGCTTGCTTCTTCCTCCCTGCTATTTACATTCAGCTAATTCCAAAAAAATTCAAGTTAAAAATATGCGATGCAGCCACTAGAAAAGTAAGTCTGACTAACAGAGACGCAGTGATTAGCAGAATCCACAAAGTTAAAAAAAAAGTTCAAGGGCATGTACGTCTCTAATGATTTCTCTGAGAGGCCAAGTGAATGGAAATGATGAGTCACCTAAAATCTAAAATGAAATTGAATGCCATCTAGGAAGGGGTGGATATTTATGGGTGTTTTGAGGACAGATAGGTAAAGTGGGTTCAGCAATAGTGGGACCTATGGAAAGACACGGAGGGGCTGAATCGAGTGGAACCTCAGAAATACCAGAACACTCTCAGTGGGAGCTGTCTGTTTTCTAGTGCAGTAACCGGTATGCTCGAAGCAAAAGGGGGCTGTGAGCTCCCGATGGGGGAGCACCTGGGTAACTGTCGAGTAAAGCATCAACAGGTGACACCGGAGGCTGTGCAATGATCATGGTTTCCTGTGCAGTGTTTCAACTACTGAGGCATCGTGCCAAATCCCAGGAAACGCACATCCACGTGTTTGTGGATGGGAAATGCTGGGACCTCACAGCCTGTCTTGGGCAGACACTAGAGGGATTCCAGATTCAAAGTCAAGTTGTGGAACACACTTGGCATGAATCAAAAAAATCAACCTCTCATATGCCTCTTCGACAAGAATGTTCTGTTGGAGCTTGCTGTAAAAATTTTTTGGGTCAATGCAGGTATTTACAGGGTTTGCTTCCTAGTGGCACTTACGGGTTTTAAGATTTTTAACTCTTAGCAAGACGCTTTATATAACTGATATTTTGAGATGGTTTCTCTCCTTTGTGTGCACTCTCTGATGGATGCAGAGGCTGGTGCTCTGGCTGAAGGCCTTCCCACACTCATAACATTTATAGGGTTTCTCTCCTGTGTGGACTCTCTGATACACGCAGAGGCTGGAGGTGTGCCTGAAGGCCTTCCCACACTCTTCACATTTAAAGGGTTTCTCTCCGGTGTGGACTCTCTGATGCATGCAGAGGTTTGAACTATTACTAAACCCCTTCCACACTCGCTACAGACATAGGGTTTCTCACCTGTCTGAACTCTCATGTGAATTTGAAGGTGTGAGCTCCGATTGAAGGCTTTGCCACACTCGTAACATTTATAGGGCTTTTCCACTGTGTGGATTTTCTTATGTCTGTTAAGTTTTGTTGTAGTACTAAAATCCTTATCACAATAATCACATTTATAGACCTTCTCTCCTGTATGGTCTCTCCAATGAATGTGAAGTTCTGATATGTGAAAGAAACCCTTATCACACTTGTCACACTTATGGGGCTTCTCAGCAGTGTGAATTTTCTGATGCATAAAAAGATCTGCTCTCTCAGATAAAAAATCCCTACACATGGGGCACTTGTAGATCATTTTTCCTATTTGGTACCGTGACTTAGAGGAGAAAATTTCCTTACCACTACTGTAGCTACAGGGTTGCTATCTCATCAAGTCTCTTATTTGGCCATTTTGGCAGTTTATCTCAGGCTCGCTCTATTCGGTAGGTTTAAGGTCGGCCTAAGCTTTTCCCTGCCTGTCTTTCTATGGAAGGCTTCTTCCTGCACAGTGCTCCTCACGTGGTATTAGTACTGACTATAAAGTGGCGCTGACTTCCACAGGAATTCTGTAACTCGTTAACACAGAACTTTCTTGTAGGGCCTGAGTTGTCAGCATTCCAAGGGGCTCCCAAGGCACAAACGTTTGTGTTTTTAAGCCCCTAGAATCTTCTGCCTGCCTCTAGAACAGTCTCAGACTTCTCACTTCTAGGAAAAGGACTGCACGGTGTCCCTTGTCATAGAGAGTGAGATACTGCGCGCTGGTCTCGATCCCCTGTCAGCTCCCCTCGAAGAGTCAGTGGGACATTCTGCCTCCTGGGTCCTCCGCGTCAGACAGGAGCCTTCCCAGGAGGCAAGCTCCTTGGGTTCCAAGTACGTCGCCTTCCTCCTGAGGATCCCTGCACAGGTATCACTCACCTCCTTTTTTGATCTCGAGAAAGAAGCTCTTATCTTCCAGAGAGGTGTCTCTTGGATTTGCAGGTCTGTGTGAGAATCCGGCCCTTGTTATGGTCAAACAACGGAGGCGTCCAGAGGCAGCGGCGTTCTGCGCTGGGTGCACGAAGGGTTTCTCATCGCCTAAGTAGGATGCTCGTAGGGCTCTGCTGGGACGCGAGGCTCGCAGGGCCCCGCTGGGACGCGGGGCTCGCAGGGCTCCGCTGGGACGTGGGGCTCGCGGGGCCCCGCTGGGACGTGGGGCTCGCGGGGCTCCGCTGGGACCCGAGGCTCGCGGGGCTCCGCTGGGACCCGAGCGGGCTCGCGGGGCTCCGCTGGGACCCGAGCGGGCTCGCGGGGCTCCGCTGGGACCCGAGCGGGCTCGCGGGGCTCCGCTGGGACCCGAGCGGGCTCGCGGGGCTCGGCTGGGACCCGAGCGGGCTCGCAGGGCTCCGCTGGGACGCGAGGCTCGCAGGGCTCCGCTGGGACCCGAGCGGGCTCGCGGGGCTCGGCTGGGACCCGAGCGGGCTCGCGGGGCTCGGCTGGGACCCGAGCGGGCTCGCGGGGCTCGGCTGGGACCCGAGCGGGCTCGCGGGGCTCGGCTGGGACCCGAGCGGGCTCGCGGGGCCCCGCTGGGACGCGAGGCTCGCAGGTCTCCACTGGGACGCGAGGCTCTCAGGGCTCCGCTGGGACGCGAGGCTCTCAGGGCTCCGCTGGGACGCGAGGCTCGCAGGGCTCCGCTGGGATCCGAGCGGGCTCGCAGGGCTCGGCTGGGACCCGAGCGGGCTCGCGGGGCTCCGCTGGGACCCGAGCGGGCTCGCGGGGCCCTGCTGGGACCCGAGGCTCGCAGGGCTCCGCTGGGACCCGAGCGGGCTCGCGGGGCTCGGCTGGGACCCGAGCGGGCTCGCGGGGCCCGCTGGGACCCGAGGCTCGCAGGACTCCGCTGGGACCCGAGGCTCGCAGGGCTCCGCTGGGACCCGAGCGGGCTCGCAGGGCCCGGCTGGGACCCGAGCGGGCTCGCAGGGCCCCGCTGGGACCCGAGGCTCGCAGGGCCCCGCTGGGACCCGAGGCTCGCAGGGCTCGGCTGGGACCCGAGCGGGCTCGCAGGGCCCGGCTGGGACCCGAGCGGGCTCGCAGGGCCCCGCTGGGACCCGAGCGGGCTCGCAGGGCCCCGCTGGGACCCGAGGCGGCTCGCAGGGCTCCGCTGGGACCCGAGCGGGCTCGCGGGGCCCGGCTGGGACCCGAGCGGGCTCGCGGGGCCCGGCTGGGACCCGAGGCTCGCAGGGCCCCGCTGGGACGCGAGGCGCTCCGCCGCCGCGCCGGCACCTCAGCCGCCCGCCTGGTCAGCGCGTCCAGGCCTCTCTCAACACAGTTTTGATCTAAACCTCAACCTTTTATGACCAAGACTATCCAGTACCAAAATGAACTACATACATTCCTAATCTGGGAAACAGCTGGACCAGGACGATTCCGTGCCTTAGCACCAATATACTGTCGAGGGTCGGCTGCAGCTATAATTGGTTGTGATTACCACAAAAAGAAGAGTCACTTTCAACATGAAAGAATTGAGTAAAAGAGCTCCAACAGCACAGCCCATCTATTGTAGTTGCCATTGCAGGAAATAAGTGTGATCTTACCGATGTAAGAGAAGTCATGGAGGGAAAGGCTAAGGACGTCACAGACTCCATCCATGCAATTTTTGTAGAGACCAGTGCAAAAAATGCAATAAACATAAATGAACTCTTTGTAGAAATTAGTAGACGAATTCCATCCACAGGCGCCACCCTGCCACGTGGCGGAAAGGGCTTCACACTCTGAAGACAGCCTTGAGAGCCAAAGTGGAGCTGCTGGAGACTGAGCCTCAGCCTCTGAGTCCGTGATGAAGTAAGTGGTCCTGGAAGCTAACAGGAGGGTGGGAGCTCCACTGCCAGGTTTCATCTAGTCGGTCTGGGGTCTTCTTCATGCAAAAGAGTCGCAGAAATTGACCACCTCTGTTTCCTCTTTGAAGATTGCAGCAATAATATTTCTGCCTGTGGCCTTCTAGCATGTAAAGACTCTCTCTGGTGCACAGAGGGACACATCATTGGCTTTTGACCTTGCTGAACAGGGACATGTAATTGTATGGATGGCAGGATTAAATTGTTGAGTTTTGTAATCAAGACTTTATGCAACATTTGTAAAAGGAAAATGAGCATTTTCATGGTTCTTGAGGAAAAAAAGACCTTGTGGAGATTTTAATTTCTTTAGTTTCCCATTACCACCGTTACAGGGAGTTGCATCATTTAAAAGTGGTAGGATATTGTTACACGGAGGGAAGACAGTTATTATTTGAAGCTAAAATGGGTTATTTATAGGACTTATGGAAATGATTTCATCCCTGCTATCTCCAAAGCACTTTTCATTGAACGTATTAACCCAAGATACACACAGTAAATAAACAATAACAACAGATGATGGCTCACCCTAGGTTTGCCTTCTGACCCTGTCATGTATGTGTCACCAAACTTATTATTGGCACCTTTTTAAATAATTTCTCATGATCAGGATGGTGGTGGTAGAGAAGCTGCCTGGAATAAATTGAATTGCATATGTTTAAACCGACTAACAGTGGTTTAAAAAGGAGGAAAAAGAAAGTGAGGTAAATTCTGTCAATTTTTTATTTAACCCAAATATTTTGGTGGGGAAAACAATTATCTGTTGCTTAGCATATGTAAAGTTGTAATATATATACATATATGTATATATGGCTGTTACTTAGAAAGTATAAGTTATGTAATAGATTAATAAATTCTATGTTTTATTCAGAAAAAGAAAAAAACTAGCCTCAAAGGTATATGGAATCTCAAGAGACCTCACATAGCTGAAACAATTCTGAAAAAGAAGAACAAAGCTAGAGAACTCACAATTCCTGATTTCAAAACTTACTACAAAGCTACAGTAATTAAAAAAGTATGATAACAATACAAAGACAGCCATAAACACCAATGGAAAAGGATAAAAAAATCCGGAAATAAACCCTCACGTATATGGTCAAATAATTTTTTCATGAGGAGGCCAACACCATTCAATGGGGAGAAAGAAAGTCTTTTCAATAAATGGTGCTGAGTAAACTGGGTATCTACTCGCAAAAGAATGAAGTTGGACCCTTACTTAAAACTACAAAAAATAAACTCAAAGTGGATTCATAATCTAAATATAAGATCTAAAACTATAAAACTCTTAGAATAAAAAAAACATGGGGCAAAAATCTTCATGGCATTGAATTTGGTAATGATTTATTGGATATGACACCAATATACAGGAAACAAAAGAAAAAATAGACAAATTGGCCTTCATAAAAATTAGAAAATTTGTGCATCAAAAGACTGTCAACAGAGTAAAAAGGCAACCCAAAGAATGGGAAAAAATATTTGCACATCATATATCACATATGAGTTAATATCCACAATATATAGAGAATTCCTAAAACTCAACAATGAAAACAAAAAAATGAAAAAACCTGATTAAAAAATGGGCATAGGACTCAAATAGGCATTTCTCCAAAGAAGATGTACAAATGGCCAATAATCACATGAAAAATGTTCAACATCACTAATCATCAGAGAAATGCAAGTTAAAATTATAATGAGATACCACCTCACACCTATTTTAAAAAACAGAAAATAACAAGTGTTGACGAGGATATGGAGAAATTTGAACTCTTGTGCACTTTGGTTGGAATGGAAAATGGTACAGCTGCTGTGGAAAATAGTAAAGCAGTCCCTCAACAGATTAAAATGGAATTACCACATGATACAGCAATTTCACTTCTGGGTATATACTCAAAAGAATTGAACGCAGAGTCTCAAAGAGATATTTGTGCACCTTTGTTCATAGCAGCATTATTCACAGCAGCTAAAATGTGGAAACAATCCAAGTGTCCATCAATGGATGAATAGATAAGCAAAATGTGGTATCGCTTAATGACATGGATACACTCTGAGAAATGTATTGTTAGGTGATTTTCTCACTGTGCAGACATCATGGAGTGCACTTACACACACCTAGATGGTGCACCCACTCCACACCTGGCCTATGTGATGTAGCCTATGGCTCCTGGTCTGCAAACCTGTACAGCACGTTACTCTACTGAATACTGTAGGCAATTGTAACACAATAGTGTTTGTGTATCTAAGCATATCTAAATGTAGGAAAGGTACAGTAAAAATACATAAACCAGTAACATAGTCATTTATTATCATTATTGGGTATTATGTACGGTATGTAATTTTATGTGCTGTACTTTTATATGACAGACAGCGCAGTAGGTTTGTTTACACCAGCATCACCACAAACATGTGAGGAATGTGTTGCACTACAAAGGTATGATGGCTATGATGTCACCAGGCAATAGGAATTTTTCAGCTCCATTATAATCTTAGGGGACCACCATTGTGTATGCAGTCTGTCATTGACCTCACCACCATTGTGTGGTGTATGATTACACACAATAGAATATTATCCAGCATTAAAAAGGAGTGAAATTCTGACACATGCCACGACATGGATGAACTTCATGGACATTATGCTAAGTGACATAAGCCAGTCTCACACACACACACACACACACACACACACAAATACTGTATAATTCCAGTTATATAAGATACTTAGAATAGTCAAAACCATTGACAGAAAGTAGAATGGTGGTTGCCAGAGGATGGTGAGAGGGACGAATGGGGTGTTATTGTTTGATGCAGTTTCAGTTTGGCAAGATGAGAAGAGTTCTGGCGATGGATGGTGGTGATGGCTGCACAACAATATCAGTGCACCTAACACCACTGAACTGTACGCTTAAAAATGGTTAATATAGTAAATTTTGTTACATTTATTTGCCACAATAAATATTTTTTTAAAAAACCAAACACAAAAAGAGAATTTTGAAAGAGCAAAAGAGAAAAAAGGAAAAAGAAAAAGAAAAGGAAACAAAGAGCAAAAGAGAATTGATTCATCTTATACAAGTGATCCTCAATAAAATTAATAGCTGACTTCTTCTCAAAACCATGGAGGCCAGAAAGTGATGGAATAACATATTTAAAGTACTGAAAGAAATAAAAATCAGCTTCAACTAAGAAATATATATCTGGCAAAATTATCCTTCAAGAATGAAGGACAAATTAAGATATTCCCAGATAAACAAATACAGAATTGTGATAAAGGTTTGTGTTTCATATCATTTAAAAGACAAACGCCTAAAAATTAATTATAAATCCATGTTAACAGGCACAGATGTATAAAGATATAACTTGTGACAGTTTGTGACAGTAACAACATAAAGGGACAAAGACAGAACTGTATAGAATAGAAGTAGAGTTTTAATTAATTTTTTAAAATTTTTAGTGAAATGTAGCTAACATACAATATTATATTAGTTTCAGGTGAAGCAGAGTTTTTGTATGCTGTTGATGCTAAGTTGGTATCAATTCAATCTAGATTGTTATAAATTTAGGATATTTTATGGTAAATTTTACAAATATAAATTTACTGTAATGTTGAGGGTAACCACTAAAAAAATAACTGAAAAATATCCTAAGGAGAAAATGAGGAGGGTACACTAGAAAAAAAAAATGGTACACTAGAAAAAAAATTAATCAAGTGCAAAAGAATACAGTATTGGAGATTTTCAGACACTAAATAAGATATAAAACAAACAGAAAATGGCACAATGGCCAAAAGAAGTACTTCTTTAACAATATTCATTTTAAATGTAAATAGATTACACAGAGCAATCAAAATATAAAGACTGGATAAATGACTTTTAAAAAACATGATTCAACTATATGCTGCCTATAAGACTAATTTTAGACCCAAAGACATAAATAGGTTGAAAGTGAGAGGATGGAAAAAACATTGCATGTAAATAGTAACTAAAAGAGAGCTGAAGTGACTATACACACGTCAGACAAATAGACTTGAAGATAAAACATTATTACATGAGACAAAAAAGGATGTTATATAATTATAAAAGGGTTAAGTAACCAAGAAAATATAATAATTATAAATATATGTGTACCAGTCATCAGAGCTCCAAAGTATATAAACCAAACATTGAGAAAATCAGAGAGAGAAATACACAGCTGTGCAATACTAGTTGGATACTAAAACACCCAACTTCCAACTATGGATAGAACAATAAGACAGATCATAAGGAAATAGAGACTTAAACAACTTTATAAACACATTGGACCTGAAAGACATATACAGAACACTCCACCCAACAAAAGTAGAATACACATTCCTCTCAAGTACACATGGAACATTTTACAGGATAGATCATCTGTTAGTTGTTATATATGTGTTGTTTGTAAGAGGATTTCTGTATTCTTAAGAAAATACACTGAGTATTTAGAGATAAAGGGCTTGATACATGCGACCTACACTCAAATGATTCAATAAAAATGTATACCGGGGGTGACAAAAAAGTTTATATAAGTGGACACTTTGGTCAACGTTGCTCAAGCAGTGATTCACCGTAATCAGAAGTATCTGGACGCTGATGGTAACCACTTTGAGCACCTCTTGTAATTGCAGAAGTCAAACATGACTTGTATTCATCTTTTGTTATCAGTATATATTGCGTATTACAACTTTAATACAGTTTTTTCCTTTCTTAAAATGTGTATACATTTTTTGGCACCCTCTGTATATTATTTGTATATATTTATATATGTATAATTTATAATTATACATAGATAAGCTAATGGGGCAAAATGTTAGCAATAGGAGAATATGGCTAAGGAAAGGGTTTCTAGATGTTCTTTGTATTATTCTGATTCTTGAAACTTTTCTGTAAACTTGAAATTTTTACAAATAAAATATTTTTTAAGTATCTGAGTGCACTGATAAAATGTTAGTCATTTATTCATTCCTTCAACAAGTATTTACTGAGTACCTATCATATGGCAGGCACTGAGGAGTCCACTGGACGTTCGAGGAATGTGTTCTCCTAGCAGCTGTTAACAGCACGTTCCATTCCTGCTTATCTCAGTGGAGTTATGGTATGCATGTGGCTCTCAGTTTGGTATCTTTCTTGCTGTGTCTCCCACCCAGCCTCTCAAAGCAAGAGGCTAGCCTTTCATCCCCTGTTGCTCATGGTTTTGAGGCTGCGGGGCTGAAAGCACTTGAAAAGAAAATCTTCCTGTCTTTACAAAACCTCTAATGTAAACCACGTAGGCAATGAAGATGATGACTCGTGTGAGAGTAAAGAGGAGAAGCCAACTTTGCTCCAGACAGATAGAATCTACTGCCTATAAGAGATAAACTCGTGCTCACTTCGCACATATACTAAACAAGAGAGATAAATTCAAGATACTAGTAACTTACACAATAAAGGAGGGGATTTCTGTCTCATAACATAGCCCGAGGGGTAAGCACTGCAGGAGAGGTCCTGGCCTTTGACCCAGCTCATATCAAGAGGTGGAATCTGTTTCCACCCCCTTTGAGTCTGAGTTGGCCTTAGTGACTTGCTTCTAGTGAACAGAATGCAACTGACGTGATTCTGCATGAATGCCAAGGCTAGCTGGTAAAACGTGCCTGGCCGCCTACTGCAGTAAGTTACTTGATAATATGCCTTCTGTTAGCTACTTTCCCTTCCCTACTCCCTTATTGCTGTTTAAGTTCAAACCCCTAATTACAGTCTACCTTTGGAGACCAGGGTATTACACTTAAGACAAAGTAATAGTTAAAAGGAGGAACTCTGTGGACAAACTGACTAGGTTCAGGACCCAGCTCTAACGTTTACTAGCTGTTGACCTTGGGTAAGTTACTTAATATCTATTTGTTTCTTTATCTGTAAATCGTGGGTGAAACATAGACCCAACTCATAGGGTTGTTACAAGTTTAAATGCGTTAATATATGTAGAGTGTTTAGAACAGTTTCAGACACGTAGTCATCAGTATGAATGTGTTCCTTAAAGAAACACAGAAAAGATTGTTTTAAATAATAAAGAGAATGTATTGGTTTAGTTAACTGGAAAATTCCAGTGGTAAGTAGGATTCAAGAATGGCTTGATCAGGGCTTTGACTCAATTTGGGCACCATTTTTTCAACTCCATAGCTAGCTTCTTTCCTGATTAAAAAAAAAAAAAAAAAAAAGTAGAAGCAAAACTTCCAGGACTCAGGTCCATATACTACATAATGAAAGAGAAGCGAGAGCGTCTGTTCTCCCCGCCCACCCCCACCAAATCTCAAAACTCCTGGATTCATTCTGATTGGACCAACTTAGCTCACGCGCCCATCAATCAGGTGGACAGGGGTTGGCTTAGACTAATTAGAGCTTATGCCAGTGAGCTAGGGGCAGGGTCAACCTTCTTTAAACCACTTCCTGCTACAAAATGGAGGAGGGGGGACAATGAATGTTGGACTTCTGCTGTCAGAGCAAGGAGGCAATGAAAGACCTTTAAGCAGAGAAAAACTGCTGGCTGGCATTTTGAATACAAGTCACACTGCTGTGGAGAACAGATGGGTGAAGGGCCAGACTGGCAAGAAAGGCCAATTAGGAGATTGTTGTTACTAACAATTATCCCAAACTTGGAGAATAACTCCATGAAATTTTCAATGACATGCAGAGGTTTTCCTAACCAGCCTTACTGAGGACAGATGACTTTCTAGAGGAAAGGTAACTTAACTTACCAATGAATTGGAGTCCAGACATTTTACAATTCTGTGAACCTAAGATGAGGTGATTTTATTTTCTGTCCGGTATAGAAGATATCCCCAAGTATAACGGGTTGTTTTCCCCTCCTGTAAAACAGTAACTAATTTTGTATTGAACACAGCACCCTCATCTTGATATTTCTTTTTTTCCCACTGATGACAAAAATCCCAGGTTTTTATATTCTCTGCGGCTTAAAATACATATATACTGACCATACCAAGTGTTGGTGAGGATGTGGAGTAACTGCAACTCTCATAAATAATTTATGGCAATGTGAAGTGGAACAAACACACTGGAAACTGGTTTGTCAGTTTCTTATCCCATTAAAATCCTTTTAATTTGCATTTCTCTGATGAGTAATGATGTTGAGTATCTTTTCACGTGCTTATTGGCCATTTGTATACCTTCTTTGGAGAAATGTCTGTTCAAGACTTTCGCCCATTTTCTAACAGGGTTGTTTGTTTTTGTTGTTGACTTATAAAAGATCCTTGTTATCTTCTAGATACAAGTCCTTTGTCAGACATAGGTGTTGCAAATATTTCCTCCTAGTCTATGATTTGTCTTCAGTTTCTTAAAGGAGTTTTCCCAAAAAGCAGAGATTTTAAACTTTAATAAAGTCTAAGTTACTGTTTTTTCTTTTGTAGTCTATGTGGTTTGTTGCGAGCGCCTGTAAGGGCAGTCGCCACACTTCAGTCTCTTCCTGAAAGCCAAGGGGACATTAACCCCTCGGCAGGCCCTACGTCCCTGCGTGGTACTTGTGAGGTGAGTGGGGAACAAAGTCCCAGCACACAGGTTCCGATAGAGAGAGTAACACAGCTTTATTTGGGAGCCAATGTCCCTCCAGAGGCCAATGCTCTGGTAAGCACAGAAGGTTATACAGAGTAGAATAGAATTTAATAACGAACCAAGTTCCAGAGTCAATTGAGGTGGGGAACGTTCCTGGTCTGGGAGAGACGACTGGGCCCATGACAGGTCTGAGGCGAGCTGGTCTTGCAAGGAAGAACCTCGGAGACCCCGGAGTATCACGGCTTGCACCTCGCAGAGGACTCTGTCGGATAGTGTCTCATCCAGAGGCTCGCAGAGGGGCTTAGCCGAGCCCCCAGGCAGACCACTCAGGGCATTGCTCTGGAGCTCTGCTTTTGTCCTCTTTTCCTTGGGCTTGTTTACGTCTTATGTGATAACCAGAAGTTGTTTGCCAGGAGTTGTTTACTTCTTAGGTGATAACCAGAAGTTGTTTGCTAGGAGTTGTTTTGGTGAAAGTGTTTATCACTCAATTTTGTTATGCTCAGTTTCACACAAAAACATGATTTTTACTTCACTCTTAGCAGTCTCACACATGTGCGACCATAGTCCTGGCCCTACTAGTAAACAACTTGTTTTGCAAACCTCAATCCAACATACATAATACATTTTATATGCTCTATACAGTACAGTCTAAGAAATCTTTGACTATCCAGATTGGGAAGATTTCTTCTGTTCCTTTTTCCTAGAAATTGCTATAGTTTAAGCCTTTACATGTAGGTCTCTAATCAACTTAATGTTTATGTATGGTATGAGAATAAGAGTCAGAGTTTTTTTTCCTCCGCGTGTATATCCAATTGTTTCGGCACCATTTCTTGAAAAGAATACCTTTTCCTCATTGAATTACTCGTACATTGGCCCTTGTATGGTAAATCAATGGGCCATATCTGTGTGATCCTATTTCTGGTCTACCTCTTCCTTTCCACTTAAACGTCTATCCTTAGCCCAGTACCACACTGATTTGATTTCTATACTTCACCTACGTTCTAAGTCTTGAAATCAGGCAATGTAAGTCTTCCAACTTTATTATTTTTCAAAATTGGTTTGGCTTTTGCGTTTCTGTATAAATTTTAAAATCAGTTTGTAATTTCTACAAAAAAAAAGAAAAGCCTGCTGAGACTTTCATTTGATCACATTAAATCTGCACATCAATTTGAGGAGAACTGCTGTCATAACAATATTGAAACTTCCAATTGCATGAGGGTATGTTTCTCTATTTACTTACGTTTTCTTTAATTTCTTCAAACAGTATCTTGGAGTTTTCATTGTACATTTAATAAACATAAACATTTTGTTAAATTTACACCTAAGTATTTCATGGTTTTTGACACTATTTTTAATGGTATTGGTTTTATACAAGTGGTGAGTGTATCATCCTGCCTTTCTCCCTATCTTAGGAGGAAAGCATTCGGTTTTTTACCATTAAGTGTTGTTACCTGTAGGTTTTTAATAGATGCACTTTATCAGGCTGAGGCAGTTTCTTTATATTCCTAATTCCCTGAAAAAAATTTTAATCGTAAATGGGTGTTGAATTTTTTTACTTTTTATTTTGAAATAATTTAAGCTCTGTATAAAATTCTAAGAATATTACAGAGTTCTTTTTGGGTTGATGAATATGTTTCGGAACTCCAGTTGGTGCTGATTGTATAACATAATAAATGTACTAAATGTCACTGAATTCTACACTTTAAAATGCTTTAAATGGTCAATTTTATGTTATGTGTATTTTACACAATAAAAAAACTAGTACAGTGTTCCCATATACCGTTCTCCCAGTGTCCACCAATGATAACATCTTCCATAACCATAGTGCAAGTATTAAAGAAATTAATATTGGTACATTACTATTAAACCACATGCTTTATTTGGATTGCACCAGTTTTTCCCCTAAGGTTTATTTCTTGTCTGTTTCAGTTTCCAGTCCAGGATCCCATATTCCATTTACTTGTCATACCTCCTTAGTCTTCCCCCTTCGGTGACAGTTCCTCACTTCTTTCCTTGTGTTTTGTAAAAATTCTGGTCTGATATTTTGTAGACTGTCCCTCAGACTGGGTTTGCCTAATGTTTCCTCATGATTTGATTAAGGCTGTACATTTTGAGGAAGAGCACTGAGTGGTAATGTGCTTTTCTCAGTGTCTCAGATGAAGTCAATGTCTTATTATTCACAATGTTAACCTTGATCATGTGGTCAAGGTAATGACTGCCAGATTTCTTCACTGTAAAGTTTCTATTTTCCCCTTTGTAATTAATAAATTACATATTTTGAGACTATGCAGATTTCCTGTTTCTCTTTAAACTTTCACGCTTTTATGTTGGCATTCACTGGTGGCTCTTGCCTGCAGCAAGATTCCTTAATGGTGATTTTCTATTTCCTTTATCCCTTCTATGTGTATTCATTTGAATTCTTCTCAAAGGAAGAGTTGTCTCTTCTCCATTTATTTATCTATTAAATTATTTAATTATATCAATATGGACATATGAATATTTATTTTATTCTTTGGATTATAATCCAATACTATCATTGTGTTGCTTAAATTGTTCCAACTTTGGTCATTGGGACTCTTTCAGTACTTCTGTATCTGTGTGTGTGTGTTTATTTTTTAAGTACCAAAAGGTTCATTCTAGCCTTCTTCCTTTCCTCTGTTGTAACTCCCTTCTCTAATAGTGAGAAGGCTGCTCTCATAATTTACAACAAATTTGTTCAACCCTAGAGTACATATAAAGTAGTTTCCAGAGTCCCAAGAGCTCCTTTTAAAGGGAACACGCGTGGACTTACCCATGGATGGAATCGTGGCTCTGAGCTCCAGCACCGGGCACCAGCGGGAGAGATGACAGGAACATATGGTTGGGAACTGAGTTTTCTGGCTTCAGGATAGGAACTGGAGGGGCAGCTTTCTCTTTGATGTTGGAGCCGGTGGAAGCCATTTTTCCTTTGTTGACCCTCCCCTTTTCCAGCGTGCAGACGCAGGTGGACGCCATATCTGAGTCTCCAACAAGCTGGCTAATGCCATTCACCACTCTTCGATGTCACACCTAGGTGATTCTGAGACCATGCCCCACACAAGCTGCTTCTGATGGCTTTTTCTTACAAACCACCTGCCTTGCTTGCAGACTTTGCTAGAGTCTCTCAAAGGTTCGTGGAACCCAGACAAGCAGCATCTAGCTTGAGTGTGTCCTGTACCTCTGGCTGAGCAGCCCTAAGCCCGGCACTAGCAGCAGCCAGCCTTGATTCCCGGCTTGGACCCTCAAGGCACTTCCAATCACAGCCCAGGTGGTGGCCATCTGTGGATTTCTTTGTGGATCCTGCCAGGTGACCCCAAGGGGGGCACGGGCTGTGGCTGAACTTGACCTGCAGCAGGTCCCCTCCCAGGTGGCCCTAGGGCTGGCACCCCCAGTGGCCAGCTTCAAAATGAGCTGGAGCATCACCCAGCCACCTCCGAGGATGACACACCCAAGGGGCAGATTGGGCAGGCATCAGAGCCCTGCTGCAGCAGATCCCGCTGTGTATAGTCAGCCCCCACACACAACTCCTCCACTGTAGTCAAGGCCAGTCCTCACAACCAGTGATCCCAAGGGTCGGTCCCTCCAATTGATGTGCAGGCTCAACAAAGGCTCAACGACAAGAGGAGGGCACATGCAACCCACACAAGGAACACACATTGAGTGTGTGGCTCAGGTGACCACTGTGCCACTGAGTCCCACACACACCTACTACATAAGGCCACTTTATTGAGACCCGGAAACACTGCAGCCCTACCTGATACACATAAACAAACACAGGGAGGCAGCCAAAATGAGGAGACAAAGAAACATGAAACAAAATAACAGAACACAGCGCCACAAAAAGAACTATACAAAATGGAGACAAGCAATCTACCAGACATCAAATTCCAAACATTGGTTATAAGGATGCTCAATGATCTCAGAGAGAACTTCAACAAAGAAATAGGAAACATAAAAATGGAGATAGAAAACATGAAAAAAAGGGCCGGCCCAGTGGCTCAGGAGGTTGGAGCTCCATGCTAACTCTGAAGGCTGCCGGTTCGATTCCCACATGGGCCAGTGGGCTCTCAACCACAAGGTTGCTGGTTCAAATCCTCGACTCCCGCAAGGGATGGCCCCTGCAACTAAGATTGAACATGGCACCTTGAGCTGAGCTGCCGCTGAGCTCCCGGATGGCTCAGTTGGTTGGAGCGTGTCCTCTCAACCACAAGGTTGCCAGTTCGACTCCCGCAAGAGATGGTGGGCTGCACCCCCTGCAACTAACAACTGGCAACTGGACCTGGAGCTGAGCTGAGCTCTCCACAACTAAGATTGAAAGGACAACAACTTGACTTGGAAAAAAACCTGGAAGTACACACTGTTCCCCAATAAAGTCCTGTTCCCCTTCCCCAATAAAAAATCTTAAAAAAAGAAAAAATAGAAAAGAAAACATTAAAAAAGTCAGAAATAAAGAATAAAATAATGGAAATGAAGAATGCATTACAGGGAATCAACAGTAGATGAGATGAAACAGTGGATCAAATCAACAATTTGAAAGCTAAGGTAGCAGAAAACGGCAACAATCAGAATGGTAAAAAGAAAAAAGATTGAGGGGAGTTAAAGAGGCCTCTGGGACAACATCAAGTGTACCAACATTCTCATTATAGGCGGACCATAAGGAGAAGAGAGAGCAAGGAATTGAAAACCTATTTCAAGAAATGACAGAAAACTTCCCTAATCTGGCGAAGCAAATAGATATACAAAACCAGGAAGCACAGAGTCCCAAACAAGATGAACCCAAACAGGCCCACACCAAGACACATATTTAAAATGTCAAAGGTTAGAGACAAAAAGAATCTTAAAAGCAGCAAGAGAAAAGCAGTTAGTTACCTACAATGAGCTCCCATGAGACTATCAGCTGATTTCTCAACAGAAACTTTGCAGGCCAGAGGGATTGGCAGGAAATATTCAAAGTGATGAAAAGCAAGGACTTAAAACCAAGATTACTCTACCCAGCAAGGCTATCATTTGGAATCAAAGGACAGCTAAAGAGCTTCCCAGACAAGAAAAAGCTAAAGGAGTTCATTACTACCAAACCAGTGTTACAAGGAATCTTAGAGGGACTTCTTTAAGATGAAAAAATAAAATAAAAATTATGAAAATAAATGGCAATAACTACATACCTATCAACAATTACTTTCAATATAAATGGAGTAAGTGCTCCAATCAAAAGATAGGGGAGCTGAATGGATAAGAAAACAAGACCATTACATATGCTGCCTATAAGAGATGCACTTCAGATTGAAAGACACACACACTCTGAAGGTAAAGGGATGGAAAAGATATTTCATGAAAATGAAAACAAACAAACAAACAAAAGCTGGAGTGGCAATACTTATGCCAGACAAAATAGACTTTAAAACAAAGACTATAACAAGAGACAATGAAGGACCCAGTAATCCCACTTCTGGGTATTTATTCAAATAAACCCCAAATGCTACTTCGAGGAGACATGTGCATCCATATGTTCATGGCAACATTGTTTACAATGGCCAAGATGTGGAGGCAGCCTGGGTGACCTTGGATGAATGAATGGGTAAAGAAGAGGTGGTACATATATACAATGGAATATTACTGAACCTTAAAAAAGAAGGAATTCTTGCCATCTGCGACATGGATGGACCTAGAGAGTATTGTGCTGAATGTAGAAGTCAGGTAAATGTCATATGATTTCACTTATAAGTTGAATCTAAAGAACAAAATAAACAAACAAAACAGAAACAAATTCATAGAAACAAAAAACATTTTGATGGTTGCCAGATGGGAGGGGGGTTGGGAGTGGCTGAAAAGAGGAAGGCATTATGAAGTACAAATTGTTTATTACACAGTAGCAAACAATCTCATGGGGATGTAGTCGTGGGGATGTAGGGTACAGCATAAGGAATAGAGTCAGTAATATTGTAATAACTCTGTATGGTGTCAGATGGATACTTGATCTATGGGGAGAGATAAAGTATAGGGATTACAATGAATAATATCGTAATAACGATGTATAGTGCCAGGTGGGTACTAGCTCCTAAATTATATAAATGTCTAACCACAATGCTGTACACCTGAAACTAACATAAAATAATATTGAATGTCAACTCTAATTGAAAAACTTAAAAAGGGGGGAAGGTAAAGAAGAATAACAGTTTCAAATTTCCAGATATAAAACAAATAAGTCTTGGGATGTAATATACAGCATAGGAAATATAGTCAATAATATAGTGATAAATAGTGTGGTACGGTGTCAGATGGTTGCTGGACTTATCATGGTGATCACTTCTTTAGCACAGGGAATATAATCAATAATGTGGTAATAACTCTGTATCGTTCCAGGTGGGTACTGTTGAATAACTATGATGTACACTTGAAACTAATATAATATTGTGTGGTAGGTATATTTTAATAAAAATCTTTTTAAAAAATAAAAAAGTAATTTCAGAATTGCTAACCCATAACCCACTGAAAAACAAACTTACTGAGTGAGTATGTTTTCCTGTAGTTTTTTTTGTCTTTAGCATTACAGTATACAGTCAAAAAATCATTTTCCAAACTTAGTTATGTCAGTTCCTTTCTTGCCCATTCCCTTCAGTGTGGTTATGTGATTCATTTGTAATACAATTACATTTGTTTGTCACAGTGTGCATGCTATTTTGGGTTGCCTCCACAATCTGATTAATTTTTTAAAACTTGCATTCATAATGTTTATCTTTGTGGTATACAGCTCAACAGGTTTTGATAAATGTTTAAAGTCACGTATTCCCGACATGGATGCCATATAGAATAGTGTTAACACCCCCAAAATTTCCCTTTGTAATCAACACCACCAAATGCCTGGCAACCGTCCATCCGTTATTCATCCCTATAATTTTCCCTTTTTTAGTACGCCACATAAATGGAATGTTAAAAACATAGCATTTTGTATGTGACTTCTTTCACAAAGTAAGATGCATTTAAAATTCATCTATGTCGAGTTCCACTTCTGGCAATCAGTATAAATAGCTCTGTGGATCTGGTCCACAGAGAAACTGGTGAAACTTATTTTTTTTAAAAAAAGTCTCTGGAAATGGTCCTAAGGGCACACAGCAAATGAAGAAACATTTATTCAAGAAAATCTACCAAAATACAGTGAGAAAAGTAAGTCTGTGATGTTTGAACCAAGACGTTGTAGGGACGAAGGAGTTAGTCAGGCTCCCTCCCCCCACCAGCTGCTGACCCTGACTGGCGGTCCGCTGGTCTGATAAGATAGAACGTCGCACAGCAGCTGTCCATCCTGAACTGTTGCTTGTGTATACGCTTATGTAAACACCTTGGCTGTGTGCCACTTTTGTCTCTGTATGATATGAAGGGTCCGGCCATTTTAGGGGACTGCTGAGATGGAGACTGTGGGCTGTATTGTACCGGGCTGTTGAGAAATGGGCCTGTGGGGGCCGTGCCCAAGGGCTGCTTAGAAACAGGCTGCTGAGTTATGAGGCTGCTGCTGGCTGCAGGCTGTAACCAGACAATGTCCAGCTGTGTGCAGCAGTGAGAAACTCTGGCTGTGTCAGGAAGGCCTGTGAATTAAACATGTCTGCTCTGCCTTTGGCTCCACGCATTTTCTTCCAGCTCTCAGAGTCGCAGACACCTTCCCCCGGGGACACCACCCACTTGGACATCGACATGACAATGTTCTTCTTCCCTCCTCCCAGCTCAGAAAGGAAATGCCACCACCGACTCCCAGTCAGAATAATAGAACTTCCTCTCTGCCCAGTTCCAAGCCCCTGGGCCACCCTCTCAGAAGGGGCAGGACATTGTCATTTCTCAGCCCGCCCTTAACTCCCAGTTGCTTAGGCTAAGCTCTGGTTTAGTGCAAACAACAGTGGGGGCTTCCTTGTGAGACCAAGGCTCTACGGAGGTACCCATAATCCCTGCCCTTGTGCATGGGACTGGGGTTCCAAGCTGGGAAAGGCAAGCCAAAGAAGCCTAGGACTGTGGCCTTTGTCAGCATAAGAACATCCAAATCGATAGAGAATTTTTTTTTTTAATCTTTATTGGGGAATATTGGGAGACAGTGTGTTTTTCCAGGACCCATCAGCTCCAGGTCAAGTCATTGTTTTCAATCTAGTCGTGGAGGACGCAGCTCACTGGCCCATGTGGGAATCGAACCGGTGATCTTCGTGTTATGAGCACTGTGCTCTAACCAACTGAGCCAACTGGCTGCCCCGATTGAGAATTTTTATAAGAATTTATTTGGGCCAAAACTGATGACAATGCTGGGAAGCAATTTCTCATACTCTGGAGAATGAGAGTGTGTAAGTTTCTTTTATGCATTTGAAATTAAGGAGGAAATTTAAGGAAGGTTACATGAAGGTGGGCGAAAGTAAGGCAAGATTGAATTACATAATAGTTCAATTATGTGCTCTCTTGCGGATGCTTAACTCTTATTTCAAAGGTATATTAACATAGATGCACAAAAACCATGGACAGGGCTTATTTAAAGCAAAGATAAACCTTTCACTAAGGAAGTTATATGCCTGGGTATCCCTACCCACCAGGACCTGCCCAAATAGGAATTGATGATCAGATCACCCTGTGAGGTTACTTTCTGTAAGAACCTGTTTTTTTGTTTTTGTTTTTGGTTCACAAGACAGTGAGTGCAAAGACAGAAAGAAATTTCACCCCCTTATACAGCTGTGGGGGCTCAGAACGAGTCACCCCAAAAGACGTGCCTCTGTGGTATGTGGATTGTTTTGAGCTAGAGGCAACCAGGACCCTATTGGCTCAAGAGAAACTTCTGCCCCCTGTCAACTACCGAGAAGAACTTGAATTAGGGGCCTTGCCCACAATAAGAGATGACCAGAAATAACCCATTTTACCTGCCAATAGTGCAGGGCAAACTTCTAATTACTAAATATCTGCTCTTCCTATCACCCTGCAAAGACGCTTTGAAGCCTCCAAGGCTGCCTCACCTCATCCTTAGCTGAGAATGTCAGAGATACCACACTTTGCCTTTCTCTTTGAACTGCTCATGCATGTGGGGTCTCTGACTCACTCGTGTATGTAGGGTTCCCATGTGTATGTATGTATTGAATTTGGTTGTTTTTCTCGTTAATCTCTCACACCACTGCCACACTCACAAAAGTTCAGACCCTTGAAGGCTAACCACCCTCAAGGGAACACAGAATCTTGTTATTTCTCCTGTAATCCCATCTGCACCCGGCTCTCTCCCACCTTCACTTAATCTTCTTCATGTTCCCTCCTTAATTCTAAACACATGAAAGAAACTCCAAACTGTCATTCTCTGGAGCATTTGAGATCTTGCTTCCCTGCATCGCCATCAGTTTTGGCTCAAATAAATTCTTATAAAAATTCTCCACAGGTTTGGACACTCTTATGCTGACATGGCCAAAGGAAACAGAGAAGAGGGAAATCTCTTCTCTTATTTTAAACTGGGAAAATTAAACCTCTTATTTTCCATTTGTATTTGTTTTTACAATCTACTTTCTGCTTGATGCTCTAAATTCCCAAAATCCATGGTGGTGGGGAGTGGGGTGCAGGGAAGCTAGAGAAGGAAGGGAGTCACTAGGGAAAAAAGCTATTTGACAAAATCATTCTGAGTATACCATACTTTGCTGTGTGTAATGCACACTTTTTTGCCCAAATTTGTGAGGGAAAAATAAGGATGTGCATTATACATGGGTGGTATTAATTCCATATCTATATAAATGTTTTTAATTATTTTATTTATGCTTATGAGTTAAAAGTGTAATAATAAATAAATGCTAAAATTCCTTTGTAATACAAAAAATAAAGACCTAAATATAAACCAATAAAAATTTGAATTAAAAAATTAAAACGAAAGATTTGTTTCACTGAAATTTTGGGCCAAAAACATGGGTGCACATTATACACGGCAAAATATGATAAGAAAGTAGTTTACAGGCTCTCGGCCTCACGTGGAAGTGGAAATGTGCTGGCTCGGGTAGTAGATGGCCGTCAGCTGTAGCCAGTTAGCCAATTGGCCGCTAATATAACGGCTGCAGCTACGGAGGAGCCGAGGAGAGTACAGGAACAGAGCCAGGAACAGAGCCGAGGGGAGTGGAGGAGAGTCGTCGGTTGGTTGGCAGAAAAACGGACAGCAGGTCGCACGTCCAATGAACCCAGCCTCCAGTGAGACCATAGTGGTGTGACTCCCCTACCTATGGCTCCGTTGGTGTTCCTTTTTGGTCTCACCATATCCTGCGTTCTTGTGTGGGGAGCGGGACCAGAGACCCCGCAGGCCGCCCCGCATGACAAATGGCGCAGCGAGCAGGGTCTCCCACACGACTAAGGCTCCACACAGAATCCCGGAACCATCATGTAGCCTTTCGAAGAACTTCCAGATTTTCCCTTAAAAACTCTAAACCGGTCTGAGAATGTCAAGGCAACTTTTTTTTGTTTCGTTTAAAATAATTTTTTTTAATTAGGGAATATTGGGGGACAGTGTGTTTTTCCAGGGCCCATCAGCTCTGGAAAAACAGGGTGTCATGCAGGGTCTCCGCTCCCTCTCCCCACATAAGAACGCAGGATATGGTGAGGCCAAAAAGGAACACCCACAAAGCCATAGATAGGGGAGTCTTACCACTATATTCTCGTTGGCAGGCGGCCAAGACACACAAACTAGGATCCACAGGAAGTAAGATCCACACAGTCTGCAATCCGCCATCCCCTTTTCTGCCTGCCAACCAACAGCCAACCAACAACCAACCAACACAGTCACGGCAGTTACATCAGCAGCCAATTGGCTAACAGGTTATAGCCGAGCCAACCAATCACAGCCTACAGCCATCCACTACCTGAGCCTGCACCCCCCCAACCCACGTGAGGCTGAGAACGTGGAAACTGCTCTCTGGGACTCTGTCCCCACACTCCACCTCTCGAGGGTCTTTCCTCACAATCTATGCGACAAGCATCTTCCGCAAGGGGCTCTGTGTCAGGAACTGTCGTGCGGGAGACCCTGCTCAATGCGCCATTTGTCGTGCTGGAGACCCTGCTCGCTGCGCCATTTGTCGTGCGCGGAGGCCTTCTCGCCGCACCATCTTTCAGGCGGGGCGGCCTGCGGGGTCTCTGCTCCCGCTCCCCAAACAAGAACGCAGGATATGGTGAGGCCAAAAAGGAACACCCATGGAGCCATAGGTAGGGGAGCCATACCACCACGGTCTCACAGGAGGCTGGGCCCACCAGACGCCGACCTGCCGTCCGCTTTTCCGCCAACTGACCGACCAACGACTCTTCTCCACTTTCTCCTCTCTGTTTCTCTCTCTCTCTCTCTCTCTCTCTCTCGGCTCTCCTCTTCCGCTCTCTCGGCCCTCCTCTTCCACTCTCCTCGGCCCTCCTCTTCCGCTCTCCTCGGCTCTGCTCGGCTCCTCGGCTCTCCTCCGTAGTCGCAGCAGTTATACCAGCGGCCAATTGGCTAACTGGCCACAGCCGACGGCCAATCAGCCACAGCCGACGGCCATTCACCACCCAAGCCAGCACCCCTTCACATGAGGCCGAGAGCCTGTAAACTACTCTCTGGGGCTCTGTCCCCACACTCCACCCCTACAGGGTCTCGACTTACAATCTACGCGACAAGCGTCTTCCACGAGGGTCCCTGTGCCATATTAGCCTACTGACACCTACAGACGAAAAGAAACGGTAGTCTTAGGAACCAACAATGGCAAATCCCTTCCATCTGGGAGGATGCATGCTAGCTTTTTGTCCTGGGAAAGGAGGGTCGCTGCCACTGGCACCTTTCCCGGTTTGTGGTACCAGACCTTTATGGCAGTACTTGGGGTCCCTTGCATAGTTTCAACATGTAACAGAACAGGGGACCCCATAATAGGCCATAGTGAGAGCACATAGTTTCCTCGCAAAATCATCCCGGTATCGGGACCTCTGTATACTACAGTCACTTGCGGTGGCCACTCAGCCACCACCCCTGGCGTCACTTGCAAATCATGAGTCAAACCGGCCCCCCATGGGGCTATCAGACCCAACCACCGACAGTGGGGGCTTTTGACCTGCCAGGGCCAAGTCCATTGCTGCCGTTCCCCTGCTTTCAAGCATGTGGGTGCTGGCAGCAAAATGTTCCCATTTCTGCCATAGCCTGGCTTTAACAGAGTCTCCCATTAAATCATGAATTGAAGGCACTGCAGCGAGCAGGGTCTCCCGCACGACAGGAACCCAGCTCACATTAAAAAAAAAGGTCCCAGTTCAGTTACAGTAATGTCCCAGGGGGTGTCCCTCAATGTCCACTTACTTTCTGGGCACAGCCAGACTTCCTGGGCAAAGCCAGGGTTTCTCATAAACAAGACTGCAGTGTGCACCAGTGTCAACTAGGGCCAAACCCTCTGCACATGAGAAGGTGACCAATGTATGGACAGTTCCACGTGGGGCCTCCGGTCCCTGCTCGGCCCCTCTGACCGGGTACCTTGGCTCCACCCCTAATCAAGCTGAAAGGAGTCGGCCTCAAGTGGCCGCATGAAGTCCTGGAGGGACATGGGTTGCGTTTCTCCTTTAGGTGTTGCCGGAATTGCTATTCCGGACACAACTGTTTCCAAAGTTCCAACAAGAGTGCATTGGGTAGTCGGTCTATTTTTTCCCTGATCAACCCCTGGTGCCACGATATCACGCCACATCTGCCTGCGTGTTACTCTCTGAGGCCCACGACCTCACCCCCTTACTTTTGACTTGGGCTTCCAGGCCTTAACTTCTCGAACCTCCTGTCTTAACTTCCTTTGCTGCCAGCTTTCAACATGCCCTAGAGTGGCCATGGCAATTGTAACTTCATGGATCAGCTGCCCCACATAGGTCATAAGAATGGCAACCATGGATCCAAAAGGACTTACAGGGGCAGTATCCAAAACCAGATCTCTCATGCTGGCTGTAAAATGTTTGTCATCTGGGCACCGCATATGAGGGGTGCACATAGCATGTCTCATACCCGTTTCACGGATGATTTGAGTAAGTTCAGTATACGATTGCCATTTACTCTGTCTGGCAGCTCGCCGGCCTGTCCCCATACTGTGCGTACCGCAGCAGTGAGCCACTCCATTAGAGTGTGGTTGCCCTGGTTGTGGGCCAACCTATGGCAGTTCTGTAACCTTTGCCACAGGGACGGATGCCGTGTCACGGAGGCTAGCTTTTCCATCTCACCTGGGAAGCAGAGAATGCTGTCTGCTCCCTCATCCCATAAACGTAATAGCCAAGCTGAGACTGGCTCTCCAGGGCACTGTCTGTACTGCCTCCCCAGCTCCTGCAACTCAGTGGGAGTGTAAGGGGTGTAGGTTGTGAACTCAGTCACAGCTGGGTTGCCTGCAGCAACGCCCCCGGGGCCCAAAGGTTGCTCACGGTTTACCTTTTGCTTCAAGATGAGAGAAGTGTGGGGGTTGGGAGCTACATTGTCTCCGCTCGCATCATCTGCCTCTGCCTCAGAGTCTCCACTATGTGGGGCTCACCCTCTAACAGGTGATCTGAGCTTCCAGCACCTCCCACCGGGACATCTGTTCCCGCACCTGGGCTATTCCAGCAAGCGCTTCCTCCGAGTTATGATGTACCGTGGTGAGAACCTCCTCCAACCAACGGTGCCGAGCTTCCAGCACCTCCCCCTGGGGCTGCTGGTCCCACACCTGAACTATTTCATTAAGTGCGTCCTCCATGTTACGACGCAACGTGGTGAGAAACATCCAGCTGTACCCTTCGCCTCCTCCGGCAACCGCTCAGCCAGAACCTGCAGGGCCCTCTCCATGCTGGCTGGAGAGCCATCCATGTTCCCTCCCCACCCCCCGCTCCTAGGAGGTCCAACTTCTGAGAACAGTGGCTACCGGGTACCATACACTGTGTGGGGGCCACACGTCCTCCTGCCCAGAAGTCAGACACCATTCCTAGCTGGCCGGAATCCTGCTCGCTATGCCAGGCATCCAATTGGGTGGAGACCTCAGCGCAAGATGTCCGCAACCCTTGGAGCCTAAGGCAGCAGCAGATTACCAAAAGGAAGGCAATGCCTTCTATTGCCAAGAGGGTGGTGTGCCATCTGGAAGCTTGAGTCTCCCAGGCAGACCGCGCCTCCGTTCCGGGCGCAGCTCCTCACGGGCCTTCTAAAACTGAGCTTTCATACGTATAAACTGCTCCATTACCTTACGGAGAGTTTCGGCCGACACCAAACCCTGTTCGCTGAGCCATTTGTCATGCAGGGTGTCATGCGGGGTCTCCGGTCCCGCTCCCCACATAAGAACGCGGGATATGGTGAGGCCAAAAAGGAACACCCATGGAGCCATAGATAGGGGAGTCATACCACTATATTCTCGCTGGCGGCCAGCCAAGATACACAAACTAGGATCCACACGATCCACAATCGACTGTCCGCTTTTTCTGCCTGCCAACCAACAACCAACCAACAACCAACCAACACAGTCACGGCAGTTACATCAGCAGCCAATTGGCTAACAGGTTACAGCCGACGGCCAACCAATCACAGCCTATGGCCATCCAGTACCCGAGCTAGCACTGCGCCCCCCACCCCCCACACGAGGCAGAGTCTGGAAACTACTCTCTCTGTCCCCACAAGTTCCAAGTCATTGTCTTTCAATCTAGTTGGCCAGTGGCCATTTTCAATCTTTAGTTGCAGGGCGGCCGGATGGCTCAGTTGGTTAGAGAGCGAGCTCTGAACAGCAGGTTTGCCGGTTGGATTCCCACATGGCAAGGCAGGTTTTGAAGGTGTTAACCCGCTTCCTTCTCAGACCACCAGTGCTCTGACAATAAACACTTATCCTATAGCCCAACTCCTGTGTCGGTCTATTGGCTGAGCGGCGCAGGCAGACAAGCCCTGGACTCAGTTGCCCTACAGTTTCTGCTTGACTTTGTAAAAGGTTAAGTGTTGTAAATACACCGAGGACTGAAAGATTTGAAGGACAAATTATTTAATAACACGGTAAGGAAGACATATTCAAGGGGAGACTATTTCAATAGGTATAGGGGCTATTGCCATAGAATCTTCCAGTGGGGGGCGAGTGATTAGGGTAAAGTATGAATAGGGCATGGGCAAGTTGGAATTTATAGCCAAGAAACAGATTGGGGGGTCAGTGTACGCAAAAGTACTAGGAGGAAATGTCAGAGATTAGGGGAATTCTGGCTAAACTGACTAGGCCAGGGTGATCAGACATCACTCAGATGGTGGAGGATGAAGAATCCAACCAGATACGGATGGGGGAGGGGGGGCTCTGGTCAAACTAACTTAGCCGCATCTTTACTAAAATCGGACAATGCAGAGACAACCACGAAAGTCTAAAAGGCAGTCTAAGTTTAAAAAAGAGTTCAGGGGAGCCTAAGTAGAATTTGGTCTTTGTCAGCTCTTTTCCCTATATTGTGCACCCCCTTGGTTTTTATTATTCTTATCAATGGCTAATATTTATTGAGCCCTTATTATGCGTCGGGCACAATGTTAAGTGTTTTTTAGATTTGTCTGTTAATCCTTCCGACAGCCCTGCCAGGCAGTGATAATCATCTCCAATTCAAAGATGAGAAATATGAAACAAAAAGTTAAGTCACTGGGATAGGATTCCACATACACAGAATAATAGTTTCGAAGTTCGAACCCACGTTGGTCCTATTTAAATGACCACTGTGCTAAACTGTAAGTAGGACAATGCACAAGTTAAATATAAGCAACAAAATTCACCCCAATCCCAGCCCTCAGCAGTCTTGCCAGAAGTCCCCGCCTCCCCTACCCCCGGGTGCAGCCAAACCCGCCCGCCCCACAGTCCTCAGCCTAGGTGAGCAGCCGCTTCCGCGGGCCTCTCAGAACCCCCAGACACGCCCACCGCTCCGCGGCAGCCAATGGCGCTGGCACGCTCTGATTGGGCGCCTCCAGAGGCGGGGCCAGGCCCAGAGCGGCCCCCGCCGGGTACCGAGTGAAACGGCGGCCTCCGAGCGGCAAATTCACTGTTCGAGGCTAGCGCGGCGGTCACGTGGCGGTTGCGCGGCTGGGCGCGGGGCGACAGATCTACGACTCTGGTCGCGCCGGCGGCAACGTGGGGCAGAGGTGTCTCTAGGCTGGTGCACGGGACCCCGTTTCGGTAGGTGGGCGGCTTCGGGGCCCAGGGCCTCGGTGTCAGCGCCTTCGGGCGGTGCTCCCCACCCCCACCCCGGCTCCGAGAAGCCGGAGGAGTTGAGCACCTTGTTGGTGCCTGGGGTGAGGGTCGGACGGCGGCGAGCCGGGAGCGACCGTTTCCTGCCCACAGATCGGGGCAGTAGGGGTGATGGCCTCTCCGTAACACAGCTGCGGAGGCTTAGTGCTCATACAAGTTACCGTTGTCTACTGAGCACTTTTCTCGCTGAGCATTTTAATTTTAACTGCTGCTCTTCACCTCGCTACAGTATCCTCACAATAAAGCTGCACGTCGTGTGCTATCAGGTAGCCCATTTTACAGATGAGGAAGGTGAGGCTGGGAGAGAAGAGTTGCCTGAGGCGCGACCCTGCAGCAGGCAAAATGGCAACAGCCAGGAATTGAACCAAGGCTCTCTGAAGCCTACGCTGTGGATGTGGTCGCTACGCCTTTTAGAGTATACGACCAGATCCCTGCCCGGGAGAGGCTGCGGGGAGGGGTTGCGCCTGTTGTCTGCAATCTGTTACCCCCTGTTCTAGGAGACAAATGTTGCACTGTACGGTTCTTGGCCCAGTGCCCTGTGCTTTGAGATCCTGGAAGTTAAGAGAACCTCGATCAGTTCAGGCCAGCACAAACTTGTGCAATCAATCAGGCAGCTGCGGCACTGGAAACACCCATTTGGGGAACATGCAGAGGAAGTGGGTAATTGTGCTTTTATTTAGAACAGTGTCATGAAAAAGGACTTCGGAACTAGAGGTAAGCCGTAGTTCAGATTCTGACTCTTATTATAGGACCTTGGACCAGTTAGCTCTCTGAGCCTCAGTTTCCTCCATGGTAAAGTAGAGATCACAAAATCTGTGTGTAAGACAGGCATTCATGGGTAGTTTCCTCAGCAGACCCCTGGCTGGTTCCACTTGTGTGACAAAAGCCCAGGGAAGATTTGGAGGTATGGGGAGGCTGGTGACCTTGGCGAGTGAATTCCCTTTACGAGGTCTGTCTCCCTGGGGTTGAGGTGAGGGTCATGCCACAGATGAGTGACATTTCCCCAACAGAGGTATCCAACACTGTAATGGCAGTTAAGGCTCCAGTGAGCTGTGTTCCCCTGGGGTGCTCAGCACGGGTTACTGAGTGGTAACGAAGATGGCCCTAAGGTCACCTGTTTCTTTAGTAACTATCGTAGCTGATAATTTTGGAGTACTACTCTGTGCCTGGCCGTTCTGAGCGTTTTGTCTGGTACCTCATTTAATTCTCATACCCGGCTTCAGAATTGTCACCCTCCTTATGTTACATTGAGGGGACTGAGACATAGAGGTGTCGGTAATTGGGGTTGCTTATTAGAAAGTGGAGAGTGGGCTTGGAACCCAGCAGGCTGGCTCTGTGCTGAGCCCCAGCACTGTTTCCTCAGGTGTGACCTGCACGGTTGGGAAACGGGAGCATCCGATTTCACAGATGGATTGAGAAGCAGCCCAAGACCAAGGTTTCTAGAACACAGTTTGAAACTTGTAAAATATGTACTGTCAAGGTGAAAATCTGTTCTCCCAGCCCTGCTCTGACCCTCGGCCCGTGAGTCTCATCTCCTGAGCCTGTGCTTTAGTCCCCAGGCTTAGCCACAGAGGTGTGATTTCTGACCCTTGACAAATTGAACTTTCAGTGTCAGGGTCTTTGCACTTTGTGTTTGCCCTGCCTGCTGTTTGTTCTCTCCTACCCCAGATCTCATAAGCTTGGCTCCTTTCCACTGTTTAGCTCCCAGCTCAGGCGCAATCCAGGCCCCATCTGAAGAGCGCCCCCCTCGTGTATTGTCCTCATAGCAATCATCATTGCCTGACATTATCTTGTGTATTTCTTGTTTGCCTAGTTATAGTCTGTTTTTCATAAGAGCAGGACCTCTGTCTTGTTGGCCCTAATAGTCTTAGTTCCTAGTTCAGTGCCTGGGACATAGGAGTTGCTCAATAAATATTTGTTGGAGGAATGAATGAATTCAATGTAGGCTGATAGTGGAGTAGAGCTTGTAAATATCAAAGGCTTATTTTCAATTAAACATAGAATTACTATGGATCATATCAAACATAGAATAACTATATGATCCAGCAATTCTACTTCTGGGTATATACCCCAAAGAATAGAAAGCAGGGACTAGATATTTGTACACCCATGTTCGTAGCAGCATTACTCACAATAGCCAAAGGTGGAGGCAACCGAATGTCAGCAATGGATGAAGGGGTAAATAAAATGTGGCATATACATCTAGTGGAATATTATCCAGCCTTAAAAAGGACGGAAATTCTGACACATGCTACAACATGGATGAACTTTGAAGACATTATGCTAAGTGACATAAGCGAGATGCAAAAGGACAAATATTGTGTGATTTCATTTACGTGAGGTACCTGAAATAATAAAATTCATAGGGCTAGAAAGCAGAACAGTTGCCCCCATGTGCTGGGGGAGAGAGGAATGGAGAGTTGTTTAATGGGGACAGAGTTTCATTTTGGGAAGATGAAAAAATTCTGGAGCTGGATGGTGGGGATAGTTTGCGCAACAATGTGAAAGTGTTTAATGCCACCGAATTGTGCACTTAAAAATAGTTAAAATGATAAGTTTTGTGTATATTTTATTACAGTTTTTTTAAAAAGTGAGAGAAGTTAAAGGTATATTGTTTTTCAGGCAACTTCCAGTCCTTAAGAAGAGATGCGAAGTGTGACTTCCGTAAATATAGTATTAGCTAAAAATGGTGACGCTCTCTCTGCACCTTAAAGAGTACAGTCTCAGGATCTTGGTCTTTCTTGTTTTACCAGCTGTCGGGCTTCCCTAAGCCCAGTCAAGCTGACACGTGAATTGACCATCACACTCAGGATCTTGGGCTTTCTTACTGTAATTCAGAATGCCTGGGGACATAACAGATTAAATTGACTTACTAGATATGATAGATTACATCTATAATAGATATAGTTGATTTAATTGAAACAAGACAAAGAATCTTGAACTCTTTGAATGGAGAATTCAGACTTCTTCATGGTTAAAACAAAAATGGTTAAAAAAAAAAAAAAAAAAAAAGCTTAATTTGGACTCCAGGAGGGTGTGGATTTAATGAGGGAAAGATTAAGTCCTCCATTTGGGGGCTGACCTGATCCTGAGTGGTAACAGGATGCCGGAGAGAAAACTCCTTCAAGTGGGTGGACGGTGAAAGCAGGGTGCTGGCCTGAGGAGGGGGAGACGCCACACGTACATACTCCCTCCCCGGGGTTAAGAAGTGACTGTGACTCAGAACCAAGGAAAAGATTTACAAGGAGGGCAAAGGGCAGTAGGTTGTTAGCTGAAGTGAAATGAGTGAGAACACAGATGGAGACAGAGACTCTTCTTGTTGCTGAGCAGAGTGGAACCGAATGCCTTTCCCGGGGTGACTGTACATCTGTCTGACTGTCCTCAGAGGAGAAAGGTTCCAAATGGACATTAGTTATTTGTTGGTTGCTGTGTTGCTTGCCACCTTTAAATCCTTTTTAACCTTGACGAGTCGATATTTAAAAGAAGCTTTTCTCTTTGAGATCCTAGGACCAGGAAGCCCATTTTGCCTCTGCGGCTTTTTTTTATGGGCTTACCCCCTGCTGAGGGCGTGAGAGTTGGCCCAGGCAGAGGTCCCTGGGTTGCACTGGCCATGCTTGAGTGCAGAGATCAGCATGGAGAAGCCATGGGCACAGTGCCCAAACCAGTTACACGTCTCTCCCTCCACTTCTGATGGGAATGGGGATGTGGCCGGCCACATGCAAGGCTCTCTGCCTGACCTTGGCAAGGTGACACTGCTGTTGCCTCCAGTGTCCATTGCATTCAAGTACAAGTGCTTCACCTTTGCTTTGCGATTTGCAGGCATGGCTGCATTTCTAATCATGTTGTGCTTATGGTAGAATACTGGGTGCTTTGAAAGCTCCAGTGAGGCATTTCCTGGTTAAAGGTTATTGGTAGTTTCTTTCCAGTAGTAGCTGTGCCAGAGTTTAAGGACGATCACTGTGGTTTGGGACCGTTAGACTATTTTATTGAATGGGTCTATCTGTCTAGCAAATGATACTGCGTATTTGTATAGTAGAAACTACAACCTTCCTGCTTTCCTGCTGTGTTTCCCTTTTACACCACTGCCACACTCATACTTCTGACACCAAGTGTGTGGGGGTTTCCCACATGCCAGCAGTTCTGTGACACCAGCTGGGTGCCCTACAATTCTATTCAATTCTGATACTAACTGGAGGTAACTGTAGCCCCACATGACCGTCCCCCACTTCAGACGCTGTTTGCAAGTAGTAGGTCCCCAGGTTACCCACAACTCTGTCCGACTCAGCTACAAATCACAGGTTCCCAAGACCCCCTCCTAGGGTTCCCTTAATTTGCTAGAGCAGCTCCGGGAACTCAGGGAAATACTTACTATTACCAGATGGTTATAAAGGCTGTGATAAAGGACACAGCTGAACAGACAGATGAAGAGATACACGGGGTGACGTCTGGGGGGAGGTCCCGAGCTCAGGGGCTTCTGTCCCCGTGGAGTTGGGGTGTGTCACCCCCCTGGTTTGTGGTTGTGTTCACCGACCTGGAAGCTCTCCGAACCCCGTGCTGTTGGGATTTTACGGAGCTTCCTCACGTAGGTACGATCGATCATTAACTCCATTTCCAGCCCCCCGCCCCTCTCTGGAGAAATGGGGGCTGCGGCTGACAATTCCAGCTTCTAATCATGGTCTGGTTTCCTGGTGAGCAGCCCCCACCCAGGAGCCACCCAGGGGCCCACCCAGAGTCACCTCGGTAGAACAAGAGATGCTAGTTCTCTTACTAGAGCATGTGATTTGGAGTTTCCAGTCTGACCTTCATGGCCAGCTTGTTATGCAACCTCGGGCTAATTCCTAGTCCTCTTATCACTTAGGAAATCACAAGGGTTTTAGGATAGAGACCAATACGTATTTCTTATTATTTCATAGGACTCTTGGGAAATGGGCTCTCTCCTCATGGTTGGGTCTTTCTCAGCACAGAGGTGGTCTCCTCAGATACGCCCGGCCCAGCGGTGTCGAGTGAGCCCTGCTTGCCCCAGCCCCCCGCTCTGGGCCTTAGCAGCACTTGTCATGGGTGCTCGCTCACAGGCAAGTTGTGAAAGAATTCACGAGGCAGGTAGAAATGAAGAATGAAGACTCATTTAAGGAAGAGAAGGGTCAGCTAGGCAGTCTGCCGGAAACTACTATGTCGAGTCTTAGTTTAATCTGAAGTTTTATATTTTCTAACCAGGATGTAAATTGCTTCCGCCTATAGTGAATTTTCTATTGAGTTTGGCTTTGCCCTTTGGGGTCGGGGAAGGTGCAGTTAAACTTGTCATAACAGCCTTTGCTCATGCTCTGTAGATTTAAGTTGGAGCCAGGAGTGGATCCCATAGGATGCAAAACCTCTCCCAAGTCACAGGCCAGCATGCCAGAGTAAACAGAACCACTGAAACTGGTATGCACAGCAAACCTATAGTAAACAGTCATTAAGGTTTGGCAGAAAGGAGGCCAAGAAAAGAGAAAAAACCTTTTTAAAAGTCCCAAGCTAAATTATACTTGTTAAATCGAATTATATCAGAGGTTCCAATCTCAAACTAGAAGATTTAGTGTCGTTATAATCTCGTCTCATCATTCCCCCATCTGTGCTCAGCGATGAAAAATCTTTGGAAATTGGGGCAAGGGTCCATCTTCTGTTTCAGAGCTCGGCAGGCGCGTAGAGTTGTCCCACCTGCGACATTGGTGGGGGCCCCGGAAAATCCAGACAGCTCTGTCTAGAAACTGGATGGAGTTGGGGGCTCCAAACTGGGCCTTGGAGCTCTGCCCTCGGGCCAAAGGCCACTCCAGGGTCATCCTCAGGGAGGGGCTGGGAGCCTTGCCTGAGAACCATGTGCAATGTAGTGGACTGGATTCTGAAAGAGACCAGTGCAACCAGCAGGTTAAAGAGGCATAATCCAAATAGAAGTAACGTAAAAATAATAAGGAGGGGAGCTGGAAAAGGTGAGAGAAGGGACCACAACCAGGATCCCTAAGAGTGCAAAGGGGGTCCCAGGTGGGGTGCAATAAAGAGGAAAACAAGAGCTCTTAGGAGAAGAGTAATAAAGAGCAGCCCCGGGAGTCTGAAGCTATTAGCACTTACCCGTTCTTGCCAAGGGAGAGCGACTTCCTTGTTTGCAGAGGCGCTTTAGGCCTTCAGCTGGCTCACAGGAGCAGAAGCAGCAGCCTTCCTTCTGGGGGAGGCCTGTGGAAACTTAAATGAAACAGGTTTGATTGGAGGGAAGGGGACCCAGCTGCTGACTTTCTGCAGCTCAGCAGCAGTTGGGATGCTCGGGAGAACTGCATACGGTCCCTTCTATTTAGGAATTAACTGGACTGTCAAGGGTCCTTTCCCCCTCTAGGCTTCTAACAATACTTGGTCCCGACTTCAGGGGGCGGCGATGTGTAGAGAGGTTGGCCTGGGGGAGGTGCCGGTCCCTGTATTTCCTGAGAGCCCGCTGAACCTCTCAAGTTAATAATATAGAAAATAAGAGAATTGAGGTCAGAATCTACAAGCATAAAGCAATGGGCAGCAATTAGAGCTGGGGCTTAGAGGTCTCCTGACCAAGCTTTCCCCCGGTCGTTTTCAAGGGGCTCTATTGACCTTTACAACTGAGCAGGTTTCAGAGAAAATAGGTCCAGAGTGAGCAGTCGAGATAGAGACAGAATAAATGGCTAATTAACAGGCTTGCCTGCTACGTCAAGGGGCACCTGCAGTGTTGCCCCTGTGATAAGAACAGCTTGGGAGCTGCTGGGAACTTCAGGCCTGTTAATTAATCACAGCCGTTTGTGGGGAAGGGGTTGATCCCAACTCCCTTCAGAGCAGGGGACAATCCCTCCTCCAGTGCCCTTTTAGTCTGCACAGGGAGCACAGCTATTTTGGAAGATTAGCATACTCCTCACTCCGGTGAATCTGGGCTTCTATGTCCAAAGCGGGCTCCTTTACCTGGTGTGTCTCTTCTGGGGTTTCCAGGGTGCTCTGAGGTGGCTTTGGCTTGTCTATTAACTGCAGCAAAATGTCTGGCCTATCTCTGGCCTCGTCTGGTCTCGCTAGTCCTTTCTTTCCTCGTCTTCTCTGTCTCGGTTGTTACAGACATTTAAACCAATTTCTTGGCCTTCTGTAAGATCTGTGCCTTTTCATTAAGATGCAACAATGGGTCAGAATTACTCTACTATCTTGCCAGGTTAGGGAAAACATTAGGCCAAACTTAATGAATTTACTCTAAAATTATCTAGGTTTTTAGTAAAAACACTTAAATTGCTCCTTACTCTGGCTTATATGTGACATGAGACGGGCACATGTAGGCCTAGAATACAGAAGCTTACACAATTATTAGCAAAACCTAGTTCTTACTATTGTGAAGATTTACTTTTCTTTAGTAACCAAGGAACTGATTAGGACAATATAAAACCGAAAATCATTCTGATGACACATAAAATCTTTGCTTTTTAGGCAGAAAACTATTTTATAATATTAGTAGCAGACCAATAGTCTAAGAAATTTGTCCTGTTTAGCAGAGAGACAAAAAAAACTCTACTAGCTTACTTTTGATATTCAAATTTACTTAATCATATTTATGTAGCTTAACTATACATAAAATTCTCTCAAGACTTTTTACAAACCTTCTACAACTTTCCCAGTCCTTCTTAGTTTGTTTCTTCTCACTCATTCAGAAATAACCATCTTTAGGACAAACTGCTTGCTTTCAGTTCCCTCAAAAATGAATTTCCATACCTTATGCCTTCCTTGAAAACACAATTTCTTTTCATATTAATTAGAATCCATAACCTTCAGAATTTTTACTGCCAATCAAAAGCAAGCAATTAGCACTTCCATTGGCAAATCCAGGAATATATTTTGCAAACTTCAAAAGCATAGGCTTTTGTAATAAAATACAAGATATATTTACTAACATCTCAATTTATCTTTTAATGTTCCTGTGACAAGAAGCCAGAAATAGATGAACTCAGACGCATCTAATTATGTCAGCATTTCATTGTCATCATTTAACACAACTTAGCAAACTAAAGTCTTAAGTTACCAACAAATGCTGGGAAATCACATCCAAGCATCCACATTGTGTAATTAATACTGAAAAGTTTCATTTAAAACCTTATTTGAGTTACTTCTTATTAGTTCTTAACTCTATGAGATTTTAAAGTTAATTGTCCAAGCTATTTTCTTGACAAATTTTGTAACAGAGGTAACATGAATTTATTTTAAAAGTAATGCCAGGATGCCGGCGCTCTGGGAGGACGGCGGACCCCTGGCCAAAGGCCATCTCCCTTATAATGAGTCCCACTGTGGGTGGTCCCTGCAGGACTTAGAACTGGACCGTGGAGTAAGGAGGAGGGGTCACAGGAGACAGGGAAAGGGATGGGGCGGGAGAATGGGAGGGAGAGGAAGGGGGTGCTGAAGCCTGGGGAGGAGGAAAGTCTGTCTCCGCCATGGGGGGCACAGGAAAAGAGAGGACCATCAAGGAGGTTGGGGGAGGTAGACTGAGGAAACTTAGCCAAGCACAGGCAGCATTGTTTCTGGTGGTCTGGATCTTGACTTAGGGCCATTAAGGCTTGTTCATAGGGGGCCTCGGACCATTTTTGTAGCCACAGGCAGAAGAGGTCTAGTTGCATGGTGTTAAAGTTACGAGTTCTGTTGGCCGGCCAGACTTCCTGATTATCTACCGAGTTTCCCCGAAAATAAGACCGAGCCGGACCATCAGCTCCAATGCGTCTTTTGGAGCAAAAATTAATGTAAGACCCGGTATTATGTTATGTTATATTATGTTAAAGACCCGGTCTTATATTATAGTAAAATAAGGCCGGGTCTTATATTAATTTTTGCTTCAAAAGACGCATTAGAGCTGATGGCCTAGCTAGGTCTTATTTTCGGGGGAACACAGTAGCTTATATTGTGGCCAGGCACCATTACAGAAAAAAACTATTAGAGAGGTCGAATTTTGTCCAATTCTTAAGAAGTCAGCCAAGAGGAGAGTCTTGGGAAATAGAGGGGATACCTCCCGTGAATGAAGGGCCAGTAGTTTGTGATGGCTGGGCAGGAGCTTGAGGGCATTGCCCACCCAATCTCCGAAGGGTTCCTCCAACTCGGTTATGGACTTAACTGGTGCTTTACCGTGCACCCGAGAGGGCGTGAACTAGAGAAACTGACTGACCGTTGGCTACAAGGGCGTCCCCTGCAGTACTAAAGTCGTGGGTGGTGGACCCGGCCCGGCGCCCCACGGCTGTCCCCAGGTGTATCCACTTAACGACTGACATTCTGAGGAGTCACTGCAGGTGCTTCCCTGAAAGATCGGATAAAAGGCGAAAGTAGAAGCGACAGGGAGCGAGAGAGAAATGGGAGTCTCACACCACTCAGCCTTGGGAGGCCCCTTTGGAGAACAGGTCGGGCTTTCCATTCCACTGGAGAGCAGCCCCCTCCAGGAACCATCAGTTCCCGCCTAACCAATGGGGGATCTGAGAGAGACTCCTGAAAGGGAGAGGAAGGAGACCTACTAGTGCGTGTGGGTTCGCCCTGGATGAGCTGCCACTGCGCACTGCGCCACACGTTGCAGAGTAGGTCTCAGAGGGGATAGAGCCACCGGGGAAGAACTCTGGTGGGGACAGGAGACAGCCGGTCCCCACATGGGCCACCATATGTCATGGCTGCTTGCTTGTGGGTTGTGAAAGAATTCATGAGGGAGATAGAAATACAGAAGGAAGATTTATTAAAGTAAGAGAAGGATCGGCTGGGCAGAGTCTGCTGGAAACTACTACGTCGAGAATTGTTTCGTCTGAAGTTTTATATTTTCTAACCAGGATGTAAATTGTTTCGGCCTGTAGTGGAATTTTCTTTTGAGTTCAGCTTTGCCCGTTGGGGTGGGGGAAGGTGCAGTTAAACTTGTCATAACAGCCTTTGCACATGCTCTGTAGATTTAAGTTGGAGCCAGGAGTGGATCCCATAGGATGCAAAACCTCTCCCAAGTCACAGGCCAGCACTGGGCTGAAGTAAACAGAACCTTTGAAACTAATATGCATACCATGTTTCCCCAAAAATAAAAGCTAGCCTAGCTGGACCATCAGCTCTAATGCGTCTTTCGGAGCAAAAATTAATATAAGACCCGGTATTACATTATATTATATACGGTCTTATATTAAAATAAGACCGGGTCTTATATTATTTTTTGCTCCAAAAGACGCATTAGAGCTGATGGTCCGGCTAGGTCTTATTTTCGGGGAAATATGGTAGTAAACGTATAGTAAACAGTCATTAAGGATCTGGCAGAAAGGAGGCCAAGAAAACAGAAAAAACCTTTTAAAAAGTCCCAAGCTAAATTACACTTGTTAAGTTGAATTATGCCAGAGAGCTAAATCTCAAAATAGAAGATGTAGTGCCCCCGTTACAATCCCCCGTCTCATCACTGTCCTCGTTTTGTCCTTGTGCATTTAGCGCACTTGTTTGTGTGCTGCTCATCTTCCCTGTGAGGGAAGCCCGGGAAGGCGGGCCGCAGTCTGTCACGGTCACCGCTGCATTTCCAGCAGCAATGCCATAGCCGACACAGAGAAGGTCCTCAATAAATAGTTGTCGAATAAATGAATTTTAGCTGAAAATTTACCAAATTAATGGAAAAGTACTGAAAAGCTGCCAACTGTTGACTAAGGGAGGTTAGTTCCTGTAAGTGTTGAAGTGAAACTTTGCGCCATGGGAGATGCCACTGATCACAAACTCTGGTTCTTCGTAGAAACATGTGAAGGATTTTCCAGGATTTTAATGGGATGCAATTTTCTGATGAAAAATATAGACACAAATCTGACCTAGTAATTCTTTTTTTTAATTAAAGTTTATTGGGGTGACAATTGTTAGTAAAATTACATTGGTTTCAGGTGTACAATTCTGTATTACATCATCTATAAATCCTATTGTGTGTTCACCACCCAGAGTCAGTTCTCCTTCCATCACCATGTATTTGACCCCATTTACCCTCTTCTAGAACCTCCCCTCCCGCCTTAGCCTCTGGTAACCACTAAACTATTGTCTGTGTCTATGAGTTTTTGTTTCTTCATTCGTTTGTCTTGTTATTTTATTGTTTTCAATTTTATACACCACATATCAGTGAAATCATATTGTTCTCTGCTTTTTCTGTCTGACTTATTTCGCTCAGCATTACACTCTCAAGATCCATCCATGTTGTCACAAATGTTCCTATATCATCTTTTCTTTCCGCCGAATAGTATTCCATTGTGTACATATACCACAACTTCTTTATCCATTCATCTATCGAAGGACATTTTGGTTGTTTCCATGTCTTGGCCACCATAAATAAAGCTGCAATGAACATTGGAGCACATATTTCTTTATGGATAAATGTTTTCAGATTTTTTGGGTAGATACCCAGGAGAGGGATTGCTGGGTCATATGGTAATTCTATTCATAATTTTTTGAGGAACCTCCACACTGCCTTCCATAACGGCTGCACCAGTCTGCATTCCCACCAACAGTGTATGAGGGTTCCTTTTTCTCCACAGCCTCTCCAACACTTGTCACTATTGGTCTTGTTGATGATAGCCATTCTAACTGGGGTGAGGTGATAGCTCATTGTGGTTTTTATTGGCATTTCTCTGATGATTAGTGATGTTGAGCATTTTTTCATACGTCTTATTGGCCATTTGTATGTCCTCTTTGGAGAAACTGACCTTGTGATTCTTACAGTGGGATTTGTTTTGAGGCAAGGGAGTGCTTTAACTTGCAGTTTCTACAGGAACCCTACCGGGCACCTAGAGCATGGGGTTTGGAGTTTCCAGTCTGACCTTCATGGCCACCTTGCTGTGCAACCATGGGTTAAGATGCTTTACTTCTCTGACCCTCATTTTCATTACTTGAAAAATGGAAAAAATAACACTTAATTCAGCAATTCATTTGTTCAGTCATTTGGCAAATATTACTTCGTGTATGGCCATGCTGGATTCTGTGGATTCAAAAAAATTAAAAGAACATAGGCTTTGCCTTCAAGGAAGTTTGGGGGAGAAAAGCTATAACCAGGAAAAGGTCAGCTGGGAGGACGCTGCGCAGGGCTGTCTGTCTGCCGAGTCGGCTTCAAAGGGAACCGGGGTAGTTCTCATTACTAACAGGATAACAAACTGACATCCTAGTTCAGAAAGGACCCAGAAGTTCCACACAGTGGTTTTGCAGAAGAATATCTTCATGTTTACCAAGCCGTTCTGAGGGAAATGCTCAAAAAATAATGTCAGTACTTTAGCAACTCAGAGAACTAACAGGTTGCAAATGAGCTTTGACTAAATTTAATGTTGGAAGTTCTTCCTCTTCCAGGCAACTTTTGAAGCAGTGCAATGGCAACCCCAGTCAGCGGGTCTCACAAGGATGGCGACCTGTGGCCCTCGCATGAGAAAATGATGGTGCAGCCCCTGAAAGACAGCGACATTGAGGTGAGGGGTGTGGGGTCTTCACAGTCTTCTTAAACTGGAGTCTCTTGCTTACTCTCTAGTTAGAATCATAAATGAACTTTATTCGGAACAGCCTTGCAATTAGTATAAGAGTGCGGATTTTAGAGACAGTAGCTGACAAAGTGCTAAAAGGCCTTCCAGGGTAAATTTTAAATATTTCTGAATTTCTACAAAGAGCAGAGCGAGCACTGTGCTGTCTGCTCTGGGGCAAAGGGGAGGGGGCCGGGTCGCTGAGCATTAACCCCAGTTCAGAGGAGTACATCTAGACACTGAGAAGCATCTTTTATTTATGTATCTTTATAGCAGCTTTATACATGAGGTAGCATTCACTAACCATACAAATCATTTATTTAAAGTGCACAACTCATTGGTTTTTAGTGTTTTCACAGTCAATTTTAGAACATTTTTATCCTCCCAAAAGGAAACCTCAAACCCATCAGCAGTTACCCCAGGCCCTGCCAGGCTCCCCAACCCTAGGCAACCTTTGGTCTCCTTACTGTCTCTGTGGTTTACCTAAGCACCTTGGATCTTAAGGAAGAGAAGCAAGAAATAAGGTTCAGGGAGGGGAAAACTTGGTGAAATGTAGGGATAAAAATAACAAGATGGTGTAGAATTAAAAATTAGGTGAGATACTTATTTTAAAGCTCATTTTCTCTTTAATTATTTAGTTTTCCTTAAGTGGTTGTCTTCTATTAATTCCTTCCCAGATGCTAAAATCTTTGAGGAAGATTTCCTCTATTCCTTAAGAGCTGTGGGAGTCTTGTGAGTTTGGTTATTTGAGTTATGGTCGGCTTCTGAGGGCAAAGTATGGCTGTATACTCGTGGCCCTTCTCTTTCCTGACTTATTGCTTTGATCAGAGCAAAATGTTAAATTAAAGTGAAAGGCCCAAATGTTTTGCATCTGCTTTCTTCTCATCAGGTTTACAACATCATTAAGAAGGAGAGTAACCGGCAGAGGGTTGGATTGGAGCTGATCGCCTCTGAGAATTTCGCCAGCCGGGCAGTTTTGGAGGCCCTAGGCTCTTGCTTAAATAACAAGTACTCTGAGGGGTACCCAGGCCAGAGGTATGTGAATGTTGTCAAGGCCTGCTTCTGACATAGTGATGGGAGGTCCTGAATCAGGATAGAATCCAAACTACGTGGGGATTTCTATTCCGCTCCTGCTCTGACACTCTTCCAATGACCAGTGTGTGACAGATAGCACCTGTGATTTAGCAGCAGGTACACTCAGGGTCCCATTAACAGTCCCTTTGGAGGCTTTCTAGAATAACAGGCCAGTCCATAAGGAATGTGGAGCTGCTGGACTGTCAGCAAGCCTCTAGATAAAAGTCAGTAAGTGCTCCGATGCCATGGGAGGAGGCTGTTGCTGGGGGAGTCATCAGAGCTGTATCAGGAGTCACCTGGACATGAAAACGGAATCTGTTGCCCCGGCAACCGTTTCTGCAATAGGAATGTTGGGTTTACATATGCAACAATTTCAGTCGACTCTTTCACCCTGAGAACCATGAGAAGTTATATTCATTTTTGTTTTTTACAGTCATCGTCAACCAAAGGTAATGATTGCAGAATCTGACATATGTTTTTTTTCACATGTGTACGTTTATGTCCCAGAGAACACAGAGCAAGAAGGGTCACCTTGGAGTTGAACTGGCATTCTATCCTGAGATACCCTGAAGCTCTCTGTTGAAGGGCATTGTCTTTCTCCTGCTGTGAATAACTAACTTTTATGTTGTGCTTCGAAGAGTTTATTGGGTATTTTCACAGCTAACATCTCATTTGATCCTCGTGGTAGCCCTACAGAGAAAGTGGCGCTATGTTCCACATTTTAAAGATGAAGAGCTGAGACTCACTAAAATTCAGTGACTTCTCAAATTTACACACAAGTAGCAGAGCTAGGACTCAAATCCAGATATTTTCAAACTGTGATAGGATAAAAAAATAAATATCTGGTCTTTGTCCCTGGTTTCTTTCACTTGAGCTCCTAAAACCCTTCACATCTATGGTGCTAGGAACGTCTTTTATTAGTCACATGAGCCCTTTGGAGCATCCCTGAGTTTGTATTAAAGAGGTGGCTCGCGGTGGATCCCTAAGCAGCTTCATGTTGGGAGCTGGTGGCTGGAACGAGCAAGGCATGATTGGAGGGCTGGAGACGAGTTAATCAGTGGTCAATGACACCTCATAATAAAACCTCCATAAACCCTAAACTGTGAGGTTTGGAGAGCTCCTCAGTTGGTGAACAATCGAGGTGCTGGGAGGGTGGCACTCTGGAAAGAGCATGGAAGCTCCGAACCTTTTCCCTACACCTTGCCCCATGCACCTCTTCCATTTGGCTGTTTCTGAGTTGTATCCTCTGTAATAAACCAGTAATAGTAAGTAAAGCACTTTCCTGAGTTCTGTGAGTCATTCTAGTGAATTATCAAACCTGAGGGAGTGTTGTGGGAATCCCTGTGTTTGTCAGACAGAAGTGAGGGTAACCTAGGAACCCGTACTTGTGACTGGCCTCTGAAGAGAGGGCATCCTGTGGCACTGAGCACGTAACCTGAGGGTCTGATGCTAACTCTGGGTAGTCAGGTCAGAATTGAATTTAATTGTAGGACAATTGATTGGTGTCAGATTGGTGTCAGATACCCCACACGTTTGGTATCAGAAGTGTTGTGAGTAAAAACCTCTTATCCCCCCTCTTTATTGTGGTAAATATGCATAACATAAAGTTTATAATTTTAACCATTTTAAAGGTACAGTTCAGTGGCATTAAGTACATTCACAATATGGTACAACCATCACCACCATCCATCTCTAGAATTTTTTCATTTTTTAGAAACAAAGGTCTGTACCCATTAAGTCATAACTCCAGCCAACAAGCACATGAAAAGGTGCTCAACATCACTAATAATTAAGGAACTTCAAATTAAAACCACAATGAGCTATCACCTCACACCCATTAGAATGGCCACAGTAAAAAAGAAAAAACAGAAAGCAAGTGTTGGTGAGGATATGGAAAAACTAACCCCTGTGCAACCCCTGCTGTTGGTAGGAATGTAAAATGGTGCAGCCACTGTGGAAAACAGTATGGACGTTCCTCAAAAAAGTAAAAATATAATTACCATGTGACGAAGCAATTCCACTTCTGGGTATATAGCCAATAGATTTCAGAGCAGGGAGTCAGACAGCTTATTTGTACGCCGTGTTCATAGCAGCATTATTCACAATAGACAACAGGTGAGAGCAACCCAAGTGTCCATTGATGGATGAATGGATAAGCAAATGTGGTGTATCCGTATGTATCCATACGATGGAAGGTCCTCTGGCCCCTATAAAAGAAGGAAATCCTGTGACGTGCTGCACAGCAAGGATGAACCTTGAGGACATGATGCTAAATGAAATAAATCAGTCACAAAACGACAAGTACTATATGATTCCACTTATATGAGGTATCGAGAGTAGTGAAAATCATAGAAATGGAAAGTAGAATGACGGTGACTAGGGGCTGGGGAGGAAGAAATGGGAGTTTGATGGGTATAGAGATTCAGTTCTGAGAGATGGAGACGTTCTAGTGCTCTAGCATGGAGTGTGAGTGCACTTACCAGTGTGAGGTACTTAGCACCACTCAACTGGACACTTAAAAATGGTTAATACGATGGTAAGTTTTAGTTACGTGTGTTTACTGTAATAAAAAATATATATGTAAATTTCACTTAAAATTTCTAAAGTTTTTTGTGATTACAAGGCCTAAGTGTTTAAAAATTTCTTCTGTATTGAGTTACTATGATTATTAGTATGTATACAGATAATAAAAAACAAATATATGATCAATTTTGATATTAAATGTAGTTATTAAACGAAAATTTTTTTTATTAGAAATATGAAAAAAAACCAGTAACTCTCTCCCTCTCCCTCCCGAGCCCCTGGTAACCACCATTCCACGTTCTGTCTCCATGAATCTTACTATTCCAGGTACCGTGTTTCCCTGAAAATAAGACCTACCCCGAAAATAAGCCCCCGTTAAGATCGTCAGCCAGACGGACGCATTTAGTACGTTATGACGATCTTCCAGAAGAAGATGACATGACTGTATTTGAATAAATGTAGATTGTTGTACATGAAAAAATAACACATCCCCTGAAAAGAAGCCCTAATGCGTCTTTTGGAACAAAAATTAATGTAAGACCGGTCTTATTTTCGGGGAAACACGATTCCTTACATAAGGGGAATCATACAGTTGTAAGTGGCTTATTTCACTTAGCACGATGCTGATGTCCTCAAGGTTTATCCATGTCGCTTATGTCAGAGTGTCCTTACAGGTGAGGAGACACTTGCTTAACGTAACACAGCTTGGCACTGATGGAAGATGAGTGGTGCTGGGTTCTCCCCAGGTCTCCACTTCCGCTCTCCTGTCCCACCCCCGAGCTCTTTGGCCTCTGTACTGAGCACAGAGGTTTGGGCCTAAAGCTCCTGCTTTCCTTACCACAGGTACTATGGCGGGACTGAGTTTGTCGATGAGCTGGAGATCCTCTGTCAGAAACGAGCGCTGCAGGTCTATGATCTGGACCCCCAGTGCTGGGGGGTCAACGTCCAGCCATATTCAGGTAATGACCACTTCCAGACAGGCCTGGAGCCGTCTCCTGGGGATGACATTCACAGAGAAGGGCCCTAAAAAAGGACGGCCCCTAACAAAAGTTACAAATAGCTAAACTCTCCAGGTGTGTGTTTCCCCATCGCCCTTGGCTCTCAGCTGTGCTCGCCCTGGCAGTGCCCTATCTCTGAACATCCCCCTCGCTTCCCCCCAAGGGGACTGGTGCAGGGGATCCCCTGGGGGCTGGGGGAATGCATAATGGCGGCCAGGCCTGTTCTGGCCACATCTGGTTGATGGCTTAGTGCCCAAGCTCGCGGTCCTGCTTGGTGCCTCATGGACAGAAGCAATGGTGTCTCCTCTGGCCTGTCCGGTCCAGGTTCCCCTGCCAACTTCGCAGTGTACACCGCCCTGGTGGAACCCCACGGGCGCATCATGGGTCTGGACCTGCCCGATGGAGGCCACCTGACCCATGGCTTCATGACAGACAAGAAGAAAATCTCGGCTACATCCATCTTTTTTGAATCTATGCCCTATAAGGTAAGAGTGCCTCTTTTCTCCATAGCTCCAGTGTTTGGCTACATCTATAGAAATAAATCTTGTTCACGTGGCACTAGAGGAAATTCCCATCTTTCACCATCTGTCATTTCCCTGCTTGGGGACTCCTCAGGCTTACAGGGCAGGCTGGGGACAGTTGGAATGGAGACCAAGGGGCTGAGGTGAGGAACAGGGAGGTGGGTGGAGGAGGCTGGAGGAGGTTCCAGCTGCAGCAGGGGTGCTGGCTGCTCCAGAACTAGGGGCAGCGACACCTGGGATGACTCCTAGCAACCAGGTCGGCCATGGCCGGACCCCTAGTGACAACAGCTGCATCCCTGGACCCAGCGCTGATGCACCGTCAGCATCTGGTCAGCCCTCCACAGTCCAGTCAACCAGGCCATGTGCCCATCATGGGACCAGCAATTATTTATGGGGACCCTTGTCATTATAAACAATTCGGTTAAAAAGATTCATGTGAGATTCATGAGCTCATGGGGGGCATAGTGACTTACCTATAAAGAGGATTAGAGGGATGGGTAAAAAAGAGGTAACTTGCATACTTCTTTTGGTGTAGACTGTGCACATGGTGATTCTTCCTCGTATCCAGGAACCATCTCGTGGTGTTTACTGTCACATGGGCCACTCCTCGTTTCAGATGTCCTACCACGAGCAAAGCGAGCCATGCATCACTATGCTGGGTTGCATATCAGACACATAGTTTGATTCCTTTGAGAAAATCAAGCCAGCGCTCTCTTGGCATTCTGTAGTCATTGTCGCATGTCCTGGATTGTTGCTGTTTTTATTTGTTATATTAGCTTTTGTCTCAGTTCTGGTAATTACACATATACCTTTTGTGCAAATGACATTGCATTGCTTTTCATGGAAAGCCTTTGTACTTCCAGTCACAGGTATCCGCCTTGGTCAGCGCTGACCTTGAACCTGGATTTTGAAACATAGCAGTAGTAGCAGTGTTTTCTGTCTTTGCACTTAGAACACAAGCCGGTTACTACAGTTTCTTTCACCATGGAAAGAATGGTAGCAGAGTAATCACCGACTTGTTTTCTGATGTTAGATGAGGTCTCAGGGAGCCTCATGCTTTTTAGCCCAATGTCCGCTGTTACTGAAGTGTCTTCCAGGCATTAGCAAGCTCGGAACTGCACCCCCGTCCCCGCTAGCCACCCCGTGCTTGACACACACTGTGCAGGCTGCAGACCTGTGGGCACACTAGGAAGGCCCACGCAGCGGTGGGCCTGCCGGCGGTGCAGAATGGCAGGGACAGGGACGCTGGCCAGTGTGGGCAGCAGGAGGCACAGCTCAGCCGATGGAGGGCACCAGCCTTTATGGGCAGGGAGGGAGACAGAGACCTGACTGGCCTCCTGCAGCAGCCCCTCCGCTGCCTCCCTGCCCAGCCTTCCTGGCCCCTGCCCTCCGTGGGACGTCTTCCACCTTCTAGGAACAGCCCCACACAGAGCTAGGATTTCCTCTCTCTGGAGAAACAGCAACGTGAACTCTCTGTCGCTCGCCCTCTGCTGGTTCTAAGCGCCCCTAAGAGGAGGGGCTGCTTCCTTCCTGTCCAGGGCTCTGGCCCCAGCACAGTTTCTCACACATGCCTATGAATTCTCCCAGGCGCTACTTTATCGTTGAATTTTCAAGATTAAAAAAAGGAAAAAACTTAACAAAAAAAACCCCCACAAGTTTCAAAAGCAAAATGTGGAGGGAGAGAGCAGCAACAGATTTTTGGGTAATTATGTCTTGAAACATTTTTTTTTAGAATTATGTCCATTTTTTTACCGTGGTATCAGCTGTTGATTTTTCATTAAGATAACAGTTTCTTTGCTGAGTTCAGGTGACTGAGAAAAAATCAGCTACATATTTAAAACCACAAATTGTCCTTCAGCCTGTCTTTCCAGATGATGTCTCAGTTCCCATAAGCTTGCACATGAGCTTCTGTAATTATGTTGAATTGAAAGCACTGTTTTTATTTGGCCAGGAAGGAAGCAGCCCCTCCTCTTAGGGGCGCTTAGAACCAGCAGAGGGCGAGCGACAGAGAGTTCACGTTGGTGTTTCTCCAGAGAGAGGAAATCCTAGCTCTGTGTCGGGGTGTTACCAGAAGGTGCAAGAAGGTCCCATGGAGGGCGGGGGCCAGAAAGGCTGGGCAGGGAGGCAGCTGGTGGGCAGCGGAGGGGCTGCTGCAGGAGGCCAGTCAGGTCTGGGGGCTGGGGGCTTCAGCACAGGAAGTTTCTCACCACCTCCTCCCGAGAGGGCTGCCATGCCCCACACCCCTAAATCTTTCCTCCAGTAACTCCCTTTGATTATTTTTACTTACCTTTAGCAGAAATGCTTTAACACAACTTGAATAAACTGACTTAGTAAGAAATGTGTTGCTACAAAAGAAAAAAAGTTTCTTTGCGTGTAGATGGATCCACAATGGAATTGATTTCTGTGTGTGGTGGAGGGAGGCGTCTGGATGACGGTTTTTCCATGTGGATATCTAGTTGACCTAGTGCCATTTACTGGAAAATTAAACGTTCCCTGCAGTGCCACCGCCGTCATCGATCAGATGGCCACCTGTCACTAGGGGTTCTGTTTGCTGGCTCTCTTCTGACCTGTCAGCTTGTCCATCCACAAGCGCACACTGCCTTCGGTAGTGTAACTGCTTAAATGTTTTTCAATTTCTCTCAATAATGTTTTGTGTAGAGGTCTTACACATCTTTTGTTAGAGATTTTATGGCTTTTGAAAGTAATGATATAATTTTTAAAATTTCATTTTCTATATTTTGCTGCTTGTATATGTGACTGTAATTGAGTTTTGGTTTCCAACGCTCTATCCAGTGATCTTGCTAAATTCAGTTACTAACTCTAATAGCTTGCCTGTGGAGTTTGGATTTTCTAGGTCCATAATCGCGGTGTCTCTGAGTTATGTCAGCTGCTGTGTTTTCTAATCCTTACGCCTTTATTTCTCTTTCTGGCCTCATTGTACCTGGATGAGAAAGTGGTGCTGACAGGCACTGTGTGTCATTCCTGCAGGGAAGTGTCCCCGCGCCTGCGCGCTGTGGTGCATGCGTGTCACTCTCCTTCTGCAGTGGCCTCGGGTTCCTTCTCCTGTCGGGAGAGCCCAGTTTCCCCCGGGGCCCTCAGGGCATCGCCGTGTGTGCGTAGCCATACTTGGTGGTCTGTACCCCTTGCGCGGGCCGAATACTCGGTAGGCCACCTCTCCCTCAAGTCCTGGCCTGGGACACCTTCCTGGTTTGCACGGCAGAGGGGAGCTAACAGCTGTGGGCAGGTGGGGAAAGTCACGTTGTCCTTGACAGCTGGCGCCAGTTTGGGCGGGAGGGCAGGCTGGAGGGAGCAGTGCGAGCCCGCTGTCTCCATGACACTCCACAGGTGAACCCGGAGACTGGCTACATCAACTACGACCAACTGGAGGAAAACGCCCGCCTCTTCCGCCCGAAGCTGATTATCGCAGGTGATGAGCTGGACAGACAGCAACTGCATTAGCCGATTCCAGGCCTCTTGCAAAGCGAAGAAGTGACAGCTCCCCAGCTTGCCCTTGCTCCCTGCTTAGCTTCTGCCTTGGATAGCTGAGCTTCTTGGATCTAAGTATATTCTTTTCTTTCAGGACAAATGTCCATGTTTGCCACCATTAGGTAGAGTAATTCTACTAGGTAGAATAAGATCTGAGGTTGTTCTCAGAGAAGCATCTAGAAATAATCCCTAACTGATTGGGGGTAATAACAGCCGGGGGCCACCCCAACCACCATGACATTGAAGAGGCAGAGATCAGAGTGGTTGCCTTTGGCACAAGATGTTTTTCGAGAACATTCTTTTCTGTTGTCAGATTTTAGAAGGAGAAATCTCCAAGCTTTCAAATATGCATATCCAGAGGCCACTTTGCAGCCAACTCTCAGCTGGCCATGGGTGTCTCTGACTATGCGGTGTCACCTTGGCCATCTTAGGAACCAGCTGCTACTCCCGAAACCTGGACTACGCTCGACTGCGGAAGATCGCCGATGACAATGGGGCGTATCTCATGGCTGACATGGCGCACATCAGCGGGCTGGTGGCGGCAGGCATGGTGCCCTCGCCCTTCGAACACTGCCACGTGGTGTCCACCACCACCCACAAAACCCTGAGAGGCTGCCGAGCCGGCATGATCTTCTACAGGAGAGGTGAGCTCGCGCGTGGGGTCCGGGCGCCGCTGGGTCTGCCTTTCTCTGGGGGTTTGCATTCGGCTTAGGAAGCTGGGGGAAACTGAGCTGGGATCCCTTGAAGCTATTAGTGTCCCTTAAAGAGTTCCATGGGAGGGGACAGTGACAGGCCCTATAGAAGGGATCTCGAAAAAAGCCCTGAGCGTACATAGCTCGCCCGGTCCTGGGAAAGGAGAAGCGTTGTTCTGGGTGCGAGCACCCTTGGCTCAACTCATCCTCTTCTCGAGGTGGGTGTGAGTGACAGGAAGGTGTGTGTGTCTGGCCGGGGCTGCAGGGGGCCTCACGGCGTAGCAGTGTTGTGGTGACTTACTGTAGTCTAGGTGTGGCTCCTGGAGAAAGACCTACAGCGATTAAACCGTGAGATGCTGATGTGTAAATCCTAGCCCCCGTTTTGTCATTTTAGTAAGGAATGTCTCGTGCTCGTAATGAGACGCTTAGCGCCCACATGAGGTGCGCCCCTCATTCTGCAGTTCCCATTCCAGAGAAAGCCAGAGCAGCAACCAGGCCATCACGCAGCCCTCGGGACCTGGCGCACGAGCCTGGCATCGGCAGAGAAAGCTGCCCTCTGCTGACTGGCTTTCCCAGCCCCTGGCCGGGCTGCTCACACCATGTGCCTACTCGAAGCCTCCACACTCCTCTGAGGTCCTTCTTCAGTTGTGTTTTAACGTTTCTGAGGCAGGTGGCCATTCCCACCTGCCTGGAAGACGTTTGTTTTTCCCACTGTATGTTGGTGTGATTTGTTTGACCCAGCCAGCTGCAACGCATCCTGGCTCGGCCCCATACTTGCTGTGTGATCTTGGGCTAATTGTGCAACCTCTCTGTACCTCATTTTCTTAACTCCATAGTGATCTTAACAGTACCAGTCCGTTTGGATTGCTGTTGTGAGGATTAACGAATGAGTTTAGGTAAAGTGCTTAGAGCAGTTCTGGCTCGGAAAAAGCTCTGTGGAAACAGTAGTTATTACTGATTATCAACTTTTTCTCTGAAAGGAACCCTATTCCCACATGAGTCTTGTCTCCCTCCAAGTAATCACCTTGGAAGACCGCCCCCTGGTACTTTAAGGAAATATGCCCAAGGCATACTTGTTGTTACAGTCTCAGTGGAGGGAAAATGTTCATCTTTTCCTTTCATCTGAAAGGGTGGTCCGCCCCCCTCTGGAAGCAACCGCCCTCTCTGCCCAGCAGGAGTACGGGCCAGGCTTGAGCTTCGTGCCCCCGTGGCTCGTCTGGGTTTGAGCCCAGGCAGGCAGGAAACGGGAAAGCCTATCTGATGTTTTCCTTCACCCAGGAGTACGCAGCGTGGATCCCAAAACCGGCAAAGAGATTCTGTACAACCTGGAGTCGCTCATCAACTCTGCTGTGTTCCCAGGCCTGCAGGGAGGTCCCCACAACCACGCCATTGCTGGTAAAATAGCACCAAACCCAACTGCGAGCCCTTGGAGGGAGCGCCTTTACTCAGGGTGGCCCCCATGCAGTCGGCCTGGGGGCTTCCCGCTTTTGCTCATCCCCTGGCCCCGAGCTCCCGTCTCACCTGACCACAGTGTGTGCCAGGACTTCACACTGGGGAGAAAGTAGAGGAATCTCTCTGTCTAGGAGAGGCTAGCAAGGAAGACAGCGGAAACTGGTGACTGGTATAAGGGAGGGACACGAGGCAGTGGTGGCCGCCCTGGGCACACTGAATCAGCCCCGGTTCTGTGTGTAGCCCTCTTTAAGAAACAAGAGAGGAATCTGACAAGTAGAAAACAGCACAGCGGAGGGAGTGCGATTAGCAAGGACGAGCTGCCTCTTCGCAGACATGCTGACCTCCCGTGGGGAGAGGCACCTGTGTCTGACCAGCACGCCGTCGACCTCGGGGTCGCACCAGGAGCTGCTGGGTGTCTGATCCCATGACCCTCCAGCGAGCATTCAGTGAACGATTCTTCCTCTGTACAAAGGGCTTAGAAAATTTGTGATGATCTCAGTTATTTCACTGTCTTCTTTGGAACAAAGCAGCTGGTGAGAGCCCAGGACGAAGGTGTAACTTCCCATCAAAAGAAGCACTCGTGTTTCCAAGCAGGGGAGAGGAGGAGGCAGTGAATGGGGGATGTAGGCAGCAGCATGGGGCAGGGCTGGGCGTCCAGCAGGGTGGCTTCATGCCCCCCTTTGTACCTGCCAGCTAGCACCTGCCGTTTCTTAACCCTTGGATGATGGCATGGCCCAGCCTCCAGCCACTCGCGGCCTTTTCCAGTCATTGCCACATACACTGGAGGCTTGTGTGCTGGGACTCAGCCACATGCATTTTGCATTCTCCTCTATTTTCTGTGCCCTGTAAGCAGCCTTTGGGATTCAACACAGGGTGCCGGCCAGGTAAGTCTGGATGTGCAGGGTAGAACAGGCCTGCACCTCTCACCTGGACTCTGAAAGCTCTGCAGAATTGGGCTTCAAAGCATCAGCGTGTAGTGCCGCTGAGTAAGTGTTTTCACATATCGAGCTTTAAAGGGACTGTAAAGTCCATCTTGCCTAAGAGCAGTTTTCCGGTGATAATCTCATTAGCATGGGACTTCCATGCCTGGATCAAGGCCACCTCAGAAGCACTTGCTCAAACAGAAGAGGTCTGGCAGTTTGGCCAGGTAATTGTAAGGTTAAAAATATATGTCATTTGGGGGCGGGGAATGTGATCCACCCCCTTTGGTGACACTGAGAAGCGAGGAAGCCTGAGTGGGGGCAAGGGGTGTTTTCTGACTCGCAGCCTGTCTTCTGATCCCTTCCTTCCTTCGGGACCCATCGTCTCTGCCCGCCAGGTGTTGCTGTGGCCCTGAAGCAAGCCATGACTCCAGAGTTCAGAATCTATCAGCGCCAGGTGGTGGCCAACTGCAGGGCTCTGGCTGAGACCTTGATGGAGCTGGGCTACACGGTCGTAACAGGTACCAGCAGACACTTGGCGGCCCCGCCAGCCCAGGACACGAGGCCGCCCCTTATGCTGCATGAAGCCTCACACCGCGGTTCAGCCAGCCAGGCTGTGGCTGTAGGGTAGTGGCCCTGGCTCTGCGGCTACAGCTGGGGTCTGAGTCGGGCCTGCCTCCAGAGGAGGTGCGCCCCCCATGGCTTCCGCCTGCCTTACTCAATGGCAGCTGCCTCCGTGGTTAGGCCAGAGATGGTGGTAATATCACCTGCTGTTTGTCACCTGGCAGGTGAGGCCTCAAGTCCTCAGAACAGCTTTCTGAAAGGAGTACCCGAGGCTCACCTGAGAGAAGTTAGGTCCCAGTGGTCACACGGCTGGTGGGGGGCAGAGCCAGGACGTGAGCCCAGGGCCGTCTCCGCAGCGATGCCTGCACGGTCCTCCGGGCATGTCCCCACTCACCAAGAGTCAAGGTGGAACCGGCTGTCCTGCCGGGAGTGCGTGGGAGTTTGCTATGTCCACGTGCTTTAATGCGAAGATGGTGGTGCTCAGTGACCCTGAGTGACAGGGACTTCCCTGGTGAGGCCCCGCCCAGGGGTACACAATTAGGATGGCACAGTTTTTCTGGCAGAGCGCGTGCTTTGTTATTTCGAGGAAAGGCAGCTTTATTCTTCTCACAAGGCTGCCGTGCATGCTAGTGGTAGGGGGTCCGGGAAAATGGGTCCTGGTCACCTGTGTGTGAAGGTGCCCACTCCTGCCCACTGTCCTTTAGAGGTTACAGGCCCGTCTGAGGAGTGGGCTCCCACCAAATCTTGTGAGCAGCAGTGCTGGGGCAAACCGTCCTCTCAGCAGTCCTGGCCGCACCTTTTTTCTGTTTTCCTTCACTTCCTCTTATTGCCTCTTCTCCACCCTCCTCATCTAGTAAGAAAGCCCCGGAAATCTCGGTGTGCACTGTGACCCTCTAGGTCCCTTAGGTCACTGTTTCTCAAACTTGGATGTGCATACAAATCCCTGGGCACCCCGTTAAATGCAGGCCAGGCTGGGATCTGCCTTTCTGCCCAGCTCCCAGGTGGTGCTGGTCCGGGAACCAGGCGTCGCAAGGATTTAGGCCAAACTCCCTCTGGCTCCCGGCGCCCATGGCAGCCCTGCCGGGCCAGCTGCTCGGAGCCTCCCAGGGCCCTTCCTCACCCCTCGCTCACACTGCTCTCAGGACACGGTGCAGGCAGCTGAAGCAGATAATGGTGACCATACTGCAGCCAGCACTTGTGGAAACGTGCCTCGTGCCTGGCACTCGCCGAGCTCTATATACAGCCCCTTATTTCAAGCTCACGAGCCTTGTATGTTGTTGGACTTATTTGACACATGGGCGTCTGAGGTTCCAAAATGTTGAGCTGCCTGACTGCAGCCGCACAGTCAGTAAGTTCTGGGACGTGGGGTGCAGAGCTGAGCGCTGACTTAGCTCACCCACACCTGTGTGGTCGTTGCTTGCCCGAGTCAATGACCTGGGATGAAGGAGAGTTCAAAGCGGAGAGATCCAGGTACTTGGGAGACTCCTGGGTGGCCTTGGAGCAGCTCCAGAAAGTTCTTTCAGCCTTGATATCCTCATCTGCCCCCTCTGATCATACTGTCACCCTCACAGGATTAGGGATAAAATGTCTGATAGGCTAACAGTGCTCAGTGGAGGCCGTGGTTACCCAGTTACCATAAGGGAACCACTGCCTGCTACTCCGTGCTGCCTTGGAGGGAGCCTTGAAGACTGATTTCAGAGATGCTGCATGGGAGGCAATTTCCCAAGTGGTTTGTCAGAGGAAACAGAAGCCGTGTGAAGGGCCCTGAGTGGGCTGTCACTCCCTGGATACGCTGCCAGGCCCTTCAGCAGCACCTGGCACGCCAGGTCGCTGCAGCGGGCACTCTGGTCCCTGTCCTCCCAGCTCGCAGCCCCCGCACCTCCAGGCGCGCTTTTACCCTACTCCGTCTTTTCTGTCAAACTCTCAGGCCCTGATTCAACCCCCCAGAACACGCCGGCCTGGCCTCGCCGGCATTAGCCCCCTTCCTCCACCACCCTCATCTCAGAAGAGAGCATTTCCTTCGCTTGGCATGGGATCAGCCTTCTAAGGCATTCCTGCATGTCCAACTTGGTTTCCAGGTGGTTCTGACAACCATTTGATCCTCGTGGATCTCCGTTCCAAAGGCACAGATGGTGGCAGGGCTGAGAAGGTGCTGGAAGCCTGTTCTATTGCCTGCAACAAGAACACCTGCCCAGGTGAGAGTCCTCCTTGCTCTCCTCTTCCACACGTCTGCACTGAGGGCCGGGGTTACGGCTGATGGAAGTGGCTCTGGGGACACCGCAAATGATTTGGGGGTAGTACACCATACTGTTTGGGAGCTCAGTTGTGGCTCTCTCTGGGCCGCTCCTGACAGGCTGTCCCCCTGGCAGGGACGGGGGACTGAGGTGGAAGGTGGAGTGCTTGGAGGTGAGGGGTTTGGATGAGGGAGGAGGGGCCTCTGGAAAACAGGCTGGATTTCTCGGTGGGTTGTTAATAAGACATGGGCAACACTCCTCAAAGCCAGACAGATGCTAGCCGCACTTTTAGAAGCAAAGGCCATGTCACAGAAGGCCACCTTTTTTTTTTCTTTTCTTTCCTTTTCACTTTCTTACTGTTTGAAGTAGAATGGTCACGTGCCCCCTGCCTGTGCCTTTGCTCCCACCTCTAGTGTGGAAGTCAGCGGTGCTCGTCGCGCTCTCGCTAGGTCGAGCCGGCATAAGCAGGCGACGCCTTTGCCCACGTGGCTCTTACACAGAGGGCAGTGGTGAGGTGAGTGCAGCCCAAGCACAGAGCTTGTTTATGTTAAAGGTGACAAAAGTGCACTGCGACCCAGCGGGCTGCGACTGGGGACTCCAGCACTGACGTCCCGAGGACTTCTGGAAAAAGAGTTCCAAAAAGTAGCCCACTTCATTCACAGAGGTAAGGATACAGGTTTGGAAGTTTGCCACGTCATGTTGTGTACAGGTGGTCTCTGACTGCATGGTTGGGACCTCACCACTGAAGGACATTTCTGTGTCAAGGCTGAGTGCCGGGGACATGAGACAGCGGTCATTTAGCAGACCACCTGGTCTGAGGTTTGTAAACTTGTCCTGCTCAAGGAAGGGTGCATACAGGAATCATTTCCGGGGTGAACACGCTCCCAAGGGCTGCCACGCCCCCAGTGGCTGGGGCGCCTGGGCAGTTGGGCCTCGGGTGTGTCTTGCTGGCCCAGCGGCCTCATTGTCTCTGCTGCACAGGGATAGAACTGACTCTGCAGCTCCAGAGCGACGTCGGTGCCAGAGCCACCCTGAAGGAGTTCAAGGAGAAGCTGGCAGGGGACGGGAAGCACCGCAGCGCCATCAGGGCCCTCAGGGAGGAGGTGGAGAGCTTCGCGGCTCTCTTCCCTCTGCCTGGCCTGCCCGACTTCTAGAGGAGCCACCAGGCCACAGCGCCTCAGGGCCAGAGTGTCGGGCCTGCCCAGGAGTGCCTGCCCGACGACCTCGCCTTTCTGAGGACGGAGAAGCACCACCATAGGGGACCTGGTCACCTGTGTGCTCTCGGAGCTTGCTGTGGGGACTTTTCTCATGTTACCTTCTTCACAAATCAAAATCTGTTTAAGGCCCATTGTTAGTAATTCTGGGACAAGTTATTAAGGAGTTTTAATCTGAATCTCAATTGCTACACAGCTATATAGTTACTCTGGAAAAATGAAACACCTCTTTAGCCTTAATTAACTTAGATGGGGGATAGGGCAGAGCTATTAGAAAGATTCCAGTAAGTTTACTCATCCTTCTGTTACTGGGCTTCCCCCAATCAATGCAGCAGATAAAAAAACACCCAAGTTTGCAGCTTGTAAAAGCTGCCCGTTCTTAATATTTTGTTACCAGGTAAGATGTCAAAGGAGACCGGAATTATGACATTACAGCTGAAGAGAGAAATTCTCAAGTTTCTGCTGTATGCTTTCAATCAGAATTCTAAGTTAGACAAACCTATGCAAGGTGCCCCCCAATATGTGGTTTCTGTTAGCAGCTGTGGAAATGGTCTCCTTCACCTGCCACCCCTGGGCAGGCGGGAGCGCCTGGGGTACCTGGTCCTCTCCTGGTGTCAGCATCAGGCCAGGGGCCCCTCTCCCCTGCGTGAGAACCAGCTCCCTCCTGCAATCAGGAAACCAAAGGTCACCTTCCCAAAGGGAGTTTATTTTTCACAAAGCTGAAGTGCAAAACATAAATGACCATTTGTAATAAGCAATCAAATTTTTAACCACAGAATGTCTACAAGAATTATAGCTTTAAAAAATACAACCAATTTTTGTATTTCAAAAATAACGCAAATAAATTAGTTTCTTAAAAAGTACATTTCTCATACTATTTGTTTGGCATTTACTCTGGTTGAACTCTGGTGCAGCCCTAACTACGAGCTGCTGTCACACGTCTGTTGTACTCTTGCCCTCGCCAGGGAGGATGACCGCAGCTCACGTAGCGGTCGGGTCACATTCACGCACGGACAGAGGAACATGCAGTAATAAAATACTTTTCAAAAAATAATAAATATGACTTCCTCACAGACTATGCTTTTCACTGCAACCCTAAGGGCGGCACTGCTCTCGGCCCAACCTGTGTAGACAGCCAGTGTCGGCGGGAGGGGCGCCCTGGGTCCTGGAAGGTGCCCCTGCAGTCTGGAGTGTGGCATGTTGTTGGCATTTACTCCAGCGTGCGGGGGACGGCTGCTGCAGTCCCCTGGGGTGTAGGTGACACACCAGTCCCCACATCTCTGCCCAATTTGGGAGTTCTTATGCTGCCAAGTCTTCTGGGGCTTGACTCCTCCCCAGCCAGGAACAGACATCTCCGAGACCTCGGTGTAGCCTCCATGTTGGAGTGGAACCATCAGTCCCAGGAAGCCAGGGCTCCCTGCCAGCAGCTTAGTTCACTGCAAGGTGCTTCCTCCTTCCCATGGCCATGACCAGGCCTTCACAGGTAGGGCCCGACTGGGTAAGGGCTCGGGAAAACTTGGCATGCTCAGACCTTAGCAGCCGAGACTGGTTTCACTTTCCAGCCAGAAATAGAAATTTGATACTTTTTCCTTTTTGCAGTCTGTTAACACGGTACCTCTAGTCCCTATGACAGTACTAGACAAAAGCTAGAAAGCTGGCTGGTTTGATTCAAAGCACGAACCAAGGCACTTTCGTCTGAGCTGTCCAGGGAGATGGCAGGTAAAATCGGATTGCTGGCTAGGGGGCTCAGTGCCTCTGAAGGCCACTCACACCTGATGGGTCCCCAGCAGCTGAGTGCTGCCACCTGTGCAACGATGACACGGCAACAGCAGGAGATGCTGACCCGCCTGGCAACAGCAGGCCCAGGGAGGCGGGGGCTCACAGCACTGGCAGACACAGGTGGTCAGTGTGCGTGCTCGGTCTTCAGGACTGTTCTAGGCCTCCAGACCCACGGCTCCGAACTGCAGCAGCCCTGGCCTTTGGCGTAGAGCGGGTGGCCTTCCTTGGATTTTGAAATGGGATGTTGCTGAATTGGGGTTGGAGGCTACTCTACTTTGCATGTAGTAACTGATCGGAAATGAAGTTAAAAGCTAGATGGGAAATGACAGGTGAGCTATCATGGCTCATATCCAAATTCTCGGGCAATGTGTAACTTCGGCCATTGCGGTTGATTATGGAAAAGTCACTTCTAAAATGCAAAGATCCCACTAAAGGAGCAAGGTCCCTGGGGAAAGGAAGGTGCGAGGCAGCAGCCCAGGCTGGAGCCATTTAAGCGCCAGGTGCTGCGCACGACTTCGGCTCATCTCTACAACGGAGCTTCTGGAAATCACGGCTGCGTAACTGCTGGCCTGGGCTGCTTTTAGAAAGGTGGGCAGGGGGGAGGGGAGGCATGTAATTGGAAGTCGAAACAAACCTCAAAGTTCAGTGCCTGGTCCTTCAAAGTGACAGGACTGGAGAATAAGGGGCTCTGATGTCCTTTACTTTCTGGGGAGAGTTTTTCAATGTTTTATTATTGACACTTATATTGACCTATTACTAGAGGAAAACCTCAAATGAAAATTCTAGAAGAGATTAGTCCCATTGCATAGGGCCCCCCACCACTAAGATTTACAGATGCATCGGAGACTTGTAGTAGGTTCCAGTCCTCCAAAGGGGAGGGGCCTGAGGCAGGGCAGCGTCACAGTCTCAGCTGCCTCGCCCCACGCTGGCTCAGTCCAAGTGCCACTTTAAGATCCCGCTGAAAAGAAACACTTGGCATCAAGCAATCCTTTCAAACGGCCGCACTGAAAAGCTAGATTTTAACCACAAATTAAAATCCTGGCGTTCACCTACTGGTCAGTGAGGGGACTTGCCTTCTTCGTGAAGAAACAACTCCAGGAAGCCGCTTCGTTTGCTCTTTCTGTGGTGGGCGCTGCAGGGCCGTCTTCTGTTCACACCTGCCTGGCCTGCCTTCGGGACCATCGTGGAGGCTGAGCTTCTGAGCAAACACTCTCCGAGGCAGACGTCTGTGGGAGTGTGTGGCTTGTGCCTCCACAGACCAAGTCTGACTGACGTGCCCGTATCAGTTTCCCGGGTGAAAACAGTATAAACCGCTGAGTCCACAGTGGTGTGAAACACAGCAACGAAACAGCAATGGGCGTGCCAATGATCCCTTTCCACCTCGTTGTTGGGACCCCAGACTCACGCCCCTGGAGGCCTCAATACACAGCAGTTAGTCATCCAGTTAGAAAACAAAGCGGCATCTGAACACGAGGGAGGGGAGAAGGTGACAGATGGGAGCTGAGAGGAACAGGATTCCGATGCAGCTTTCCCCACTGGCACACCCACCCCATTTCAAAGCTGCCAAGATGTTCTTGGAAACGTGTGTGTGTGAACATATGCAACAGGCACAGGTATAAAGAACAACGATGAGATGTAAGCAGTACACTTGCCACACACGGTTCTCGGTCACAGAAACAAAATCACACATCCACGAAGACAGCCACAGAAGGCTTTCGCCTTTCCTGGAGGAAACTTCCGCCATGACAGGAATGGGACCCTGATCAGAAGCTGGGGGGTGCAAGCCAATGGCCGTATCCTTGTGCGGAGGCCTGGGCAAAGAAGGGACCACAGGAGCGACGTGATGCAAGCCCTCCTTAGTCACAGAGGGCTCTGCTTCTGGGACCTCCATGACGTGCCACAAAGCTGACAGGTGGACCGGTCCCCCAACGATACAACACGGGCCCTGGAGACACGCACGTGCTCAGCACTAGTGGCTCGCTCAGGTGTGTTTTATCACAATTTTCTGGGAACAAATGAAAAGCAAATATCGAGAGTTCTCCCTACTTAGTCGGAAAACAGCTCAAAATAGTATAAAATTTTCAAGATTGCAAGAAACCCTCCATCTATATACCAGTGGCATTTGTTTAAGAAGCTTCAGAGAGGTCATGTTGGTTGAACCAGGGAGCGTCTCCTGAGAAGGTCGGGGGGCTCATGAGAGTAGAAGTGAGCTGCTGCACTGAGGGGGGCCTATTTGGGGGGTCCATGGGGGCGGAGTGAGCTGTGGGGAGGTGAGTAGTTGGGGGTTCCATGGGGAAGTGAGTACTTGGGGGTCCATGGGGGAGGGAGGAAGCTGTGGGGAGGTGAGTACTTGGGGGCTCCAGGGGAGGGAGGGAGCTGTGGGGAGGTGAGTAGTTGGGGGGCTCCAGGGGGGAGGGAGGGAGCTGTGGGGAGGTGAGTACTTGGGGGGCTCCAGGGGGGAGGGAGGGAGCTGTGGGGAGGTGAGTAGTTGGGGGGCTCCAGGGGGGAGGGAGGGAGCTGTGGGGAGGTGAGTACTTGGGGGGTCCATGGGGGGGAGGGAGGAAGCTGTGGGGAGATACTTGGGGGGCTCTAGTGGGGGTGGGAGTTGAGCTGCCTTGAGGTGAATATACTTGGGGGGTCCATGGGGGCAGGAGCTGTGTGGCGGTGAGGACTTGGGGGCGCTTCATGGAGGCGGGAGCGAGCTGCGGGGAGGCGAGCACACTCTGGGCCTGCACAGCCTCCCAGGGCAGATCCATGAAGTCAGTCACACAAGAAAAGCTTTCTTCTTCCTGGAGGAAATCCCTGCCATGAGTTATCACCAGCTGGGCTGCCCACCCAGACCAGCCAGCTGAACAGAACTCTGCTGTCACCGTGCCCACAAGACCCCATGAGAGGTAGTGAAGTAGTTGCAAAGGTTTGCTTTGGGTGAGAGGACCGGGGTGTGACCTCTGCCAAGTTCCAGCACACATCCGCAGACCTTCCTGAAGAGGCCTGTGCTCGCTCGCTCTGCAGAACTGGTGGGCCAGCCCGAGCCTGCCGGCTCTCCATCACGCGCACAGTGGTGGCCTCATGGCCCCGTGGCCCTGCCTGGCTCCCGGGTTTTCCAGCATCTCCGCGAGCGTTCGCACTGACACGTGTCTCAGTGACACGACCAGGGACTCCTGCTGACCTGTGGGCCCATTCCCCAGGGCCCACCCACAGGCATTTCTGCGCCTGGTGAGGGCGTGAGCATGGGGATGGGTGCCGCTCATGCTCGCTGCAGCACTGGAACCGGGGTGGTTTTCTGCCCCAGCGGGGACACAGCTTTCTCCCCTCCACCTCACTTGTCGGGGCCTCCCCTGGGATGACACGCTATAGCAGGCCATTGAGCTGGAGCCTGAATGAGACAATGGATGTCCCGGTGTCCTATTTCCCACCAAATCGGTGCAGTAGTGGCTGCTTTACTTGCTTTTGCCGCTCCGTGTCCAGCGCAGCTGCAGGTGGCCCCCATGGTCCTCCCATCAGGGCTTTGCCTTCCTGCCCCTCATCCCGCCCCACTGAGGCTTTCTGCTGCTCTGGCTGCCAGTCCTCAGGAAGCCAAGCACCCCTTCCCAATCCTGGGGCCACTCGCCAGGGAGACGGAGCTGTTACTGTCCTTCCAGACGCCTTCAGAGAGCCAGGCCCCCCTCTGCCCAATTCCAACTTGCAAGCTGCCTAGAGCCGCCTGAGAACCCCAGCTGCCACCCTGGTTTCCTTCCCACCTACGACACCACAAGTCTCAACAGCTCCGAGGGCAGCTTGGTCACGCCAACCCTTCCCTTCCCCGTGCTGAGTCACAGTGGCTGGGACTGACCTCAGATTTTGTACAAAAAACTGGGGACATAGTCAAACCTGAGCATGGGGTGGCTGGTCCCAGGAGACTCCTGCATATAGTGCAGCTTCAGCAGCTCAGCCAGGTACTGGACCACCTTCACGTCTTCATTCACGAGACCAAGATTCAGCTTCAAGAAGCTCGCCTGCCGGCTGGCAAGCAGCTCCTGTGTGTCCTTGTCGTGGGCTGGCAGGTGCAGGTGGTGGCAGAAGGTGTAGAGGAAGGCCTTGGAGCAGAGCTGGGCGAGCATGCTCTGGACGTGCAGGTAGTAGGTGCTGCCCCGCTTGATCTGCGTACGGTGGTCTGCCAGCCGAGGCACAAGGCTGCCCCGGTACAGAGGGCAGCGCAGGGTTTTGTTGTCCAGGTCCAGGACGCTCGCGTAGCGGCTGTAGCGGCTCAGCGCGTGGAGAGTGCCAGCACTGGCAGGGGATGCCAACCTGAAACACACAGGCCGAGGTCAGCAGGAAGGTGAAGCGGACACCGGGTGGGAGTGTGGCCTCCTGTCTCTGGCCAGCGCCCACCCGCCGACACTCACTGGCTTTCTGGAAGGCAAATCTGATCATCATGATCTTCAAAGGGCTCCTTACCACCCTCAGGACCAAGTTCACGTGCCTTGGCATGGCCCACAAGGCCCTGCACACCCTGCTTCCTGCTGGCCTCTAAGGCCTCATCTGTCACTTCCCCAGTGACTCTCCCTTGTAGCCACGCCAAGCTTTCGGTGGGGCCTCAAACTCAGGGGCCTACCTGCTCTCCCTGGGATACCCTCCACTCCCTTTGATACTCAGCTTATGCCAGTTGAAACCTTCTCCAACCTCCCCTGATCCCCTCTTTTGCTTTCTTGCTGTGTGACCTTGGTCCAGTTCCTTAACCTTTCTGAACCTCATCTGTAAGACAGACCTACTAGTTCTACCTCATGAGTCATTGTGGAGACGAAATGAGCTGTGCTTAGGAGACCTGAGTGCCTGGCCCTCAGCACCACCAGCCTGGCCTGGCACTAGGCAGTGTGGCGACAGCTGTCGGTCCTGTCTTGCTCACTGGACGAGTTGCTGCAGACCCAGGCCTGGCCCTAGTTTGGCCCCCTACCCCTGCTGCCCAGGGCTGTGCCTGGCACATCGGAGGCTGGCAGCAGGGTTCGCTCAGCGAGGGAAGGAGGTCGGCGGTCGGTCCTGGTAAGCAGCTTCTCAAAACCCCCCTCGGCATCAGTTTTCCCAGAGGGCCTGGGACAACCCTGCAGCCCGGTAAATGGCTGGCCGACCAGAGATCTCACAGACTGACACACCTCTGGGACTGATGGCTTGTGTTCGACCCAAGGTGGTGTGTAAAAAGGACTAACAGTCGCTTGGGACCAAGGTAATCTCCTATTTTTTCCTTCCCGAGGGTTATCTTATGTAGTTAACAATCATTTACTGAGCATCTACTATATTCAAGGCAGTGACTCGTGGGCTGAGCAGGCAATGAAGGACGAGCCTGCTGTGCTGGGGAGAAAACACACTCACTCAACTGTACCAAGTGAAGGGGGTGCAGTCTGTCCACAGGAGGCCTGGGGCTGGAAGGTCCCTGAGCAGTGGCCCCGGAGGAGCTGGGCCGTGAAAGAAAGGTGGGCCATGCGAATGTAGAAGGCACCCAGACCGCAGCCAGACCAAGGGTGGCGAGATGGGAAAGCAGAGCCACACGTTCTGGGAACCGTAAGGAGAGCAGCGGGCTGTGGCCCGCATCCCATGGGGACGGGAAGTCAGGTGAGCAGCTCACTGGCTTCTCGGGGAGGCAGGCCTTTCCCCCCACATTCCCAGTACGCGAGGTCCACTCCTGAGGCACCCTGACCTCCCAGCTCACCGAGGCACTGCTGCAGCAGCACAGCCAAGCCCCACCTTATCTCCCTGCCCCTCCATCCCAGCCACCTGTCCGCCGGAACACACTGGCCGCAGGCACAGCCTCGTCGGGGCTGCTCTGACACCCCCACCCTCTCCTACCTGTGGCAGCACATGTTCTCTGCGATGTCGCATCTTCTACCTCTTCCTCCATTTGTTTCCCTCAAAGCGCCTCATCAGGAGGCCAGATAACACGGGAAGGAAGAGGCAAGCCGCAGGCCTGTCCCTCGGCTGCACAGCAGGTCTGGGGCGTCTGTGGGCCTCGTCCTTCACCTCCCACACCCGTTTAGATTCCTTTCAGCCCATCCCAGAGCCAGGGCGGCAGCCTCTGCACAGAGAACACTGAGGCCCAGACAGGGGCCGCGGCTTGTCCAGGGTCACCCAGCTAGAAGGTGGCTGAGTCAGGACTCAACCCAGGGCCTCTAACACGTTTCCCACCAGAACTGAGCTGTTTTTCTAACAGTCCAGGGCTTGTTACTGTTGCTTAGTAATTTATAAGATAATCTCTGGTTTTGACTTAAAATAATGGGAGACTGACTTGATTGTTTATCCATCTCTTGTACCCACTTTGTGGCAGAGGGCCTACTTTAGTGAAAAAATAAAAAATCAGGGGCCAACGAGACTGGCAGTTCTGGGTGGGAGCCCGTAAAAGCAGTTCATCACCTGAGCTGGTTTTAGCTGGAGTCAAAGCCCCTGAAGGGGACGCGACCCTCCTGAGTCACAATCCTCTGATTCCACATTAACCTAGCACACGAGACCAGCCCCTCCATTGCTGAGCACCCCAACGAACGGGACGTTCATGACCACACAAAGGTCCCTTTTCTGCGCATTCTCTTTAATGCTGATTCTCTGCCTCCCTGTTTCAGTGCTGGGTCTGGCTGTGGGGCTGACTCACCGTCCGTCCACAACTCCGGGCACTTCCGAGGGCCAGGAATGGCACTGGAGCTGGCCACACATCCAGACCCGCATGGGGCTGCTACTACAAGCCCTTCACAGATGGGCCGACGAGCTTTGCTGAGTGAACGAATGCGATGACTGGTCCAAATTCACAGCTCGCAGAGCTAGCACAGCACTTGAACTCAGAAAACCCACTGCCTCCCTCTAACAGCCACAGACTACGTGCCACAGGTTTCCACCTTGTGACCCTGTCACGTCCTGTCTACCATTCACCCCCCAGGATTCTAGCCCCTCAGCTGACCCTTCACTGACAGGTCCCCAGGGGAACAAGGCCTCCCACCCCCTGGAACCTACCATTCCTCATGCCTGAACGGGACCCCTGGAGGCAGCGGTCCCAACTCCCAGCACGTGTACACAGGAGGTCTGAGCAGAAGAGCTCTGAGAGAGAAGTAACCACTCACTTCCCACTTGGGACTCTTGGAAAGACCTCAGTGATCACTTCTGACAGGTCTCGCGTTTGTGGAGGGCTGCTTCCAGGCTCCAAGCCCAGCGGGGAAGGTGCACCAGCCCCCGCCACCCAGGCCTGCCCTCCTCGCAGAATACTCGGGGATCAGACATGATGGGCCCTGCTGTCACGCAGCAGCCTACCCGTCTGTCCCCTCGTACCTGCCCCTAAACAAAAGAGTCTGTGAGACGGATCCTTTCAGGGACTTTGCTTCACCTCTGTGCTCACACCTTATGTCTCCCTGTTTGGCCCCAAAGGATGGCTGGTTAGTCAATGATGGGTAAGATTCCTCAAGGGAGGAACAACCTAAGACAGGCACAGTCGCACAGGGGCCATCTGGAGAATTCACGGGGTTGATAGAGGTGGGCATAGACCCCCACCTTCCCCCGGCTAAGGAGAGCTTCTGCCTCTGTGGCTACATTCCTTCCCACAACCTGCTTGGGAAGAGTTTCAATGATGTGATAACATCAATTCTCCATCTATTCATATCAGTAAGTTTCAGCATAAAGGTTTTGTCCTTGGGGAGGTACATACAGCAATTACTAAGACATCACGGGACTTTCGGTTCCGGCTGCCTGCAGGGTGATTGGGTTGAATCAGTTTCCTGGTATAATGTATGAAATTCACAGATCTTGAGATTAACAAGCTTCACTTCCTCATTTGTTAATCAATAAAAGCTACGTGTTGGCCCAATTCGGGGCTCAGTCCTTGAGGCTTGGGTCCCTTGGCCCCGCTTGCACTCTACTCATGGCAACTGTCTCCCTTAACCCTGCGCCGCCCTCCTCGCTCCCCCAGCTCGCTGCGCGGGGCGCGGCAGGGCCCTCCGACCACTGCTCTCCAGGGGCAGGTCTTGTCGCTCCCTCTGCGGATGGAAACAGCCTCCGAGAGGTCAGGCTCACAGTGGGGACGGCTGGGGCTGGAGTGAGGGCTGCCCTGTCATGGCACGCACCATGGCTGCTGACTCAGCTGATAATGCTGGCACTGGCACAGTGGCTGGCACACAGCCCTCAATAAATATTTGGCAAATGATCATTCAGTGAGCCAACCCTCATTTTCTCAGGAGGGAACAAAGCCTCGCCCAGGTGCCCACCAGCTCACATGCCCTCTTGCCCTCCTGGCTGCCAACACGGCCAACCTGCCCACTGCCCTCTCCTGCACCCTTGGGCACGTCATTAGGTAATCACAGCGGGATTTCCGTGCAGCCAACCGAGGCCTCAGAACCCTTCTCCACACCGCCTCCAGTCAGGTACCTGGTAGAGTGCAGCTGGCGTGAGAGATCAACCTTTTGCCATTCGGCACAATCTAAGGAGGGACGTTCAGGGAAAGCCTCTGGAAAGGGCAGGACCGCACTGAACCTGGTCCTCGATAAGCAGATAATGTCCACAGATTGATGTGCGTTTTACATTCTCTTTTGAGGAAAAGTCAAAGGTCAAGGATTGGGGTGAGAGGATTGAGTTGGAGGTGGGGGGAGAGGAAGAGGGAGGCAGAGGGGGAGGGGGAGGGGGAGGAAGGAGGGAGAGAGGGACAGAGAGAGAGAAAAAGGGACACCAACCTATCATTCCACCAAGAACGGTAACAAAACATAATCCCTGAAAAACCCTTCCCTTCCCGGGACAGAATGGTTAAACCCAAGCACACAGAGGTGGCGTCAGCAGAGGGTCAGGACCCTGGGAGGAAGGACAAAGCTGCAAGGCCACTCGGTGCCGTCACCTAACCTGCTGAGCCTCAGACTCTGCATCTGTAAACAAGCACTCGACAGTTTCCTACGATGCCCGAGGCATGGGCTTGTCCAGGTGTCTCAGTCTGTCACACCAAGTCCCCACGTTGTCCCTCTAACCCCAACAAGGGCAACCCCATCTTCCAAAGCCAAAGACCTCAGACCTTCTTCAATCTCCCTCCCTCCCTCCCACCTGTCACTAAATTACTCCTGTTGTTTTCTTAGAACACACAACGCACTAACTGTTAGAACTCGCATCTCCCTTCACGGCAAGGCTCCGGTCACCTGTGTGCCCCATTTCCTAAACTACACATCCTTCCCGAGCAGTGGCCTGGCTGGTACCCCAGCACCCGCCACCATGGCCTCGGGTAGACTCTCAACAAGTGAGTTCAGCATGACATTGAAGTGGCACCTAGTACGGCCGCGTCTGACGACGGCAGTGGCACCTGACTGAATCCACCCCCCATGACCCTGGGGAAAGCTTAATGCCGCAAGCGTTAGAGTGAATCCAGGTGACTCACAAGGAAACTCGGATGGTGACTTCACTGATACCAGAGACCCGTGAAAAGGGGAAGCCAGAAACTGAGAAACAGCGCTGACTGAGGCGTGGAAGACATTCCTTTGCCTTCCTCTGCGGTGCAGGAGGCAGAGACTGTCTGTGTCAGCAGGGACTCCAGGCTCACCTCGCTCGACACTTCATCTTACACACGAGCTAAGTGGGGTGCAGAGAAGGGAATGAGGAAACTGAACACAGTGCACATGCCTGAGCCAGACAACTTGTCAAGCAGTGTGTGGGAAAACAAAAAGAATCTACCGAAGGACAAGAGAGTAACATGGGAAATGACACAGAAAACACTCAGAGAGGGAGAAGGAACTGGCTTTTCCATTTCCTTGTGAAGAAAGCCTTCTAGGGCAAACAGGACAGGGAGTGAAAGCCGCTGGAGCCGAGGTGCCTCACTGGTGATGGCTGCCCTCTGCTATTACTAGCCCCGTCCTTTCTCGGAAGCAGATCTCTCCTGGGTCACTTACACCATAGCGCTCGTTTGAGACTCAGCAAGGACCCGAGATCTCAAAGTCCACTCTTTCCCAAACCTTGCTGCACATCACAGAAAGCCCATGTCTCACCCAAGACCAACTGAATCAGAATCGCTGCAGGTGGGGCCCAGGAATCGTGATTTTTACAATTCTCTAATAATTCTGACACAGCAGGGAGCAGAGCAGGCTTGGCAACCACTTAGGAACTACGACGCCCTCACGTGACAGACAAGGAACAGAGGCCAGGAAAGGGAACGAGTTGCCCAAAGTAACAATGAGTTGGTGCCGTCTGGAAGCTAGAGCTCCTGATTCGGGGTCCACCACACCAACTTGTTAACCTTAACTGGGGGGTGTACATTTGAAGCCTCATTTCTAACTGGACAGGGCCCTTACCCATCCACAACCAATTACCTCTGCAGGCCAATAAGCTTCCACTTCTGAAAATCCATAATGTGCAAAGGGGAGGAGACCCAGTGCTTCACGGGTTTGGCATAGCGGCTGTAGTTGGGGATGAAGATGGACAACGCCGTCACAAGCTTCCTGACTATGGCCTCGTCCTCGCCCAGGACCACGAGTGTCCTTCCGCTGAGCAGGGAGTAGATGGCTGGGTGGGCAAAGGGATACTGACGGATGAATTTTAAGGCATTCTGGCCAGCCCTCTTTTTATGCCTCTCAGAAGAGGGGCCGGCAGGATGAGCAGAGGAGGGAGTCCTGTCCCAGCTGCTGGAGGCTACACTGCTCACGTAGCTGGTGGTGTCTGAGTAGTTGTCCAGGCTGGTCTTACTGACGTCCCGGCTAGCCAGCAGGTGACTCGGGTCCAGCTCATAGGCAGGGCAGCCTTCAGAACTGTTGTCTCGGGAAGAAGGGCTGGCGTTTTCCACCGTGAAGTCCGCGTGGAAGCCCTGGTCCTTCTGCCTGTAGCGCTGTGGGGGGGTGCTCACTACTCCGTTCTTGTCAGAGCGTGTGGGGACTGGCGTGGAGAGCGGCCCCTGCAGACTGTCGCTCTCCTTCCCAATGCAGCAGGAGTCTGTCTGTGAGGTGGTGTTGTCTAGGCTCCCTTCCTCGGCTTCCCCCAGCTCCGGCAGGCTGACGCCTACCTGGAAGTGGATGGCTCCCTCACTGTCATCTGCATATGACTCTTCTTCGTTAATGGCACTTGGGTAGCTGGCCTTGAAGTCCTCAGGGATGAGGGCCTCGGAAGGGCAGGTGCTGAGGACCTCGATGCTGTCCTCACTGACTGTCCTGTGGCTGACCGCTTTGCTCCGGACCACCTGGGGGCTCAGTGACACCGTGAGGCTGGCCTGGCTGTCAGATGTGGCCAGCACACAGGTGGGCTTCTCCGTGCCTAGAACCTCGATGCTTTCCCCACTGCTGACGCTCCCTTTCATGTCCATATCCAGGTAGTCCAAGTTCTCCTGGGGGTCAAAGCTGCTCAGGCCTGTCCCCTCCACTTCCCTGTACTCCTCCTCGCCAAGTTCCTGCTCCATCTTGATGAGCACAGACTCCACACTGGACTTGTAGGAGCCAGCGCTAATCAACACTTGAGGAATGGGACATTCTCCTAGGGACCTGGAAGGTGGCCTGTCTTGACTGGGCTGAGGGGGTGAGCTTGCCTGTTTCTCTACCACCCTCTCATCGACCTCCGCAAAGTCTTCAAAGAGGAAATTTGTTATGTGCTGTTGCTTTAGTAGTGCTTTGTCAATCTGGCTGGTCAGGAGATAGCACAGGTCTCCTCTGAACGTGTGCTCTATGTGGCTGAGCTGAGCCAGGGTCTGGGTGAAATACTCAGTGTCACAGAGCTCTTCCAAGGTCTTCAACTTCTTGTCAAAACACTTGGCGGACTTGGCTTTGATGAGTTTTGGGGTGTAGGTGGGTCTGCAGGTGTATAGGTCTGTGTCAGCACACTCATCAGGATTAGAGGTAGTGGCTGCCTGGGCAGGCTGACCCTGGGTATGCTCCAGCTCCCCAGAACACAAATCAGACCCCTTCAACTTCCGATGAGGGTATGAGCGGATCTGCTTCAGCAGGTCTTGGTGTTCAATGATGGATTTCTCTACACTAGCCAGCTCATTGGCTTTCTCAATTGCCTGAGATGAGTAAAAACCTTTGTCGTTGGCTTTCTTCTGGATCTCCGTCTCAGTATGCAGCACTGTCCTGGTGTAATCCAAGTCTTTTAGTTTTTTTTCAAGTTCCCCAGCAAACGACTTCCTGTTGCCTGTCTTCAAGCACTCAGAAGCTTTGGAAAATTCAGCTGAAAGCTCCTGAAACTGCTGCATGATTTTGTGCTGGTCTGCGGAGATATAAGCCATGCAAAAGGGCCTCACGAAGCCACGGGCCTCCAGGTCATACAGGGTAAGGTGGTGCACGTACGCAAAGGCTCCCTCCTTGGAGTCTCCCAGAACCACCTTGGAGTCCTCCACGAAGTTCAGCTTGGGGTAGGCAGAACCAGGCGGATGGCCCACAAAGGAAGCCTGGTAATCCACAGACATGATCCGCAAGGAGAAGTAATTAAGATCAAAGGTACCGAAAACTTTGGTGTCATTGGGGATGGTCAGCAAGGGCTGGGGTCCCACCTGCTCCGAAAACTCGGAAATAAGGATGAAGTCCCGAGAGAACTTGGCTCCGGACAGTTTGGACCATGGGTTAGCTCCTTGGCTGGCGAAGGGGAAGAGCGGCACCGAGTACTCCTCGGGCAGGGCCGGCTCATGGTAGGGCTCCTCCTCGTACTCGTCCTCTTTGGTGAAGGCCACCACGTCAGGGGCGCTGATCATATTTCCAGATATACTGAGACAACATTGAAAGGAAGCCGGGAAGAATGCCGGGGTAATGGACGCGGCGAAGAGGAAGCAGGCCCTGGAAGAGGAAGCCAAGTCCCTGCGGTCTTCTTTGCGCCCGCCCTCGGGGGTCGCAGGCTGCCCCTCACACTTCCGAGGACTGGACTCCCGCAGCCCTCACAGGTGCAGCTCCTGCAGGGCGCGGAGGCCCCGGAACTCCGCAGGTACAGACGACCGGGGAGGCCGGGTGCCCCCCTCCGCCTCCTCTTCTGGCGGCCGACGCAGAACACCTGCAGCGAGATCACCGGGACTCCCCCGAACCCACCGTGACAGCAACAGCCCCGACCCTGGACAGACGCCTAACGCGGGGCTACGGGCCGCTGCAGGGACCAGCCAAGCGCTGCGGCCCCCACGACCCGAGAGCAGAAACCGTCGCGGCTCCTCGGACGCCACAAGCCAGAACCAGCTACCGCGGCGCCGCCATCTTGGTGTCACATGACTCGTGGTGTCGACGCCACGTAACCCGGAAGCGTCTGCGTACACTTCCCAGCAGGTGAGAGGCTTGGACTGGACTGTAGAGCGGCTTATCCCAAGGACGAATCGATCAAGGCGAGGAAGTGAGGCGAAGGAGCGGAAACGCGATGGGACGAGTGGTCCGGAAGCGCGGGGCAGTGTGGGAGTTGTAGTTCGCGGCCCCGTGGACTCGCTCCTGGCGGAAGTGGTGGGAGAAGGCGGGCGGAAGCTGGACGCCGAGGTGCGGGATTCCGCGCAGAGGCGGCGGTGGTGAGAAGGCTGCACCTCCGAAGCCCGGTGGGCTGTTGGGTGGTGACCAGGAGCCGGGCAGCGGCGCTGGCGGCTCCCAGAGGCTCTAGTTCCCTTAGGGTAGGCGTCAGGTGGCCCTCACGCCTGGCTTCCCCAGCATGTGCGGGCACCCGGGGAGCAGCTGCGGGCGCCGGGCCTAGGGATGATCTTCCCGGTCGCCCGCTACGCAGTCCGGTGGCTGCATCGGCCCGGAGGCCAGACCCTGCCCCCGTCCGCCATGGAGGTGGCCTTCCGAGGCGTGCGGAAAGTGCTGTGTGTGGCGGAGAAAAACGACGCGGCCAAGGGCATCGCCGACCTGCTTTCCAACGGTCGCATGAGGCGGGTAAGGAAGCGCGTCCGCTCAGCTGTGCTTGGCTGTGGAGTCCACGGAGCGGAGCAGACCGGTGGGCCCCGGGAACAGAGATGAGGGTGGCTTCTCCCGCTTCTGGGTCTTTAGCGTCTCGTGCGGACCATTGCAGGAGCCTCCTGTCTTCCCTTCGGACTGACGGGCATTTTAAAATGTAGTTAAGACGTTTTGCTCATTTACTTGAAAACCTTGGGTCCTTCTTGCCTTCAACAGCGATTGCCAAACTTGTCTGATTTTCGGAACCACCTGGGGCCCTGGCTATTCTGTGGTCCTGGGATGAGACGGGGGAAATCTGTATTTGAACATTCTTCCCTCGTGATTCTAAAACTCAGCTAAGTTGGGAACCGCTGACCAAACTCCTTCAACTGTGGTGACAGCAACACTGTGTAAGTGTTTGGGGATTAGAGGCGATGTCAGCTTTATTCCTACTCGTACAAAACTAATTCTGAGGGGCAGGCAACTAAGGGATAAGATGTGTTCTAGACACACTGAGGGAACAAAGGAAGGGGAAGGTGAGAAGGGGTTTTGTAAAGGAGGTCACGTAGAGGCCTTAAGAGCTGTTCAGGAAAATCGGAAACAACAAAAATGGATCCTGAAATGGTTTTCTGGAGCACATGTCTCAGAGCATGGAGTGGAAGTTCCCTGCTCCTTTTTCTTTCAAATCCCGGGGTCCTTAGACCTGTTTCCAGCGTGTGGCTAGTGGAGCAGGAGCCCAGGTTGTGTGGATGCTGCAGAGTCCTGCTGACCAGCCTCAAGGTTTGCCTACTTCTACGGCCCTGGGCTCTTGGTAATGGCCCGTCTACACCTAACTTGTGTGTCGTTCAGGGTTCTGTTTAAATCTCTCCCTCAAGGAACCTTTTCCTCACATTGCCCTCCCCCCAACTGGGTCAGGTACACTTTGTGATAAGCTGTCATGGTACCCTGTTCTATTTGGAAGGCACCTACCAACTACAAGTAAGTAGTGCACTATGCAATTATTCATTTGATGTCCCTCATCATCCCTCCTTGGACTCTAAGCTCCAAAGGAAAGGGGCTATTTCTGTTTTGTTCATTGCTGTATTCCAGTGCCTAATACAGTGTCTGGAATACAGGAGACTTTCAGTAAATATTTTTTGGAAGAATGTTGGAGCTGAGTGTTGAAAGTTTTAGCAGGAAGTGGAAACAGTATGTATAAAGAACAGCCCCTCAGCCATAAAAAAGAATGAAATCTTGCCATCTCCAACAACATGAATAGACCTAGACGGTATTGTGCTGAGTGGAATAAGTCAGACAGAGAAAGACAGATGCATGTGAGTCACTTATATGTAGGCTCTAGAGGGCAGGATAAATGAACAAACAAAACAGAAACATGCTCATAAATAGAGAGCATTTTGATGGTTGCGAGATGGGTGTAGGGGATGGGTGAAGGGGGGAGGGGATTAAGAGGTACAAATTGGTAGTTACAAAATAGTCATGGGTACATAGAATATAGCATGGGGAATATAGTCAGTAGCATTGTAACAGCTGTGTATGGTGTCAGATGGGTACTGGGTTTACCGGGGTGATCACTGCATAAGTCATATAAATGTATAGTCACCGTGTGTGTACCTGAAACTAATACAATATTATATGTCAACAGTAATTGAAAAATAAAAATAAAATACACACGGGAAGGGAGGAAGGGCAAGCAATACCTTTTCATAAAAAACAAACAAAAACTGGCTTGAAACAGCTCAGCATGTTGAAAAACTGAGAAGTTAGGAGTGTGAGATGGAGGAACCAGTGAGTTAAGCAAGAGGCAGTTGAAGGCAGATCATGAGGGTGTTAGCCATGTATTTTATGCACGAATGTTAAAGTACAGAATTTACCATTTAAACTATTTTGATGTATACAATTCACTAGCATTTAGTATGTGCACAGTGTAGTGCAACCATCACTTCTCTCTAGTTCCAGATTTGTATCACACCGAAAGGAAAGTGCCATAACCATTAAGCAGTGTCTCCCCACTCCCCACTTCCCCCAGCACCTGGCAACTAGTAATCGGCTTTCTGTCCCCCAAGAATTTGCTCATTCTGGATGTTTCATATAAAAAGAATCATATCTGTGGCCTTTTGTGTAAGACTTCTTTCATTTAGCATGATGTTTTTGAAATCCATCCATGTTGTACCTTTTCCTTTTTAATGGCAGAATAATATTTCATTGTGTAGATACATCACATTTCATTTATTCATTCATTAGTTGGTGGACATTTGAGTTTGTTCCAGCTTTGGCTATTGTGAATAGAGTTACTATAAACATTCATTTTCAAATTTTTGTTTGAATTACCTGTCTTTGGTTCTTTGGGGTAAATTCCTAGGAGTGGAATTGCTGGGTCATCGCTAACTCTATGTTTAACTTTTTGAGGAACTTCCAAACTGTTTTCCACAATGGCTGGGACATTTTACATTCTCACCAGCCATGTTCCCAATTTCTCCATATCCTCACCAACACTTATTATTTTTTCCTTTTTTTGAGTATCACCATCCTACTGGGTGTGAAGTATCTCGTGGTTTTGATTTGCATTTCCCAAATGACAATGACACTGAGCATCTTTTCATGTGCTTATTGGCCAGTGTGTATCTTTGGAGAAATGTCTTTTCCCATTTTTGAATTGAGTTGTTTGTCTTTTTGTTATGATTTATCAGAGTTCTTTGTATAATCAGGATGCTAGATCCTTGTTAGATATATGATTTGCAAACATTTTATCCCATTCCATGGGTTGTCTTCACTTTCTTGATAGTGTTCTTTGATGCACAAAAGATTTTAATTTTGTAAGAGTTTTCGCTCTTATATTTAGGTCATTGATCCATTTTGAGTTAATTTTTCTATATAGTGTAAAGAAGAATTCAACTTCATTCTTTTCCATGTGGATTATCCAGTTTTCCCAGCACCATTTGTTGAAGACTGTCCTTTTCCCCTTGGATGGTTTTGTCACCCTTGTCAAAAATCAATTGACTGTAGATGTTTGGGTTTATTTCTGGATTATCAGTTCTAGTCCATCGTTCTTTATAGCTGTCCTTATGCCAGTAGCACCCTGGTTTGATTACCATAGCGTGGTAGTCAGTTTTGAAATTGGGCAGTGTGAGTCCTCCAACTTTGTTCTTCTCTTTCAACATTGTTTTGGCTGTTTGGGGCCCCTTGCGATTCTGTTTGAAATTTAGAATCGGCTTTCCATTTCTGCAAAAAAGAGTTGGGATTTTCGTAAGGGTTGCATTGAATCTATAGATCACTTTGGGAAGTATTACCATCTTAATATTGACTTCCAATCTATGGACTCAGGTCGTCTTTCCATTTATTTACGTCTTTAATTTCTTGCAGCATTGCGTTGTCATTTTCATTGTGCCTTTGGATGCTGTAAAGAATGCAGTTGTTTTCTTAATTTCCTTTCCAGATCCTTCACTGCTGCTGGTTTTTGTGTGTTAATCTTATATCCTGCAACTTTGCTGAATTTGTTTATTAATACTAATAGTTTATGGCTTCTTTAGGATTTCTATCTATAAGATCATGTCATAATACAGAATTGTACACCTGAAATCTATGTAATTTTACTAACAATTGTCACCCCAATAAACTTAATTAAAAAAAAAAAAGATCATGTCATCTGTGAATAGAGATAGTTCTACTTCTTCCTTTCTGATTTGGATGTTTTTATTTATTTTTCTTGCCTAATTGCTCCGGTTAGAATCTAGTCACCTTGACTAGCAATGGTGAAAATGAACATCCGTGTCTTGTTCCTGATCTCAGAGGAAAAGCTTTCAGTCTTCTACCATTGAGTACGATGTTAACGGGGGGCGGGGGGGGGGATGCCTTTTATCATGAAGGGTGTTCAATTTTTATTAAATGCTTTTTATGTGTCAATTGAGATGAGCAATGTAGGTTTTAAGTGGAGGAGTACCAAGGTCCTATTTGTATTTTATAAATCATTTTGGCGGCAGAGGATTTGAAGAGTTGAAAGCTAGAGTCAAGGTGGCATCTGTTGGAGTTCCCCTGGTGAGAGATCAGAGGCCTGAACTCGAGACCCTTGGAATAGTTTGGGTAGGAGCAGAGGGAATGGCAAGGAAGGGAATGGTGAAACAATGAGAGTGTAAGCGGTCCTTTTTCCTGGAATGATAATTTCCTTCTTTTCTCTTGATGAGCTCTTCATCTTTTGAAAGAAAATAAAAGACAACCTAAATGTAACCTCTTTTGTGAAGTCTTTCCTAAGTGTCCGTTTCCTCTCTGTTTCCAGATTCATTTTCATCTCTCTTGATAATAGCAGTCGTCATGGATCAAGATATCTAGTTGTTTGTCCATCTCTCCCATGGTGTGTCACCTCCCTAACAACAGTGACGGTTCCTAGTCACGTATTTATCCCCTAAACAGAGCCTGCTTCATGAAAATCAAAGGGTAAATACACATCAAACGTCGTAATCCCTACCGTTAAGGGACTTAAACTCTGATAGCGGTGCTAAGACACATAGATACACACAACTCAGAATCAAATGATGATCGTTGCCGCTTTATAATAGCAAGGAAGTAAAAGAACAAGAACTAGTAATGGAAATAGAGCGGCTAATAAATTGTATGTTCTTATGACAGATTATTAGACACCTGTTATAGAAAAGACTTTGAAACGTTTTAAGTAATATACGTATATATTTGAAAGAAATTCAATAATAAGTGATAGAATCTTTCTTTTTTTTAAACCGTAGTACTTGAACAGTTCAAAGAATACATAAGTATATCAAGTAATCCATCCCCACCACCCGCAGTAACCACCGCTGATAACTTACAGATCCTTGAGGACTTTTCTATGTGTGCACAATTTTTTCATGGTTTTATTTTTATAGTCAGAAGGAAAACTCTTTAAAAAAGAAACCCTACTATAGGTTCAGAGGCAGCAATATGATCAATTTCTCCAGAGTGCTTAAAGAAGATGGGCCTTAGGCTCTTTTTTTTTTTTTTTCTTTTTCAATAGAGTGGCTAGCACTGCAACAGAGATCACAGAAGTTACATTCTTGGTCTATCTACTAGCTTATTCTCTTTCTCTAGGCTCCAAAACGCCGCTGTAATTTGGGAGCAGCCCAAAGCTCCTGAGCACCTCACCCAAGCAGTGGAACCACACACAATCACATCCAATCCTCAGACAGGAATTACAGGGAGGAAACTTTAGAATATCAGGAAAAACACTTTACATCCTCAAGACTATCCATTGGTAGAGGAGGCTGCCTAGGAGAGCCGGGACCTGGGGTTGCACACATCATTAGATAAGTCTTTACCCAAAGAGGATTAGAACAGTGTTTTTCAGACTGTGTTCCCAAGAGACCCGAGGGACCGTGGATGTGCACCTCAGGAGCCGCTTGGGCTGGCCTGGGGCAAGGTTGTGTCAGCCGGACTCAGCCTCGTGCAGCCAGCGTACGTCCACCTTGTGTGAGGCTCCATGTAAGATTTTGTTTGGGAAGGCCTCAGTGCTTTCTTTAAAGGAAGTAGGGAAAAAAGTAGAAACCATTGATAAGACAATTTCTATTCTCTATTATAGTCGTCTCCCCTTATCTGAGGTTTCACTTTCAGTGGTTTCATTTACCTGTGGTCAACCATGGTCTGAAAATATTAGGTGGAAAATTCCAGAAATAAACAATTCATAAGTTTTAAATCGCGCGCTGTTTTGGTAGCATGATGAAATCTCGCGCTGTCCCTCCATCCGCCTGGGACGTGACTATTTCCTTCGCCCAGCATACCGTGCTGTATATGCTTCCCGCTCAGTAGCATCTCGTTAGCAGGTGTGCTGTCACGGTCTCGCACTGCTTGTGTTCATGTCACCCTGTGTTGCTTCATAATGGCCCCAAAGTGCAAGAGTAGTGATGTGGCAATTTGGACAAGCCAAAGAGAAGCTGTAAAGTGCTTCCTTTAAGTGAAAAGGTATGTATGTAAAGGAAAAAAACAGTATGTATAGGGTTCAGTATTATCTGAAGTTTCCGGAATCCACTGGGAGTCTTAAAATGTATTCCCCAAAGATAAGGGGGGACTACTGTACTGAAAGGGCTTAACTAGTAATTGGAGATTATAGAGCGGAGTTTCTCTTCTTGGCATCATGAGAATAGTGAATTCTAAAGTAGCAGATACTAAAAATAAATTCCCTTTTCAAATTTGCCATTATGCCTCAAAGAACCTCATTCGATGTTCTTCCCCACAGAAAAGTTGTGTTTGTGAGGCTGAGGGAGAATCTTGCCGACACTGGTCTTTCTTGGCCCCCATTCCCAGTTTGCCTTTCTCTTGTCTTCTGCGCAGTGTTAGTGTGAAACTCACATGCAAACTGCGCTTAACCCTTGAATAACACGGGCTTGAACTGCATGGGTCCACGCATGCACGTGGATTTTTTTTCAATAAATACATACTGTACTGTAAATGTATTGTCCTTACAGTTTTCTTAATAGGATTTTCTTTTCTGTAGCTTGCTTCACTGTAAGAATGTAGTATATAGTATACAGAGGGTGCCAAAAAAATGTATATACATTTTAAGAAAGAAAAAAATTGTATTAAAATTGTAATACTCAATATATACCGATAACAAAAGATGAATACAAGTCACGTTTGACGTCTGCAATTACAAGAGGTGCTCAAAGTGGTTACCATTCAGCGTAATTTTAATACAGTTTTTTTCCTTAAAACGTGTATACATTTTTTTGGCACCCTCTGTATATATAACATACAAAATGTTAATCGACTGTTTATGTTATCAGTAAGCCTACTGGTCAACGGTAAGCTACTAGTAGTTAAGTTTGGGGGGAGTCAAAAGTAATACGCAGATTATTGACTGTGGGGGCTCAGCACCCCCCACAGCCCTTGCGTTGTCCAGGGGTCAACTGTACTTTAACCCCTTTGTGGAAGAAGGTGTTATCTGCTTAGAGAGGCTCTTATTCATCCCTAAGTGCAGCTAAAGTAGTGCTGTGTAGACTGGATTCCAGCCCTGACTGGGCTTCATGTGTTACTGTACTTCAGAGCCAGAGGGACGTTAGAGATAACTTCATTTAAGAATAAACACGTTCAGAAAGTGAATGGTTTGCCCATGGTCACCAGTTTACTGGTGCAACTGTATAGCCAGGAAGTAGTAGAAATGTGTGTGACTGGAAAGGAGAAAATCATCAAAGGAGTTATGCCCTAACCCTTCCTCAGCCATTAATTTATCATGTGACCTTAGACAAGTCCATTCTCATCTATAAAAGGATGTTGTATTAGCTGATCTCGAGGTTTACTTCCAACATAAGAACTCCATGGACACTGTCAAGTACATCCTTGAAACTGTGTTTTGAGGGACCACTTAATGGTGTTAGTGGTCCCTCAAATTTACCCTAGGTTTTATCTATGGGAAATACTGTTGCAGTTTTAATATTCTCACTTAGCAGGGTTTTGCTTGATCTTTATGCTAAGGAATCTTTTTTTTATGAAATTTATGTGTTTCCTTTGTTTTTGTTTTCTAGAGGGAAGGACTTTCTAAATTCAATAAGATCTATGAATTTGATTATCATCTGTACGGCCAGGTAGGTACTACAATATTTCCATCATGAAACTGAAGTGTACTTTTAGACCCATGTGCCATTTTGGTGTATGTTCCCTGGGGTTTTAGTTACGGCTGAAAAAGAGGAGCTGATGACTACAAACCCTGCCTAAATTGCTGTATTTTAGAATTATTTAATCAAGAAGAATTAGCCTGACCATTGTAGAATATGTCACTATCTTTTAAGAAGAACTGTTGTTGTGACCAAAAGATCCCCGTCACAGGCAATCATTTTCTCATTCATAAGGAAGTCTCTTTTTAATAACACGTGGTCCCATCTCAGCTCTTTATAACAGGAAAGAGGCTAACGTACAATAGTTTGAAGAAGTTTGAAGTGCTATAAAAAAGTGTCATGGTACTAGAATTAGAATGGTGATTGTGTTACTATGACTTTTGGCTTCAAAGAGTTTTATTTATGTTTGTTTCTTCCCAATCATCTGGTTTTTGTTTTGTTTTATTTTTTTATAAACTTTATTTTTTAGGACAATTTTAGGTTCACAGCAAAATTGAGGGAAGGTACACAGAGTTCTCACATACGCTCTGCCCCCCACACACTCAGCCTCTCCCATTATCAACGTCCCTCACCACAGTGGTACATTTGTTATAATTGATGAACCTACCTTGACACATTATAATCACCCAGAGTCCGTGGTTTTATTAGGATTCGCTCCATGTTGTACTATATATGGGTTTGGACAGATGTGTATATAAACATATCCGTCATGATAATATCATACAGAGCCGTTTCACTGCCCTGAAAACCCTCTGTGCTCCACCTGTTCCTCCCTCCTCCTTCCCCTGCAACTACTTTTTTTTTTCTTTAATAGAAGTTTCTCCCTTTTATTTGAATGATTTGGCAAAAGCTAATTGCTAAAAGACTAACTCGAATTTTGTTATCATTCAGAATGTTACCATGATAATGACTTCAGTTTCTGGACATTTGCTGGCTGATGATTTCCAGATGCGGTTTCGCAAATGGTCAGTACCAGCCCTAGGGGAGGGACTCTGAGATTATTACAGCAGGTTGTAAAACATTACAGGAATTTTGAGGCATGTTGGTCTTACTGTATAACTTACAGTACTAAGATGACTGATTCAGCTCACGCTGCTGTAACAAAATGCCATAGACTGGGTGGTTTCTAAACAACTGTATTTCTCCCAGTTCTGAAGGCTGGCAGGAGCTCAGAGTGCCAGCGGCTGGGTGATGGCCTCCTTCCGTTTGCACACTGCTGACCTCCCACTGCGTCCTCACCTGGTGGGGTTCTAGAGAGCTGCGTGGGGTCTCTTTTATAAGCACACTCACCCCATTCATGAGGCTCCACCCCCATGACCTCATCACCTCACAAATGTCCCACCTTCTAACACCGTCACTTTGGTGTTAGGATTCCAACGTGTGAATTCTGGAGGATCCGAACCATAGAGACCTAGCAGTGACCAAGACATTGTGAATTTTTACCATATGTTTAGAATAAACAGCTACTTTTAGTCGTGTTCCCTAAAATAGCCAGAATTTTTTCATGCAGTCTTTGGATTGCATTTATCCTATTGCAGATACTGTTTTCCCGAAAATAAGACCTAACAGGATAATCAGCTCTAATGCGTCTTTTGGAGCAAAAATTAATATAAGACCCAGTCTTATTTTTTACTATATTACAAGACCAGGTACAATACAGATACAGATACAAATACAATACTGGGTCTTATATAATAAAATGTAATGTAATATAATATAATCCCAGGTCTTATATTAATTTTTGCTCCAAAAGACGCATTAGAACTGCTTGTCCGGCTAGGTCTTATTTTCGGGGAAACAGGGTATATGCATGAAAGGGTTCTAAAATTTCTCCTTAGCAGTTTCTATTAATTGTCATGGGAAGTGGAAAGTACATTGTGCAGAGGGTCAAAGGCTTGCTTTTAATTCTCTGGCATTTTCATGTGGGACTTTTGCTGTTGGGGATCCATCCATGAGTGTCCTGGAGTGAATTTTTCTCATTAGTAATGGAGGACTTGCCATCATGGGCTGAGGTGGGATTTTTTTGTTTTCATTTCTTTTTTAGGCAGAGCTGCAATCCCGTTGCCCTCTTTGAAGCAGAAATTGAAAAGTACTGCCCAGAGAACTTTGTAGACATCAAGGTAGGCTCTTTTGGGAGACATATAGCACTGGAGTTGAAGAAACATAAAATAATTGAACTGAATGATTTCTATAATGCGTTGGAATTTAGAGATAAGGTTTTCCACCAAACTAAGTACCATGATTTTAAAAATCACTCCTACCCATCATATAAATGAAGCCATTTAAACTAAGTGGCCAAGGGACTGAAGTAAGCCTTTTTATGAATAGTAGTTGTTGAAATAAACTTTAAAAATAAGTATTGTTAAATTATTAATTCTAACTCCCACCCCAACCCTAGTTAGGATTAAGAGACTACAAAGTATACATGATCATTTGACAGTAAGTTGTGAGTTCTCAAGCAGTCTGGTGCCCTGTGTTAGCTCACTGCTAACTGGAAACCTTGGCATGAAACTCAATTAAGCGTTCATTTTTTTAAACCAGAACCATTAGAGTTATGCATCTATGTTAGAGCTGAGTTTTAGGTTCCTTCATGCTAGTGTAGTTTTATTAAATGAGTCTTCTAGAAACTCATTAAATGGGTCTGTCATTCTAAGCTGGAGGATTTTACTAGTTTCTTCACCATCCTTAGGACTGGTAAAAAAAGTTTTCTCTGGTCTCTTTCTCACCAAGTTAGCATATTTCAAGAACACTATTAATATTCAGTCAGATCTGTTCAGTGAAGGGGTATAAAGTAATTGCTCTGCAGATCGTGTTCTCACTGCTCTTTCCTCACCGGGAACTTCAGAAAACTCTGGAACGAGAGAGTCGGCAGTGCCAGGTCCTGGTGATCTGGACCGACTGTGACAGAGAAGGTGAAAATATCGGGTTCGAGGTTATCCACGTGTGCAAGGCTGGTAAGTGATGCCGCTTCTGCGTTTCTGTACTTTGGGTCCACAAAAACAGATGGTTCTCCTGCACCTGTGCGCGAGTGGCTCTGCCTGACTTCCTCCCTGTATGCTCTTCCTCCTGAACCCACCTGCCAGTCTCACTGGCTGTGTGTCCTGGAGCGAGTCACTGAACCCTGGGGAATCTCGCTCAGCTTCCTCATCTGGAAAGTCAGGCCCGTCTGGCACAGTTCCAAGGCTGCGTGAGAACTAAATGAGCTGACAAGTGGCATAGATGCTGTAGCCCAGGGTTTGGTAGGTGTTAGGCCCTAGTAGTGCCAGCTCCTCCAGAACACGGACTAGATGGTTTTAAAAATGATATGTATACAAAAGAATGTATATACCATGTGTAAAGTATGAAGAATAATCCTAGAATGTTCCATGTGTTTTGTTTTTTTGTTTTTACTGTCTCTTTTCTTAAATTAAAAATATTTTTTTAAACTTTTTATTTATTTTAAGTGTGGTTTTCCAGGACCCATCAGCTTCAAGCCAAGTAGTTGTTTCAATCTAGTTGTGGAGGGCGTAGCTCACAGTGGCCCATGTGGGACTCGAACTGGCAACCTTGTTGTTAAGAGCACCACGCTCTAACCAGCTGAGCTAACCGGCGGCCCCAAATTAATTTATTGGGGTAACATTGGTTAATAACGGTATATAATTTTCAGGTGTGCAAAATTCCATTTGTTTTTTAATCTCATATTCTTTATACAATGCCTCAACATAGTAAATGATTGTTGACGTGAACATAAATGCCTCTTCACAGGGTCAGTGATTTCAGGTAATGTAGACAAAGCGATGTGCAGACCAGTCTCGGGCTTCACAATGTGGGGTTTCTATTTTCCCTAAGTGTTTTTGTGTCTGAAGCTACAATGACTCCTAGGATTTAAATACATTCACTTTCAGGCATAGTGTATATGTCTGTTATTTCCATGACAGGACATGAAATTCCCCCATAGGACCTTTTAATTAACAGTTTTCTTTTCCCAAAAGGTCTAAGAGAGCAAGTGAGATTAATGTCTGGAAATGTTCACCAAGAGAGTTTTAGTTAATAGCTAAAAATTTATTCCACCATTATTTATTTATTTATTTATTTATTCCACCATCATTTCTGACAACACTGAGTTTGATGGTTAGAGTGAAGTTTCCCGTTTAGACAACATACTGTCAATGTAACCTAATCAGTAACCTAATCAGTAAAATTGGACACCTGAGCACTGGTTTACCTTTCGTTCAAGGTTTAAGAAAAGTGAGCCCTTGATGATGGGAGGGCAGTGTAACTTGGCTTTGACCTCGGTGCCACTTTCTGTTCCACAGTAAAGCCCACCCTGCAGGTGCTGAGAGCCCGTTTCTCTGAGATCACCCCCCGAGCTGTTAAGACAGCCTGTGAAAACCTGACTGAGCCTGATCAGAGAGTGAGCGCCGCTGTGGACGTGAGGCGGGAGCTGGACCTGAGGATCGGTAAGGAGCCCACGGACTGACTCCTGTGATGGCCCACGTGGCCATTGTTGGCTTAGACCCAACGCTGAGGTTTGTGTGTCCACATGTGGAGCTAGCTTTGACCTTCATTTCCTTGTTCCTTCTTTCCTTCCATCCTCACTTTCCAGGAGCTGCCTTCACTAGGTTCCAGACTCTGAGGCTGCAAAAGATTTTTCCCGAGGTGTTGGCAGAGCAGCTGATCAGTTACGGCAGCTGCCAGTTCCCAACACTGGGGTTTGTGGTGGAGAGATTTAAAGCTATTCAGGCTTTTGTACCAGAAATCTTCCACAAAATTAAAGGTAGGGCTGGGGGAGTTGTTTATAATACGGAACCCAACAGCCCAGCATCTAGCGAGGGCACCGTGGGACCTCAGTGGCTCTAATTAAATGTGTGGGGTTTTGTTGGTCTTGCTGCCCTTCACCCTACTCCACTGTAATACTCAGAACCCACCCGTTTCCTCAGTGATCTTCTCTGTTTCCTATTCCTTTGGGTTTCACTGTAATGTCCCTAATGTCTGTCGTACCATGTGGTTCTGAGTCGTGTCTTTCCTGTTTGTGTTTCCCAATAGTAACTCATGACCACAGAGACGGCATTGTAGAATTTAACTGGAAAAGGCATCGTCTCTTTAACCACACAGCTTGTCTTGTCCTCTATCAGCTATGCATGGAGGTAAGAATTTTTTTTTTTTTTTTAAGATTTTATTGGGGAATGGGAACAGGACTTTATTGGGGAACAGTGTGTATTTCCAGACATCCATCCGGAGCTCGACAGCAGCTCAGCTCAAGGTGCCATGTTCAATCTTAGTTGCAGGGGGCGCAGCCCACCATCCCTTGCGGGAGTCGAACCAGCAACCTTGTGGTTGAGAGCACGCGCTCCAACCAACTGAGCCGTCTGGCCACATAGGAGCTCAGCGGCAGCTGCACACAGTGGAGCCTAAATAAAACTCTGCTCTCTAGGTTTGATGAGTCAGCTGTGTCCACTGGCAGGTTTAGTGTCCATTTGCTAAGGGACAGGAATGACTATCGAGCATCTGCTGCGTGCCAGACACTATGTGTACATGTGGTTTCCCTTAGTCCGTGTGGTACCTGTGTGGGTGGTGATGCTCTCCCCATTTTACAGATGAGGAAGCTAGAGAGGGAGGGAACTGCACAGCCACAGCAGAGCTCATAAGGGACAGGTCATGGACTGGGTCCTGTGTGTCTGACTTCAGCTCCTGCAGACCACGCCGCCTCCCAGGAGTTACCCTGTCTGTCCACTGCTCTACCCCTTGACCCTGAAGGTCACAGAACCAGCTGGCAGCTCCGTGATACTGCGCATGTATTTGTTCAGTCAGAATGACCTGCCCCTTTTGTTGCTTTACTAGGATGTGGTAGGTGGGATATTCTGAGCACCTGGTCCCAGTCCATTTGGAGAAAGAAATTTAGATTTTGATACACAAATATTCTCATTAACAAACTTTGTGCATGTGAAGTCTCTTAAAAGTATGAAGTTGGTCTTAAGGTTAGAGTTCTCCAGCATGTATTCTATAATGTCTCCTGTTTCTAACTCTGTATTAAGAATTTAAAAAAAAGAAAAATAGTAACACTGAGCGTGTGAGATAGGACACTAAGGAGACACACAGGCTGTTGCATTTCCTAGGCTCTGGAGGAGGCACTGTAGGGCTCGTGAAGTTGGTTTGCGTGGGAAGGTGGTGATGGTGTCCACCCCACTGTGGGCTATAGGCCAACATTACATGGGGCGCTCACAGCTGCAGCGGGGCCTGTGCTGGCGGGCGTGTGATTGGGAATGGGGAGTCGGGGCCGGAAAGCGGGAAGACGAAGAGCAGGTGAAAGTGGCCTCTGCTTTTCTTGGCTTTCTAGGATCCCAGGGCAACCGTGGTGGAGGTGAGCTGTAAGGCAAAGAGCAAGTGGAGGCCTCAAGCTTTGGACACTGTGGTATGTGTGGGAAGGATTGTGCCAGCCCCTGACTTCCTGTTTTACGCACCAGGGCCCTGCCGTGGATGTTGGCTCAGTGACAGGAAGTGTAACCCTTCACAGGGCCACACAGGAACGTGCTTGGGAAACACAAAGCCCAGAACATGGCCTGCTTTGCCTCAGGATTTTTTTTTTTAAGTTAATAAATGCAATATAAGTGCTTTATGTGGAGTTTCAGAAGCAGAAAGAGGAAGATAAATCACCCATCGTCTCACCATCCTTATGTGTTGCGTCCAGCGCAACACGGGCAGTGAGGGAGCGAGAAGGGGCGGCATTAGGTTAAAATTTAAGAAAGAAAGAAACAGAGATTTAATGCAGTTAAATCTCAGAAGGCCAGGGGGTCTCACAGCCTGACAAGAGACTGGAGCCCGGAATCGGACCGACTGGTGGCTTTTATTGATAATCATGCAAGGAAGTAGCGTTGTTTTTTCCACGGTCTGTGAGACTCATCTATCATGTCACAAAGGTGAATCAAGCCAATTATCCCTGTCCCCAAGCAGCCAGAGCGGAAAGCCCTCTGATAACTCAGGTGAGGTATGCACCTTCCTGGGGACAAATCTCTCATGTTGAACCTGTTCCGTTGAGCTAAGCGGAGAGAGCTGATCTTTATTGCCCTCATGACTTCTCACAATCAGGTGAGAGAGGAAAGCCAGAGTCCGCAATGGCTTTTCCCAGGCAGCGGGGAGGGGAGGCAAGGCCCCTTCCCAGATCTTCCAAGGCAGCTCATTGGGAGTCCCCACATGGTTCTGCGTGTCTTAGGTTGTTCCTCACGTGAGAAATCTTACCCATCCTTGGCTGCAAACTATCTTTTGGGGACCAGACAGAGAGACATGAGGTGCAAACATCATGATAAAACAAAGTCCCAAAAAGGCACAGTCTCACAGACTCTTCCTTCTTTAAGGAAAAACACGGGGTGGGGTGGGGGGGCAGTCGGCTAGGCTCCTGCGTGGCAACACTTAGGTAATCTTGGTGTTTTCCTATTTTTTTCATATGCCTATTTTTTATAGCGTTATCATTGGAGTAGTTTGTTTTTTCCACCCAAGTATTTTTTTTTCAGTGTTTCTGTATCATCTGTGTAAGCATCATTTTAAATACCTGTTGTATGAGCCTCTCAAATTTTTTGACCTCAAAAAGAGTCACCCTCATGGGATACATCTGAGTAAGCCACATTAGGAATGTCCCTTCCCAGTCACCACTTTGCAGGAAAATCCAGGGTATAATTCATGTGGGGGCTAACTCTAGAGGCTGACCCTGCAGAATGGCAGGCTGAGAAACAGTCGGGCACCAGTGGGCCATGCAGTCTTTATCTTGAGTGTGACGTGTGTGGGGCGGGGGAGTGGCAAGGGATGACGGGAGAGTTAAGGATTCCTATAGAAGGCGTCTGTGTTTTATTCCTCACTGGTTAAATGTGCTTTCACATGTAGCCAACACCAGGGTTTTTGTCACCAAGGGGAAAGGATAGCAATTATCTCCCAGGAGGCCTGAAAGAATGGGATTCAATATCCAGGGGGATTGGTGGGCCCGGATGGTGTTCCCAAAGTGTGGCTGTCAGACTGCCTGGGTTAGAAGCAGTGTGTCAGATGCCTGTTAAAAAAGACAGATTTCCGGCCTCCTTGCCTGCCCTCCTCTGGCAGAATCCCTAGTGCTCAGGGCCCGAGAACCCGCGTGCTTCCTGGATAATTCTTGCTTCTGCATGTCAGAGTCAGAGCACTGGAGTAGAATCTGACTCTGCCTGGCAGGCCCAGAACTCTGTCTGCAACACAGTGTTTCTCCCTCTGTGACGGGCCAGGCAGTTCTGGCGATGGGTGGTGTGGTTGTGTGGTGCCCTCTGACTCCCACGCTGCACCCTAACATGCCTGTCGACACATTTCACAGGAGCTTGAGAAGCTGGCTTCTCGAAAGTTGAGAATCAATGCTAAAGACACCATGAGGATTGCTGAGAAGCTCTACACTCAAGGGTAAATAGTCCACATTTGGGAATAGAATTTGGTGCATTTTTATCGGTCTGAAATGTTATAGAGTAGACCTTATGGGGAAATACAAACTGTCTAGGTAGATGTCACCCAAGCTCTGAAATAGAAAAATGTTGACACTGACTTCTATTTTCTGATCATGGAAAAGGCATTTCAAATTTTTTCCTAAAATCAGAGCCCATAGAGTACATTCCAATCCCACTCCTGAGCCCTGAGCAGCTCCCCTGGGGCCCTGGCAGGTGACAGCAGCACCCATCCAAGTTGTTTGCCTGTCAGAAATCAGCCTTGAGGGCCAGGGTCACCCCAGGGCCATCCAGGGACCAGTGTGCGGCCACACGCCACAGCTCCCTATGGAATGTCCAAATTGGGATGTGCTGTAAGTGAAATACATACTGGCTTTCAGAGACTCGTCTGACTCAGAATGCAGACACTCTCCGCATGTGTAAGGGGCTAAGAGAAAGTGATCACGTAGGCATAGGGACCATATTCTAAGTTACTGGGCAGCATTGTTGTTTCTGTATTTGAAGGAGCACAGACTGTTGCAGGTGTCAGGGCCGTGGGGCTCCTCCTGGGGTTACTGTCAGACTGATGCTGGAGCCACGGTGTGCCTCGGCCGCACAGCTGCCGGCAGCGCTGAGCTATAGTGAGCGTGCCCTACTGTCGGCTGCCTGTCATTTATCCTTCGGCTTCTCTGCGTGTCCCAGCAGGAGATCCTGCTGCTTCTCACCCCCTTGAGTGTGTGTGCAGGGGAGGGGGGCACATCTCAGAACTTGTCTCAACGTAGGTCACCAAGGTTGTCTTCGGTTGAGTTGGCTGGATCGGATGGGTTATTGCAGGTGTGAGTGGGTGTTTTCAATCTAATTCGGTTGTTTATAGACCAATTTCTTGTTCTGTTTGTTTGCCTTCATTTTAGGTACATCAGCTATCCAAGAACTGAAACAAACATCTTCCCCAAAGACTTAAACCTCACAGCACTGGTGGAGCAGCAGACCTCAGACCCACGTTGGGGGGCCTTTGCCCGGGGCATTCTAGAGCGGGGTGCCCCCACCCCTCGTAACGGGCACAAGTCTGACCAAGCTCACCCTCCCATCCACCCCACCAAATACACCAGCAGCTTACAGGTTGGTTTCCCTGATTGCTGCTTGCTGGAACCCAGAGGGAGGTGAGGGGTCAGTAGTGGGATGTGAATTTTCTCCGTGGGCTCTTATTGTAGGAACTAAGTGATTTTGAAGTATCTCTTCCATTTAGAAAAGAGATGTCAGGGTCGAAATTCTCCTATTTCACAATCTCCTGCTTGGCTTCCATGAAAGACGCCCAGGGTGGGCTCTGCTCTCTCCCCAGCCCCACCCACGTCCCCACTCTGTCGGCTCCCGCTGCTGCCTCGCTGCTTCCTGCACACCCAAAGGGCGCCCTTCCACAGCCCCCACACAACCACCTTCTCCATCCCTTGTAGACTAGAAACACCCTATTCATCTTCCTAAGATCAGTTTCCATCGCCTTCCCGAAACTTCCACATCATACTCCTGTCACGCCAGGACTGTCACACTCAGCTGTGCTTGAGCTTGTCCCATGTCTGTGCTTTTCTCCGCTGGGGATAAGCTCAGTGAGGCCCAAGCTAGTTATGCCTCTTTGACATCTGCAGGCTTATTGCAAAGCTACGTAAATTTCGGTCTTTTTTTTTTTCCTTCTTTTCATTACGTATGTTATTATTTCTGATTTTGAAAGTAATGTTTATTTTAGACAATTTAGAAAATATAAAAGATTGTAAGGAAGACAAAAATTGCCTGTCATCTCATCTCCTACCGAAAACCACCTTTTTTTCTATGCATGTATATACAATTCTTACAATAAAATTATAACTTTAGTTTCGTAAACTACTTTTTCTATTTTACATCATGAGTATTTCCCCATATGCTGAACTATTTTAAAGTATGGTACTTAAGGATTGCATAGATGTGCCATGATTTATTTTGCCAAATCTGTTTTTGAAGGATTGTTTACAACTTTTTGATACTTGATGTACTAAAGTTAACATTTATAAATATATAAATGTATATATATAATGTGTATATGTGTGTGTGTGTGTGTGTGTGTGTGTGTGTGTGTGTGTATATATATATACACACATAAATGCGGATCTCTCGGTACTTCCTTTGAATACATTCTCGAAGGAGAATGAGTGGGTATGAGTATGAACATCTTCCGGGCTTTGATGGGTTGAGCCTCACTAAGTGCTTGATGTCTGAATTGGTAGGAAATCACCGTGAACCCTGTGCTCAGGGAGTTGGTGGAAGGCTGCCAGGTGCATCGTCACTGTGTGTCCCACACACAAGTGGTTCTTCTGCGCTCGCCTTGTTTTCTGCGTAGGTGGGGTTATGTCCAAAGAATTACTCTTCAGGGCAAGAGGACTCTCTTGCTTCCCTTTGCCTGATCGGACTTGGGACGTTTATTAGCCTGGACCCATATGCACGCAGTGGATATGCCTGGCACCCCACTCCAGTGCGGGGGCTCCAGGAGCAATGAGCCCTGCTCTGCACAACTTCAGGCTGAAAGGCGGCCTAAACCAGGTTCACCTACCGATGATGCTGAGATCCTTGAGTGGCGATGCTCTGGTGGGAGTTTCAGACTCTTCTCTTCTTCACAGGGAGATGAGCAGCGACTCTACGAGTTTATCGTTCGCCATTTCCTGGCTTGCTGCTCCCAGGATGCTCAGGGGCAGGAGACCACCGTGGAGATTGACATCTCTCAGGAACGCTTTGTGGCCCATGGCCTCGTGATTCTGGCCCGGAATTATCTGGACGTGTACCCATATGACCGCTGGGGTGACAAGGTGATAAATCGTAGGTGCAGTCAGAGGTCAGAATCTATGTCTCACCCCGTGGGCCTCAGGGCGAGGGGAACAGAGTCGTATTCCCGACACTAGTGCCATCAGATGGAGCAGGGCATGTCCTTTGAACTGGAAGTTGTCTTTTGCCCGAGTGCCATGGCACAGGGATTTGACTGACGCTTCTGCTGCTCTCTGTAGACCCTTCCTGTCTATGAGAGAGGCTCCCGCTTTCAGCCCAGCACTGTGGAGATGGTGGATGGGGAGACCAGTCCACCCCAGCTGCTCACCGAAGCCGACCTCATTGCCCTCATGGAAAAGCATGGCATTGGTCAGTAGTAGCTCGTTGTCATGGTAACGTGGCTCTGGACACAGCAACTCTAATGTGGGTTTCATTCCCACTTTATAGCTGAAGTGAGGCTTAGAGAAGTTAAGAACTTAACCTAAGGTCACAAAGTGTGCGAGTTATTACAAGCTAGGTCACAATAACTCCGCTCTGAACCACGGCTCTGCACCATCCACGTGCAGGCACAGCTCGGAGGTACCGTGGGTGTGGTTGCAGACCAGGGCCATGAAGTGAGTCACACACTTTGGGTTTCCCAGCACGTAGAAAAGTATGTTTGTACTATAGTCTATTATGCATGCAATAGCATTATGTTAGACAGAAACAGTGTACGTACTTTAATTTAAAAATACTTTATTGCTAAAAAATGCTAACCACCTCTGAGCCTCCAGAAAGTCGTAATGTTTTTACTGGTGGGGGTCTTGCCTTGGTGTTGATGAAAATGCAGTATCTGTGAAGCCGATAACACAAGGGATACCTGTAAAGACAGACATTTCCCATAACTCAGAGGTCTCAACCAGGAGCAGGCGCTGTCAGCAGAGTTGATATTTTTGTCCCACACAGGGATCTGCTGTTCTTGTTTTATTTTGGATACGGTACCAACATTTAAAATGAGAGATTCCACATAAAAATCTGCCTCTTCACCTTTTAAACTATCTGGAGTTCTGGCACTTGGGCCTTCACTCCCACATTGACAGTTATTTGGATTGGAGTGGCAGCCACCTCCTGTCAAGATGGCTCACCCTGGGCTGCCCTGACTTACTCCCTACATGCCAGGGCCCCGTGGGGTCTCAGTTTGCCACCCCGCTATTAGCCATGGGTGGCGATGTTCTTAGATTTTTGTTAAAGCATTTCCCATAATTGTTTAAGAAATAGAAATTAGGTGGAGTTTTTTGTTTGTGTTTTTTTAAAGCTAGATCAGAATTGTTTTGCTCACTAAGACCCATAGCCCAAGCTTTCCAGGTGGCTCTCTCGTGCCTAACCTGCTGCCGCTTGTCATTTCTCACCACAACTCGAGGATTGTCTGTGGTGAGCCTGGTCCAGTAGGACCGTGCACGATGGTGAGGGAAGTGGATGAAGGGGGCGGTCAGCTCCCTGCGCATCTGCCTCGCTACCCGGTGAGTTTTGTAGTTCTGTAACCTAGGAAGATGTGCTCCCAGCTGGAGTCCACTGGCCGTCGCTGGCCCTCCAGAAAGCCCGTACGTTTAGGTGAAATTACAGGTAGTTTTCGTTCCGTGATTTGCTCATTAAAAATGTCTGAGGCCTAGGCCCTGGCGACACAGAGAGGAGAAGGCCTAGTCTTTCCCTTTCAGAGCTTGTCTAGCGGGAGAGTCAAACCAGACCATTAGCTGCAATGCGATGGGTTCTGTGGGGGACAGGCAGGGAGGGACCTTAAAACCTCATCATAAGAATTCCTAATGAATGAACCAAGCCCAGCAGTGCAGGCAGGGCCTGAGGAAGGGCACGGGCAGGAAAGCACGTGCCACCTGGGGTGGGGGACTCACAGAAATGAGGCCAGAAAGATGATTTGAACCATGCCAGGCCTGGGCGTTGGCCTGTGGTCAGCAGACAGCCATTTCTAAGATTTCTGAGGAAAGGAATGACAGAGACACATTTTTACAAAATGCTAACAGGTTTATTGACACGTAATTCACATACAGAATTCATTGCTTTAAGATGGACAAGTCAGTGTTTAGTGTATTCACAAAATTGTGCAGCCATCACTACAAGTCAGTTTTAGAGCATTCTCATCACGTCAGAAAGAAACCCCATGCCCACCAGCAGTCACGCTCCATCGCCCTTCCCTCCGATCTCCGCCAGCCAGAGGCAGCCACTGATCTTTGTGAGGCCATAGATTTGCCTGTTGTAGACATTCCTTATAAACGTATGAGGGAGTTATACAACATGTGGCCTTTTGTAACTAACTGGGTTCACTCAGCGTGTTTTCACGCTGAGCTATAGCATGTATCCGTGTTGTAGCATGGTCAGCCCTTTGTTCCTTTTTATTACCGGATACTCGTCCACATCTTGTTTATCAGTTGTTGTCTTATCACTGATGGACGTTTGGGTTGTTTCCATTTGGGGGCTATCATGAGTAATGCTTCCGTAGACTTTGTGTACAAGTTTCTGTGTAGACATGTTTTCGGTTCTCGTGAGTAGATACCTAGGAGTAGAATTGCTGGATCACATGGTGACTCTGTTTAATCTTTTGAGGAACCACCAGACTTTTCCACAGCAGCTGCTCCATTTTGCATTCGTCCAGCAGCATATGAGGGTCCCAGTTTCTCCGTATCCTCACCAACATTTGTTATTATCCGTCCTTTTTATTACACCCATCCGAGTGGGCATGAAATGATATTTCCTTGGGGTTTGGTGTGCATTTCCTTGATGGCAGAGCTGTTTGAAAAGATCCCTATGGCCACACCATAAAGAACGGGGTGGGTGGAGGAAGAGCAGAAACTAGGAGACTGAGGATGTAACGATGAGATGAGATGGTGTGGACTCTGGCCGTGGCTCTGACTCATGGAATTGAGGAGAAAGACTTAACCTCAGAGCTGGAGTTGGCAGCCTTAGTGAGCAAGCAGATATGAGGGAGAGCGGAGGGGCCGTGGTGGTTTCTACATGGGCTGGGAGTGAGTGGGGCTGTCTTACCGAGAATGGGAAATCCAGGCAGGGGAAGGGACCCGTGGGACACGTGGGAGGACGTCTGGATGAACCTGAGTAACCGGCAGTGGCTTCCAGGTACCGATGCCACTCACGCGGAGCACATTGAGACAATCAAAGCCCGGATGTACGTCGGGCTTACACCAGACAGGCGGTTTCTCCCTGGGCATCTGGGCATGGGACTTGTGGAAGGTGAGGAGGAGGAGGGAGCTTGCGGCGGGCGGCTGCGGGAGCCATGCGGCCGGAGCCCTGAGTGGTGCTGTCTGGGGCCTCACAGCACATTGCTCTTCCCTGTAGGTTATGACTCCATGGGCTACGAGATGTCTAAGCCTGACCTCCGGGCTGAGCTGGAAGCCGATCTGAAGCTGATCTGTGAGGGGAAGAAGGATAAATCTGTGGTTTTAAGGCAGCAGATCCAGAAATACAAGCAGGTTTTCATTGAAGCAGTGGCTAAAGCTAAGAAGTGAGTGCCAAGCCCCGCTGCCCTGCACACGTGGTGGTCAGTTCTGCAGCCTCGGCCCTGACATTTCCCTAAGTGGGAGTTTGCGGTCGTTCAGCAGAAACGTGGTGTAGACATGGAGACAAGCTGTTGACATTCTTTAACATTTTAACAAGGTGTATGTCCTCATGAGCCCTGCCCTTTAGGCTGTTAAATCCCCACCAGGCCAGCTCCTCTTCACAAGGAGCCCGTTACCTGGCAGGGCTGTCCACATACCGCTCCTCCACTTCAGGTTTTCCTCCTGCGTGTTGTTTGTTCCTTTCCATAGAGCTTTGCCGATGTAGAGACAATAACCTGAAATGGCTGGGACCCGCTGTTCTGAGCCCTTGGCTTCAGAAGTGCCGTTCTCTTGATTCTGATTGTCTTGAATTAGTAGACAGCACAGTCGTAGAAAACCCGGGCGCTGGTGTGCGACCGCTTGTTCTGGGGCGTATTTAGAGGTGGCCGCGTAGCAAGCAGTATGTGTGCGTTCTGTTACAAATATTTGTACCCTATGGCAGTTTTGAAAAATGCATGTGCTGGTTTATACTTAAACCCAGACACACTTCTGGAGTGTGCACGGACCTTGTGTGGTTTTGCGTGATGTGAAGCCAGTGACAAGGCAGAAATACCTGCCCTGTGGCTGGATCCCTCCTGGGAGCTGCCAGGGCTCAGAGGAGCCAGGGGGGTTTGGCCAGCACAGTTCTCTGTCTGCCTCCGTTCTGTGGCTGACCAAGCGGCCGGTTCCCCAGGTCACACACGTGTTGTGTGCACAGAAGAATGTTGCAAATGCTTTGTTGTTTTCAGGTTGGACGAGGCCTTGTCCCACTACTTTGGGGAAGGGGCAGAGGTGGCCCAGCAAGAAGCCATCTACCCGTCGGAGCCGGAGCCTGTCAAGAAGTGCCCCCAGTGCAACAAGGACATGGTCCTCAAGACGAAGAAGAGCGGCGGGTCAGTGCCGGCCTGCGCCCCCCGCTGCTCGCCCAGCGGTGCCAGGCCCCATTGTTTCATTTCTGGGGCGTTACTTAAAGGCAGCCTGCTGTGGGCAGCCCCCATTCTGGCTGGAGCTACACTGGCAGCCTCCTGGGACCTGGTCGTGGAGGCGTGAAGTGCTACGGGGTTCTGAGGAGAGGGGCGACGGCTGATGCTGGGGCTTCGGTCCCCTGTGGAAAGCACTCGCTCATCCAGTGTGTGGAGAATGGTGGAGAAGCATGAGCTTCAGACCCGGGGAGGTCTGGGTTCAAATCCCACTTCTGCCACATAATAAGCTTTGTGCCTCAAAGCGGGGTACTTACTACTCTGAGCCCCAGTTTCCTCTTCCATATCCTCAGGGCGGTGGTGCTGTGGGAAAGGTGAGGATTCCGTGAAAGGGGCAGGGGTGTAGCACAGAGCCGCGTACATTAGAGATACTCGGCAACACTGCTTTGCTTCTCTCCTGGGTTTGCTGAATTGGGTCTGAACGTGTTGAACCCCTCTTCCCTTTCAGTGCAGCAGTTCAGAGTGGGCAGTTCGCCCGGGGCTCGGGGTGCCCGCCCGGCCCGGCCTGGCTGTCCCGCGCAGCCCTGCCGCCGGGGGAAGTCCACGGCAGGAGAGTGGCATGGGGTGGCGGTCATCATCGCTCGTTAGTCATCCTGTGGCTGGCGTGATGCCAGGTGCTCCCCAGGCATTACGTCATTTGACTCCATCGCGACCCTCCAGGGCAGGTGTTTCTAAGGAGTGAAAACAGAGGCTTAGGGGGCTGAGGCAGTTTGCCCATAGCAGGAAGCCCCGGGTAGCAGGAAAGGGGCAGTTTGAACCCCAGTCTTCACAGCGGTGTGCTGGCCCCTTAGGCGGCAGCATTGCTCACCCCGTGCTCTCAGAAAGCAGGGGCTAATGGCCCCGACCTGAGATCCCGTGTCAGGGCCCACAGACGTGGCTTAGCCAGCGCTGATGCCGTATCAGTGTGTAGTAAATGCTGTCGGTGGGTTTTTCTCCGCCACCAGTGGGTAAGTGGACTAGTAACCACAGGGGTGGATGGGGAAGACTTGCTTTTGTGTTAGCTCTGAGTTCTCTAAATTCTTGAGTCACGCAGGTGGGTCTTAAGACTGTCTTGTGAGATTTACCACTCCAGGGTTTATCTGATAATTTCTGGGGTTTTGGAATTGCTGTTTGAATCATTGGGATTTGGGGTTTGTCTTTCCTGGTCTAGTCATCACCCAGGCGCGCTCCAAGGGCCTTGTAAACTGTGTGCACGTTGGCTAGTCCAGTCCTACATTTCATGACTGGGAGGCATCAGGAACGCTGGCCAAGAAAGGCGTGGCGCAGGTGCGGAGAGTAAAGGCTCTTTCGTCACAGACAGCGTTCTAGTCCTGGTGCCCAGCTCACTTCCTGTGCATCCTGGGGCAGGTCTCCAGACTGCTCCAAGCCTCACTTTGCTCCAGTGTAAGCTGAGGACGCCACGAGGAAGAGGCGAGACAGCTCAGCACAGGGCCTGAGCAGAGCCCTCGGGACTCGGCAGTGCGTGTTCCAGGTGTTGGTAGTGGGTTGGCTGTTTCTAAGCAGAAAGCAGTCAGCTGTAGCCGTGTCACTTTCTTAGGGAGGTGAGAAATAAATGCAGGCCAGTTCTTCTAAGTCATTCATTACTGTGACTGGATTCATTTAAGTGTCCTCCAGAAAAATGAATGCCTGTAATCAACTGAAGAAAAGTTGCTTTGCCAGATGGGCAACAGCCTAGGACTGTTTCCCCTGCTTCTCGTGGTCTCATGTTGGCTCCTGCCTCCCCCTGGTCCCCGTGATCTGCAGGTTCTACCTCAGCTGCACGGGTTTCCCGGAATGTCGATCAGCCGTGTGGTTCCCTGAGTCAGTGCTGGAGGCCAGCAGGGATGGGAGTGTGTGTCCAGTGTGTCAGCCACACCCTGTCTACAGGTGAGCTGGGTGCTGAGTCAGCTGGGACTGGAATTCCAAGACCTCAGAGAGGGTGTCCGCTGTGCCCAGCAGCAGCCAGCTCAGCAGGCCTCGTGCCTTCCCTTCCGGTGCCATGAAAGGCTGCGGAGGCGGGGCAGCCAGGCCTGGGCCGGGGCGGGGGCTGCCCCTCCGGCTGGGCCGCACTGCGAGCGCTGCGGAGAGGACATGCATTGAATGTCGCTTCCAAGTTCTCCCCAAGCCCAGGGTCCTCATGGAGCATGGATCCTCCCACCTTTTGGTCACTTGTGAAAATCATTGAGGAGCCCAAAGAGCCTTTGTTGTGGGTTACGTGTATCAAGATTTACCTTTTTCTAAATTAAAGTGGAGATGTCTTCCAAAATTTAGTTTATTGTTTATAACAAGTGTACTGCATGCTAACATAAGTAACATGTTTTTGGCTAACGTGCCTATTTCCCAACCCCTCAGAAATAAGAATGTATGGTTTTCCATTTTTGTAAGTCTCCTATCCGGCTTAATAGGCGCCAGCTGGGTTCTATCTGCTTCCGCAGTCCGCTGAGTGTATTGCCTGTGTTGTATGGTGTGGTCTCTGGGAAACCACTGCCAACACTTGGAAGAGTGAGAGCACAACACATTTAACTGCTTAGCGTTGTTACAAAATAACTTTTGACCTCAGCTCGAAGCCCCCGGAGGCTGCTGAAGCACAGTGAGAGCCCTGCTTCGGGGGGAGCTTCGGTATTGCCCCGCCTCACTGGGGGCTTAGGCTCATGTGCCCCCCACTCTGCACTCTTGGGAAGACGGGAGGGGGCTGGGGGGGGGCTGGTGCCTTGGGGACGCTTCCTGAGGCAAGGGAATGCTGAGGGGAGACCTAGGCTGGGTGCGCTTCTGGGGACCAAGGAGAAGCCTCTTGCACCTGGTAGTGAGTGCTTCTTCTCGTCTTCTGGCCTCTCCAGGTTGAAGTTAAAGTTTAAACGTGGGAGCCTTCCGCCGACCATGCCTCTGGAACTTGTTGGCTGCATTGGTGGATGTGATGAGACCCTGAGGGAGATCTTGGACCTCAGGTTTTCACGGGGCCCCCCCAGAGCTTGCCAGCCAGCCGCCCAGCCCGCTGGCTACCTGCAGGCTAGCCAGTCCTTGAACAGAATAGACAGCCAGCACAGCCACCCCCGACCTCCTGACACCAAGCCGGCCAGGCCCTTGACGGCTCTGGCCCAGAATCTACCACCACCCGCTGCTGCTGGTGAAAGCAACTCCGTGACCTGCAACTGTGGCCAGGATGCCCTGCTGCTCACTGTCCGCAAGGAGGGTCCCAACCAGGGCCGGCAGTTCTACAAGTGCCATGGCGGCAGCTGCAGCTTCTTCCTGTGGTCCGACAGCAGCCATCCAGAAGCAGGAAGGGCTCCTGCCTCCACATCAAGGCCCCCAGGCGGCTCACTGGGGCGCCCACTGGGCTCGGGGAACCACCCAGGTGGGTTTGGCAGACCTGGTGCTGACCGTGATGGTGGCACATCCTGCTTGTGCGGCCAGCCCGCTGTCAGACTGACTGTGCAGAAGGATGGGCCCAACAAGGGGCGTCAGTTCCACACGTGCACCAAGCCCAGAGAGCGGCAGTGTGGCTTCTTTGAGTGGGTGGACGAGAACGTGGCCCCAGGTGAGGAGCAGTTCCGGAGCGGGGCTGGCGGTGGGGTGTGCAGCCCCCTGCCTCAGACTGCGGGCAGCGGGAGAAGGCAGGGGGCGGTGGTGGGAGCAGGACGGGGAGTGGGTCGCCTTGCTCTTCCGTCTCCTCACGGGACCGCGTTCAGCAAGGCAGTGAACTGCACCGTCTTCATTGCAAACCAGAGGGTGCCACCATGAGTTGAGTAGCTTCACCAGATAAGCATGTGATCATAGCTTTACAAATCAGGAAGGTGAGGCCCCAACAAACGGAGTGATTTAGCTCAGGGTCACAGTGACACAGCCCCACATCTGAGTGGAGGTGACCTGCTCCCACAGTCCTGTACTCCTGTAGCCTTTGTGAACCTTGGAAATTGTTATCATCAGTCTCAATTAATCAGGTGAAGAAACTGACCCTCCCGTCTCGGAGCCTACCCAAGGTTACACGGTTTGGGTCTGATACCCCAACAGTGGGTATGTGATAACTGGCACCACTGCTGGGACGCACCCACATTTGAAGTGTGTGAGAGGTATAGCTTAGGCATGCGGGGGCCACTCCTGTCCCCGCTGGAGGGAGGGGGTGTCGGACCTCCAGGACAGCGGCCCAGCTCGTCGTCCTGGATAGTCAGGCGGTCAGTGCTAAGAGGCCGGTGTAAGGACTGGAAGCAGCCAGAGCTTGGGTTCCTTGCACGGAACGTAGGGAACAGGTCGTTGGTCACGGGCCCACTTTGCTGCCTCACCACACAGCATCAGGCCAGCTGCTTGCCTGGTGTCCACTTCAGTGAAAAGGGCGTGGTGAAGTGACATCAGTGCCCCTTTACCAGGACGGTGAGAGTGGGCCGAGGCCTTCAAGAGCTTAGGGCCCAGGTAGTGACGTGTGTTGGCAGAGTGGAGGGGGCCTGGCCTGTGCGGTACGTGTGACTGCATAAAGGTGGGGAGGGCACCTCCACCCAACACTAACCTGTATTTCCGTCCCCTTCAGTGTGTCCTCAGCCTTCCCCTGACTCTTCCCACAGGGACTTTTGGAGCCCTACCCGGGCCCGGAGGCAGAGGAAGAACCCAGGGCCCGGAGTCCAGAAGCAAAAGAGCCCAGTCCAGCTCCTCAGACGCAGGGTCCACAGCCAAGAAACCCCGGAAATGCAGCCTTTGCCACCAGCCTGGACACACCCGCCCCTTCTGTCCTCAGAACAGATGAGGGCAGGGCGGGGAGAAAGGGCCACTTCCTCAGATCTGCCCCTTTGGTCTCAGAAATGAGTTGTTTTCACTAGGACCATGTGGTCCTTCACAGCCCTGGAGGCGCTGAGGAAAGTAGTGCGATTGGAGTCTGGCCTGCGGTGTGACCGAGTCAAGATCCAGACTGCCCCTCAAGGAGTCCGTCTGTTGGACAGTGGCCCCCTGCCCGGGCCACTGTGGAGAAGTCACTGCAGCTTCTCCCTGTGGGCCCGCTTGGATTGTTCCTGCGAGCACTACAGAGAAGCTGGGAGCAGAGCCTTGAGCCCTGGGGTCCATGCATGCCGTGGCTGTGGCCACAGGGCTGCCTTTGGCTCAGAAAGCACCCTGAGGGACCAGTGCTCCCAGAGCAGGCTCTGGGCAGCCTGGAGGGGGCTTCTCTCCGCAGATGTCCTGAGAAAGGAGGGTGTACAATTCAAGGAAGTGGTCTTGTCCTAAAATTGTGTCTATAGAAGAGGCTTTATTCCTTTACCTAAAAGCCGCTGTACCTGGGACACTCCCAGCTCACGTGCCTTAATAAAGAATTCTACCCCTTTACTCTGGTGGGTATGGTGCAGTGTCTGGTGAACAGTGGCAAGAGTGGCAAATACACCAGCCAGTGCTCGAGGGGCCGCTCGTCGGCCTCTGGCCCCGTGGCCTCCCTCCCAACCCTCCCCTCCCTGTCCGTGTGCTACGTGGGAAGCCTACCCTCTGGCAGCCCCACAACCTGCTTGCTCCGCAGAGCAGAGCAGATCCAAGATTCCGAACACTCTTCATCTTCCATACCTAGGGAAGTTGCCACGTTTCCTTGTTTGCCTTTACAAAGAGCTTGTGAATATTATGTAACCGTATTGGCTTTATTTTGTGCTTAGAAGACAAGCAGGAATGCGGTGTGGGTCGCCCAGCTGCGTTGCTAGCGCTATAGCTGGTGCAGAAATGAGCTGTCCTCAAGTGTTGGGACTCCTGCCCCTTGACCTTTGGACCAGTAGGTCTGCCCAGGTGGAGAATTTTTTATTTTGTTTATGTTTTTATTTTATTGGGGAATATTGGGGAACTGTGTGCTTCTCCAGGGCCCATCAGCTCCAAGTCGTTGTCCTTCAATCTAGTTGCGGAGGGCGCAGCTCAACTCCAAGTCCAGTCACAGGGGCACAGCCCACCATCCCATGTGGGAATTGAACCAGCAACCTTGTTGAGAGCTTGCGCTCTAACCAACTAACCATCCGGCTGCCCCTGGAGAATTTTTGTAAGTGCAGATAGATGCCTGGAATTGCTCCTGGAGAAGCTGATCAGTGAGTGTGGGTCACGGCCCTGCATTTATGTCCCATCCCCCACCTCCCCCCCAACCCTGGCAAGCACCAGTCTACTTTTCTGTCTGGTTTTACCTGTTCTGAACAGTGTTTCACATAGATGGAATCATATAGACTGTGAGCTGCGTCTGGCTTCTTTCACTGAGCATGGGGTTTGCAAGTGTCATCCACTGTGCAGCACACGTCAGTCTTTATTCCCTCTGTGACTGAACGCTGTTCCATTGGGTAGGCCACATTATGTCCATCCATTTACCAGCTGGTGGGTGTTTGGGCTGTTACGACCTTCTGGCTGTTGGGAACAGTCCTGCTATAAACGTGCAAGGATTCGGACACCTGTTTTCAGTTCTTTGGGGTATGTATGTAGGAGTGGAGTTGCTGGGTCCTAGGGTAATTCTGTGTTTAATAACCATACGCTTTTCTGCAGCAGCTGCACCATTTTCTATTCCCACCAATGCACTAGGGTCCTATTTCTCCACTGTCTCACCAATACTTTTTTTTGTGTGTGTGGCCACCCTGGTGTGTGAAGTGATATCTCATTGTGGTTTTGACTTGCATTTTCCTAATGACCACTGATGTTGAACATTTTTTCATGGGCTTGTCAGCCATTTGTGTATCTTTGGAGAAATGTCTACTCAAGTCTTTTGCCCATTTTTCTTTTTAATTTTTTTTTAAATTGGGGAACAGTGTGTTCTTTTTCCAGGGCCCATCAGCTCCAAGTCGTCGTCCTTCAATCTAGTTGTGGAGGGCGCAGCTCAGCTCCAAGTCCAGTTGCAGGGGCACAGCCCACCATCCCATGCAGGAATTGAACCGGCAACCTTGTTAAGAGCTCACGCTCTAACCGACTGAGCCATCCGGCCGCCCCCAATTTTTCATTTGGGTTGTTTGTCTTTTTGTTGAGTTGCGGATCTTTATAGATTCTGGATACTAGATGCATTTGTGGGTTGTAATCTTCACAGGTCCCCCGTGTGTGCCAAGGCCAAGAAGTGCTGGATCAGACCACCAAGGACAGACCCAGCCCCAGTCCTGGTGCTCGCTCAACCTGCTGTGCCCCCGGGCCTGGGCCTTCCCACGCCTGGGCCCCTTCGTCTGTAACGCGTTAGTCAACTGGAGGCTCTTTGGTGGAGGGTGACAGGCACATTCACAGTGAGAACTTCACCAGTACAACCTGTGAGGGGGTTTTCCATGTCTCTTGGAGGCCCACTCAGGCCAGCAGCATTTAGTGCACTGACAAATAGATCCTTCCCCCTCCTACGGCGACTGGAAAGGTGTGAGCCCCGTCTCATACAGCTTGACAGTGCAGGATTGAAGAGAAGATGCCCCCCGTTTATGAGCCCTGGCCGAGGTTAGGAAGCAGGCCAGGTGGTTTTGCGCCATTCTCAGCCTTCCAGCTCCCCTGCAAGGGCAGTGGAGGCTCTGATGTGTTAATGCCTTCTACAAGCAGCGAAGTGGGAATTGAAGCAGTCTGCCTCCATGTCTACACCTCATAGCCCCGTTCTCCATCCCCAGGTGAGAACCTGCGTGGCAGGGGAAGAGCCACCTGCCGTTCCTCGGAGAAGAGGAAACCTGGCTGACACCTCTTGAACTTACCCACAGCGCTTCTGCCTGCCCCAGTCTGAGAAACAGCTCGAGTGGCCACCCCCACAGTTGCTAGTATTTGAGGAAACTGATGCTTACACCTCTTGGAGCAGCTGGAGGCTAAAAATAGCTTCACGCTCACAGCCGGCCTCTCTCCAAGCACCAGGCCCAGTGTGCCCAGCAGCACCAGCCTGGGCACTGAGACCCCGCTGCCCTTTGGGGTGAATTCACAGCCACCTTTCCTTTCAGGGCCATTACAGCCCACAGCTTCAGCTGTGCAGACCCAAGGATCCCTGGGCTAGAGTACAAAGGTGGTGCGGGCAGGGGGGGCTGGGGGGCACCTGTGCGCCTTATGCCTGACTTAGACCCCCTGCGTTCACGCTGCGGGGTGGTGCTTGGGCAGCCGGAAAGTGTGTTGTGAAATCACACAAGCGAAAGAGCCTGCGAGGCCTGAGGCCCCAGCCAGTGAAACTGTGTTGTCTCAGGAAATGGGCAGCTGTGCAAAGATGGCCCAAAACAGCACTTGTGTTGGCCTTTGGAATACACTGGTTTTCATCTGCTACACCCACGCTTCCTCATTGAATTAAGTACAAGCAAACTAATGTTACTGGGGGCGGGAGGGGGCGGCGTTAAGACTTTTGATTAGAGAAGAAAAGTGTACTTTTGGAAAATGCAAGTGTGTGATGTGCCAGGTTGAAGGCCCTCGTTTTGGAGAACAGGACAGGTGGAGTAGTGGCCCTGGATGAGGGGCTTCGGGGTGAGCTATTCCAGACCCTGACCTTGGGCCCAGCGCCCTTCTTGTACCCAGAGGAGGTGCACACCTGCTCTACAGCCCCTGCAGGATTCCTGTCTGCCCCCTGGCGCTCCGTGCCTGGCCTCGTGGCCCGCTAAGTTCCTGGGGTCTTAAGGGGCAAAAGGCAGGAAGTGCTTTCCTTGTGTGGCTCGTACACTAGCTCAGGGGCAGTTATTCTAGAGGTAGAGTCTGGCCCGTTAAGGTTTCCGAACCAGCTGATTCAACTGACACTAAACTGACTTCCTTTTTCCTCAGCGTACAGGGGGCAGACGCTGGTAACCACGGACACGGTGTCGGTGGCAGGAGTAGGCGTTGCACGTCCACTTGTCCACTTTGCACTCTAAGTAGTAAGATCTTGGGAGAGGAGATTCTGAGCTCAGTGGTGGCTGGAGGGTGGGCCACCTGCTGTCTCCCAAATGCGGCATTTCCCTTCTGCCCCAGTCCTGCCATCCCAGCTCAGCGCCTTAGGGGTGGTTCTCTGACCAGCAGGCTGAAATCCTGTCAGAACAGTTCCGCAAGATCCTACAGGGTATGAACGATGTTTGAATGCTTTCCATTCCTAGGAGTCGTAATGAGAAAATCCATGTGCACAAAGGTTCTTTCAGGGCTTTTTTTTTTTTTTTTTAAATAGCAAAGACTGAAACAGCTGGACAGGTACCCCCACTTGATAGAATATTCTGCAGCTAAGTATTCCTGAGAAGACATGCTTACAAGTGAATTTATAAAAAGGATACGCTGTTTTATATGGTAAGATTTATTCTTGAGTTGTTACAGTAAAGGAGGTACAGGTGACATTTGGAATTAGTAAGTTTCTGTTTGCCATTTTTGTGTTATTTTTATCTGCTCTGGCAACGCTTTCTTTCTGAGCAGGTGGCATCTCTGCTGCCTCACAGTCCTCACAACGCCAGGCCTTGGGTCACTTGGAAAAGTTAAACCAAGGATGCAGATTGCCCGGCTTTGCCACCATGGCTGAAAGGCCTAAATATTAAGCTGTTTAGACCCTGAGTTGAGACCACACCTAGCTCAGAGTTGGGATTGTCCTTCACAGCAGCTGGCCATGCAGCGAGCACGGCCCAGGCCAGCCCAGGACAAGCCCCTACAAAGGCTCTGAAGCAGAATGGTGGTTGGTTTCCAATCTCCGGCTAGAAACTGAAGTCCCAGATGTTAAGCTTGCATCGGTGATGTAAGCACGAACACCTCATTTCTCTCCCTTTTAATTCATCCTGGGTTTTTTCTTACTGAAATTATGGTGTGAGGATAAATTCGGAGCTTCCTAAAGCATGAGGCCTCCCCAGAGGGGACTACATGTGAGGGTTTGGTCATCTAAGAAGGACTCTAGACCAAGCTCACATCCTGGACTGCCGCCCTGGGCACGCCCAGGCCAGCCCTTCACCAGGCCACGGTGGTCCTGTGGAGGCGGCCGTGCTCAGAGGCCGGCCCCGGCAGCGCGGGGCTGTGTGCTTGGGCTCTGCGATGTTGGTCAGTGAGGGAGGCAGCAAGACCCAGCAGTCTGGTTTGGGGACGGTTCACTTTGTGCCAGGCTCTGGGTTAACACTCCTGCCAGCAGTTACTCCTTCCAGCAGCCCTAGGAAGTGTATTACGTCATCCCAGTTTCTGGATGAGAAGGCCAAGGCACAGCCTGCCTGCAGCCTGTTCCCTCGCTCATCTCAGCGGCCATTACAGCTGCTTAAGGCGCTCTCTGCGCCGGCTCCTGGGCCAGGTTACCTGAATGGCCCTCAGCTAAGCCTCCTGCCCGTTGGCCCACACCACAGCCTCTGCTCGCAGCCATCCAGCGATCCGTCTGAAGGCCGCAGAGGGCAGCCCAGGGTCCTGCACCCAGAGGGCCCCAATGCTTTTCATCTGTCCTCATGTGACAGCCCCTCAGGTCCTGTCCCCCATCCTTGTTTTGTAGTCACAGTTGGAAAGGTTGCCCTCCCCCACTCACGGGGCCATAAGGAGAAACGAAGGAGGTGGAGAAATCATTTGTCTGATGCTGGCTGAAGAGCTTTGGAGCAACTTCAGCTGTCCCAGAACGCACAGGGAGGCTCAAAAGTTCAGGCTTTGGCAAGAAACAAAACCCTAACCAGTAAGGCTCCCATTCCCAAAGCAAGGCATCACACCAGCACTCTTGTAATATTCTCCATCTAACCTCCTTTCCAGTCAAATCATACCCCCTCCAGCTTGATCCCCAGCACCTCTGGCCAAGCTTTCAGGACTCCAAACAGCTGCTTATGACAGCCTAGCACAAGTCACACAGACAGCTGAATTTGTCCTTTTATTCTTGTTCACATTCCTAGAGGTACAGCTCTGCTACAGCAGGAAGGACACCAAGATGAGGAGGGCCACCTGGGGGGAGGCAGGCCCCCTTCCCCAGCCCCGCCCCCGCCACGCTGCAGTGAGAACACAGGCGGAGGCTGAGAACAGTTCATGTGGCCACTGGGAGGCCCCTTCAGGAAGGCCCAGTAGCAGCTATCAGGAGTCCCCTGGCTCTGGGCAAGGCAGGTAGCCCAGAACCTCAGCCAATCGCGCTCCAGGGGCCTCCACTGCCCAAAGAGAAAACTCGCCTAGTTGGAGGGAAAAGCGCCTTCCCCAGAGGTGTGAGGTGGGCAGCACATCAGGCTCGGCTCCCACTCCAGGCTGGAGGAGAGAGCTCAACAAGCAAAGTACAAAGTAGACCGAGGACACTGGCAACACCAGCCAAACAGCAGCATTCCGTGGGTAGCAGGTGACTCCGGCCCCTGGGGATGAACAAACACGTGGTGTTTACCATTCAGCACCAGAAGCTTCGACATGCCTGGAGCTGCGGCACCTGAGGAAAGCACCAACTCACCCTCTCAACAGAAAAATGGAGCTGGCCTTACCGCCCGCCTAGGACAGCAGAAGCCAGATTCACTGCTGGTGGTGGAGCAAGCCCAAGGCCCTGGGGTCCAGCCCAGAGGCTGAGGGGGTGCCTGTGAGTGGTGGCACTCTGGGCTGCCTGGGCAGTCCAGCCACACTCACCTGACAGCAACCCAAGCACTCTGGGCGCAGACGGTTCCAAGTGACTGTCGCCTATGCACGTGCTAACCCCGTGGGCTTATATAACGCACCTTCTGATTCTGGCTAAAAGTCAGAGAAATGCTCTCCAAATCCCTGGAAGGGAGGAGTGTGCAGCTTACCAGCATCAGAACACATGGCGGCCACCCCACCCCACCATGTACAGCAGCCCCTCAGGGTCCTGAAGGCCGAGGTACAGTGCGTAGCCAATGTCGTCAATCTCCTCCTCACGCAGGCCGTCAAAGAGGTTGATGCTGGGGTTGCAATGGCAGGGCAGGTGGGCCCGCTCCAGGCTGCTGATGAGCAGCCCCAAGGCCTGCAGGAAGCGCCCCCCCAAGGCCTCCGGAGCCCAGTCCACCTCCTCTTCCCCGAGACGCAGAACCACCTGGGTCAGGTGGGCCCGGCCCAGCTGCCTCAAGGCGGGGTGGCCTTGGCAGACACGACACAGCAGCAGCAGCAGCCGCCGGCGGGCCCCAGCGTCACGGTTATCCAGAGCCTGCAGCCGGGCGGCCTCTGCCGGATACAAATCCTGCAGCCAGAGGTTCCCAGCCAGCCCTTCCAGGGGCCAGGCCACCAGGAGGCCGGCGTCGGCACCGGGGACCGCCAGCAGCACGGCGACGGTGAGCTCCAGGTGCTCATGCTGAACCTCGAGCAGCAGCGCCTCCGAGGCCACACTGGGCCGGATCAGGCACCCGAGCAGGCTGCCAATCGCTGGCCAGTTGACGGAGGCAGCCAGTGCCTTGCGGAGCAGCTGCAGCAGGACACGGGAAGAGAGGTAGCCACCCACCAGGAAGCGGTCCCAGGGGCTGCTTCCCCGGGGGCGGAACTCAAGTTGAGTCCTGCGCACAGCCCAGCAGCGAGGGTCCCTGGCCACAGTGTCCACGCCAGGCACCAGGCTCCACAGGCCCGGCTCCAGCACCAGGGGTGCCAGGAGGCGCACGTGGTCGGAGCAAGCCCCCACCTGCAGGCCATCGTACAGCGGCCCCCCGGGGACAAGCGCCCCAAAGGGCAGTTCAGGGAACTTGCTCTGCAAGTAGGCCTGGAGCTCCAGGGCAATGTCACCGGCCAACTGTTTGGCCAGAGCCACATGGGACACTGCGGTGGTCACGTGGTCCCGCTCGAACAGCAGCAGCTTCTCCTGGAACGTCAGGCACAGCGGTGCTGGGGGGCCAAGCTGAGGCGGCGGCCGCGGGTTAGCGTCTGCGGGCCCTGCTGCAGAATGAAAGGGCCAGAGAGCAGGTCAGCAGGCCCTGGGACAAGCCGAGAGGACTCCACCCCGGTCACTGACTGTGCCGGGCCTGGGCCTCCCTTTCCTCACCTGTAAAATGACCCCGAGAAAGCACTTTCGTCCTCACGTACAAAGAGCACTTTGACGACAAATTCCCATTGCCCAGACCCCAACATTCTGAGGCCGAAAAAGCTTCATGCAGAGTGGGGAGACAGTTCCTGAGCCTCAATTTCCCCATCTGAGGCCCCCCCACTGTCATAAGGCTGCTGCCCTGCTCCACTACCACCCCTGCGGCCACATGTCCCAGTAGTTGGAGGGCAGAGAAACAGAACCATTAAACATGCAAGGAGCCTGCAACAGCCAGTCAGTGGCAGGTCCTGGGCTGCGTCTCCTGAATGTGACCACCAAAGGGGGACCCCCGCAGGTTAGAGGGGAAGGGGTGCCATTCACCTTGGGCAGAGGGCAAGCGGGCGGGGAGCAGCACAGGCTGACTAAGGGCAGCAGGTGGGGGCCGGGGCTGTAGGCGTGGAGCGGTCTTGAGCAGGCTCAGTTCCTTCCAACTGTCCTCCAGGCATGTGCTGTCCCCCTTGGTGTCATCTTCATCCCGAGGGCTGGTGGCCCTGTCAATGAGCTGCAGGCAGAGTGACAGAGATCAGAGGGTCCAAATCCTGGGCAGCCACGGCAAAGCCCAGGGGCAAAGCAAAGCAAGCTGCTGGGTAGAGAAGCAGGTGCCAGTCCTGGGCAGGCCCCGGCCCTGGCATCCTCCCGTGAGCCCCAGGCCTTACCCGCTTCACAGCCAGGGTGGCAATACCCAGCACGGCAGCCCCGCCCACGCCCAGCACCAGGCGGGCATTGGCCAGGAGGAAGTCCACAGCATTGCCCAGCACGTCGTCATCATGCCGCTTCCCCCGTTTCTGGGAGAACCCTGCCATGTCTGTCTGCCTATAAGAGAGCCAGGGTGCAGGGACCACTGAATGTGGGGGCGGCCAGGCTGGCAGTGGGGCAGGTGTGGGTAGGCACTCTGGCTGCCATCACGCTGGGGTCTCTGAGTCAAGCCCACAAGGTGGTTTCCCGAGTTTCAGAAAAAAGGGGCCACTAAAGGGGTGTCTTGTGAGGAGATGGGGAACTGCCTGAGGCCCCTTCCCCAAACCTGCCAACAACCCAGCCCCATCCCCACCCCCCGGACAGGGTGGCTCACACAGAAAGGTCCTGGATAGGTCAGAGAAGGGGGCCCATCTCCCTGACCCTACCACCCAGGACTCCTGATGTCATCAAAGACTCATGAGGAGGGTCTTACCATCACCCCAGTTTTACAGAGGAACAGGCTGCTGAACCATACGTGAGTAGTGGGTTCTTGGATCCACGACTGCAAAGCCTCCAGACTCTTGCCCACCCCCAGAGTTCCATCAGACCCCCTCTGCGGTCAGGTCCTAGAGGCTGCCTCACCCTGGTTCCTCACCCCTGGCACAGCAGGAGGAAACAAGGCCCATAGAAAACCACACCTTGGGGTCCCAGACAGCCTGCCCTGGAGGGCGTCTCAGACCTCAGTGAGGCCAGTTACCCCCAAATCTTGACAAGGTAGCAGCCAGAAGCAGAGCTATCCAGTGAGATGGCCCAGGCTGTGGGGGGAGGAGCGGGCACGAGCTGCCTGTCAATGGACATGTGCTGGTCAAAGCCAAAGGCCGCGCTGCGGGGACAGCGGGCAAAGTAAACACGAAGACTCCAAACAGAGGACTGGCCCAGGGGCCAGGGACCTCTCTTGGCCTCTTGGGCTTGGGACAATGGGAAGGTGGGGAGCTGCCCTCAGCTGCACGCAGCCTGAGGAACAGAGAAGGTAAGCTGAGGTCCTGAAGCCTCAGCTATCTGCTCACCTGTAAAGTGGCACAGACAGGGTTAGGGTGAGGAGCCCAGAACAGGGGCTGGGTGGGTCAGGCACTCGGGGAGCAGAGGCAGAGACCTCTCCCACGGCCCCATCCACCGCGCCCCAGCGGCAGGTTCTTCCGGGGGGACTCCCGCCCTCAGGCCCTGGGAGCTGAGAGTGTGTGATCAAGAGGCACGCTCAGGGGACCAGGCAGACACCAGGCAGCACTGGCTCCCTGAGGACACCTGAGCAGATGACCCTGAGCTCAGAGCCAGCTAGGGCACCAAGGACTTCCACCCTCCCTGCCTGGGGCTGTGGGTACTCAGGGCTGTTGCCAGGTTACGAGATGCCTGGACAACACCCCCCCCCCCCCCATTCGCCCAGACTAAAAATAAAAACCGGCTCTGGGGCCTGGTTGGTCAAAGGCTGGCAGGCTGCCCACTACAGCACAGCAGTCAGTTCTCGCACAGGTGACCGGTATTGCCAGCTGCCTCCAGAGGGGCCGGGAGGCCACTTTGTAAACAGTAAAGCGCTTTCAATCCCCCACACGTGTCTAGCTAGGACTCGGCCCAAACCCCGCAGGGGCGCGCAGGCCCCAGCACGCAGCCTGCTCGCTCGAGGAAAGGCAGGAGGGCGCGGGAGGTTAAAAATAACCTGAGTGCGCAGCCCGGACGCGTAGAGCCCGGGACGCCGCCTGTCCTCCCCGCCTCCGCCAAACCCAGCGCCGGGGCTGAGCGGGCCGCGCGCGGAGCAGCCCCTGAACACCTGTCAAGGCCCGGCTCTCAGGGGAGCTCACCGACGCCCTGGGAAACTAAGTGCTGTACCCCAAACGGGATTCGAACTGCGGCCTGACGGCCCAAAGCCATTCCCTCCTTCCCGGGCCGTGACCGCCGGCCGCAGCGGTGGCTCCGCCCCCGACCTGCGTCCGGGACACTCTCCACGCCGGGGCTGGGTGACCGGGGCCGCCCCGCTCCGGCCGTACCTGCGTCGCTGCTTCAGCGCCCCAACCGTCGGAGGTAGCGGGTCTTCTTGGGCCCCGGACCCCGACCCGCCTGGGAATGGAATGGGAAGGACCTGGGACCCGAACGCTGAGGCTCTGGGGGCGGTCGCTGACCCCAGAACGCACGCAGACGAGCAGGTCCTAGCCCCAATCGGGGTGCTCAAGGCCCGCTCCCTCGTCCCAAAATACTATGCGGTTCAGCCAATGGTGGCCAGGCCTCGCCCCCTAACCGCGCTCCGCGCTCTGCGGAGGTGGGACTTTCTGACGCACCACGGATTTAAAGGCGCAGAGTTGTGTTCCGAGCCTCCCGCCCGGTGGTGTGGTGGCACAGCCGAGGCTTGCGGAATGAGCTGGCTGGCCCTCCGGGCCCCTTGTGACGTGTGTGTGTGATTGTAACATGAGCTTCTGGTTTGGAGAAAATTATCTGCGCCCCCGTTCCTTCTGGGGGCTGGGCAGACAGGCGGCACTTGTCCCAGAGGCGCGCAGGTCTGACCCTTTAGGTCACTTCTGCGAGAGTGCCTTGGTGGCCTCGTTGTTATCTGTTGGCCTGCGGGGCACACAGCGTGACCCAGAACTACCCCTGCCACGAGCTCCGTGTGACCTTGTGCCGGCCACTTCTCCAACCGAGCTTCAGTTTTCTCTCCTGTGAAATGGAAACGCCAGGTCCCCTCCACCCTTGCGAAGGATGGTTGTGCATATAACCTGTGGTTCATTTGTCATTTGTTTATTGGGGACCGACTATGTGCGGGTCAAGGGCAGCGAGCAAGCAAATAAATGGACTGAGGGGCTGCTGACTCGAAGCAGAAACAACGCGCCACTTATTGAGTGCTTTCTGTATGCCATGAGCTGCATCTGCGTTTGTTCATTTGTTTCTGGCGACAACCTTAGGAAGCATTTCACAGATGGGGCAAAACAGGCCAGGAGGAGGCCTGGGCTTGCCCGCAGCTCCTGGACCCTAGGGCCTCTGCGTCCCACTACCACTGGTAGCCACCCAGGGCCCAGCGGGCGAACAGAGACTCCCGGGCCTTCTGAGCCCCCCGGCCTGGGTCCAGAACCTCCCCGGCCACAGCCAACTTCAGTTGCGGCTGCAGTGCAGGGGACAGAGCCCGTGACACAGCCCCGGCCCTGGGGCCCAGGGACTTAGCCTGGAGGTTATGAAGCCACCTGCGGGAGCACCGGGACGCCCGGACTCCTCGAGGCCCCTCCAGTACTCGAACAGACAGGGAAACTGAGGCCCGGGGAGGCCTAAAGACCCCAGGGGAGGGGGCCGGTGCTCCCGCGCTGCGCCTGTGGCGCCGGGGCTAGAGGGGTGGGGCCTTGACTCCGCCTTCCCGCCGGCGCGGGCGGGGGCGAGTTAAGGGGCGGGGTCGGCGCTGGCCCAGCCCGCGGCTCTCCCCGCCGCCCCCAGCGTCTGGCCCGCCCGGCAGCAAGCGCAGCGCCATGGAGGCCACTGGAGTGCTGCCGTTCGTGCGCGGTGTGGACCTCAGCGGCAACGACTTCAAGGTGAGGCGACCCGGCGGCGGGGCGGGGCGGGCCCCCTCTATGCCGTCTCTTCCGCTCCAGCCCGCACCGGTCTCCGCTTCCTGTCCCGTCCGCCTCCGGGCCCAGTACCGCTCGGGACTGCGGGCGGGGCCGGGTGGGGCTCTCCCGGGGCTCGGGTTCCCCGCCCGGAACGGATCCCCAAGATCTCCTTTCGGTGCCCTTACGGGAAGACCGAGGCCGGGTCGGAGCGGCGTGGACCCTTGGGTTCGGAGTCACGCTAGGGATGGGCTGAGAGCCCCCACCCCGTGTCCCCGTCCTGGCATCTGGGCCCCACCGGGGCTGGAGAGTGGGGCGGGGTCGTTGAGCTCTGTTCCCACCTCCCCAGCCCCCCTTCCCCGTCCCGCTGAGGTCACACGCCCAAGCCAGGCCCTGACTCACTGTCGCGCTGCAGGTTGCCGGGCTGTCCCTGGGCGGGTCTGGAACTCTTCGCGGCCACTGCTTTGTCCCTGCCACCGCCATTCCCAGCCTGTGTGGTCTTGGGCAAATCACTTCCTGTCTCAGCCTCAGTCTTCTCATCCAGTAAAGGGACTTAAAAGTAGTCCTCTTGGAAACATGGATTAGTTGGTGTGGAGAGTGTGTCAGACATTTGTGCGAGGCCCTGGGTAGCCGTTGTTTGAGCAGCTTATGGACTGACAGACCAGGGCCACAAGGAGCCTGAGCCCAGCCTTCCAGCCAGTCAGTGGGAGAGGTGGTTCTAGAGGCAAGGATGAGGTGAGCAGTGCCGGTGGCCAGAGGAATCAGGGCAAGAGTGGAGGTGAGAGCTGGCCTGGAGTACCAAGAGGGGCAGCCCCCACTGCAGGGTGGGTGAGTGGGCAGACTCAGGCTGGAGTCAGTTTAGCCTAAGGGAGCCCAGGCTTCGGCTGGGGTCGTTGGGCCAGGACTGAGGGGAGGCGGGTTCTTCCTGCATTTACCCACATGTGCACACACGTTTGACCCCATGCATAGGTGGCCACACCACTTTCTCTGCCTCCATCCGCGCTATCCTCACCTGGGGTCTCCTTGTGTCCTCTTCAGACCCGGAGTCTGAGTCACTGGTGGGGAATGTGGCTATAGGGGGAAGGGGACACAGCCAAGGGCACTAAAGGCACATGCTATTCCAGGCTCCCTGCTACAAGGGCTGGGGGTACTGAGGTGGGCATTTGAATGTGGAGAATGAATGGATAAACAAATGAACAAGACAGTGCCTGTGCAGGGTGGGGAGCTGGGGCCTTGCACCGGGGGTTTTGGACCTTGCCATAAACGGCTTGTATGCTGATGGCAGGGTGGGGGCAGAGGTGGGACCTTGGCAGAGGCTCGGGGGGGTACCCTCACTTCAGGTGGCCCAGGCAGAGCCTGGAATGCTGGGCAAAGGCATGTGAACCACACAGCTGGACGCTGGAGGTGTTACCTGGAACAAGCCAGTTTCATCCCTACCCTCCTGGGACTCAGAATCCAGCAAGAGAGACAGATCTTAGGCCAATAGCCATGCTGATCACTACTTGGTCCTCCTGAGTTTTGTCATGAGAGGGCTTTTATTAGCTCTATTTCATGGATGAGGAAATGGAGGCACAGAGAGGCAAAATGACTTGTCCAGGGCCACTCAGCTGGTGAGAGTTGGCTCTGTTACTCCCCAAAGGCTTCCATGGGCAGTTGGGGGCGATAGAGGGTGGTAGAGCAGGGACGTTCCTCTCCCAGACCAGCCTCACCATGGCATACCCCGCAGGGAGGCTACTTCCCTGAGAATGTCAAGGCCATGACCAGTCTGCGATGGCTGAAGCTGAACCGCACTGGCCTCTGCTACCTGCCAGAGGAATTGGCTGCTCTGCAGAAACTGGTAAGGGGCTTTCAGCAGGCTGGGTGGATCCCTGTGGGTGGGGCTGGGCCAGGTGGGCGGAGCCTGTGCAGAAAGCCGCTGACGTAGAGGAAGAGGCTGATAACCATGAGTAGAGCTGGCAGAGAGGGAGGGAGGCTGCAGGGGTGCACTGCGCCACGTGTGTCTGAGGGCCACCTCGGATGGTGCAAGACTGTGGTGGCAGATGGGGCCCCCGCTGAGCCTCTGCTCCCTTGTCCTGGCCCAGGAGCACTTGTCTGTGAGCCACAACCACCTGACAACGCTTCATGGGGAGCTGTCCAGTCTGCCATCGCTTCGGGTGAGTGCTGCTGGAGGCCACCATGCTTGGAGGTGGGGATTGGAGTCCAGCCAGAGGTGTGCGGGCAGGGCCAGACCCAGGCTGGACTAGCACCTCTGCCTATCCCCATGTCAGGCCCCGGTGCCTGTCCCTAAAGGGGAGAGGATATAATGATGCCCTGTGTTAAGTAACCCATGGGGCAAAACGTAAAAAAATCCAAAATCCCACCCTTTTTGGACAGCTACAATAACAACAACTAATAGTGGCTAAGCACTGCTCCAACTATTTCCACATGGGTTTTTTCTTATAATCCTGACTTCTCCCAAGTTCACAGATGAGGACACTTGGCCGCAGAGGCAGGTCACTTGCCGTAGGTCACCAGCCACACATTGGTAGAGCTGGCGTAGGGTGGGGTTTAGCCAGGAGGGGAGGTAGTCAGGGTGGCCTGTTCACTCTTCTGCTCTTCACAGAGCCTCTGACATCCCAGAACACCAGGCTCTTGGCCAGACCCTTCTGGCCTCAGCAAAAGTTGTTCCTGTCCATGGCCAGAGCCCTGAGATGTTAAGAGCACAGCCTCTGGATTCAGGCTGCCTGAGTTCACATCAGCTCTGCCACTTCCTGGCTGCATGACCTCAGACAAGTCCCTTCTACTTTCTGGGGAGGGTTCAGTGGGGGACGGCCAAAGGAGAGGAGCAGCTGCCCTGAACCCTGCTGTGACTTGCCCAGCCTGTCTTCTCTCCCCCTCGAACTTTCTAGAGGTCTGTAGCATGAGGAGGTTTCAGCCCTAAGGGGAGAGAAAACAGACTTGCTCAGCCCATACTCTCATTTCCCTTTGGGCCAACCCTCTGTTCTAGAAGCCCTGATTCAGAACTACACCCCCATCTTGCCCTCTGGAATTGAGGAGAGATTGTTCAATCGGAAAAGGTTCCCTGAGGACCCTGTGCTGGGCTGTGGGGCACATTTGATCTGGGCTTTGAGGTGTGAATAGGAGCTCATAGGGAGGCTAGGAAGAGCTCACCAGGTGGAGGAACTGCGTGTAAAGACTAGGATGGGAGAGCACTGAGGCCTGGCCTCCAGTGAAGTTCCTAAGGAGATGTCCCTCCCTGATCCCTCTGCTTCTCCTGGGGGCGGAAGCCAGGAATCACGCACTCACACGGTTTTTCCCCAGGCCATTGTGGCTCGAGCCAACTGCCTGAAGAATTCTGGAGTCCCCGATGACATCTTCAAGCTGGATGACCTCTCAGTCCTGGTCAGTGGTTACTCATGCACTATTATGGGCCCTGGGGCCATTGTTATCCCATTTTATAGATGGGGAAACTGAGGCTTAGAGTAGACAGTGCCTTGTCCAAGGTTGCTCATGGAGTCACATCCTTATCCTGGGCACCCTTCCTCCCAGGGTCCTGCTGTCTCCCTTTGGCCCTGAACCCCCTCATCTGCTCCCCTCTCTATGCCCTGGCTGATGCCCCAGCCTGGCAGAGGACTGGCGAGGTGGCACCAGCGCTGACACCTCTGACCTGGCCTCACCCCTCCTCCCCAGGACTTGAGCTACAACCAGCTGACAGAGTGCCCGCGGGAGCTGGAGAATGCCAAGAACATGCTGGTGTTGAACCTCAGCCACAACAGGTGCCCGTCAGGCCGGGAGTGGGAGCTGGGCAGGGCCACACACAGGGGAGGCCAGGGGGGTCCTGGAGGTGGGCATGTGGTACTGACTGGGTGGCCCTGCCCGCCTCGCCCCTCCCTCCCGCCCGCAGCATTGACACCATCCCCAACCAGCTCTTCATCAACCTCACGGACCTGCTGTACCTGGATCTCAGTGAGAACCACCTGGAGAGTTTGCCCCCCCAGATGCGTCGCCTGGTGCACCTGCAGACACTCGTGCTCAACGGGAACCCTCTGCTGCATGCGCAGCTCCGGTCAGCACTGCTGGGGCCACACCCCTCCAGAGCCCACCCCGGGGGCGTCTGGCCTGGTCCCTCGGCTCCCCAGTGGCTCTTGGCCCCGTGCCCTTGGGCCTGTCCCTGGCCTGACCACCCACCTCTCCCTGCAGGCAGCTCCCGGCTCTGACGGCCCTACAGACCCTGCACCTAAGGAACACCCAGCGCACCCAGGGCAACCTCCCCACGAGCCTAGAGGGCCTGAGCAACCTCACAGGTCAGCAACCCTTGGGTGACCCCTCAGGCTCTCGTCCCCTCCAGTCCCTCGCTTCCTGTGGAGGGACTGAACCCTGCTTCTCTGCCTGCCTCCCAGAAGGAAAGGATGTGGTTGTCACTCTGTGATTGTCACAGTGACTAGTGATAACAGCAACTTATGAGCACCGACTTTATGCCTAGACCCACCGGTGCGAGGAAGTTTCTCCAAGTGGGGAAACTGAGGCTCAGAGAGGTTAAGTCTCTTGCTGAAGTCCACAGAGCCCGGAGGTGGCAGAGCTCGGGCTGGCTGTGTGGGCCCGGCTGACACACGCCACCTGTGCCCTAGATGTGGACCTGTCCTGCAACGGCCTGACGCGGGTGCCCGAGTGCCTGTACACGCTCCCCAGCCTGCGCCGCCTCAACCTGAGCAGCAACGAGATCGTGGAGCTCTCCCTGTGCATTGACCAGTGGGTGCACGTGGAGACCTTGAACCTGTCCCGCAATCTGCTCACCTCACTGCCGGTGCGTCTAGGCCTGGGGAGGAGGACGGGAAGGTCGCTGGGCCCCCCTCGCTGCTCCCCTGACTCCCGCCCCCGCCTGCTTCCCCTCCAGTCAGCCATTTGCAAGCTGACCAAGCTGAAGAGGCTGTACCTGAACTCCAACAAGCTGGACTTTGACGGGCTGCCGTCCGGCGTGGGCAAGCTGGCCAGCCTGGAGGAGTTCATGGCCGCCAACAACAACCTGGAGCTCATCCCCGAAAGCCTTTGCAGGTGCTGGGGCGAGGCTGGGAGAGGGGGGCAGGGGGGCACGGCACGGAAAGCCCCAGAAGCATGGCCGGAACCCACCCTGCGGTCTTCCACCGTACAGAATGGATGGTTAAACTGGCTTTGGGGATGAGGTCTCACAGTCCTGTGCTAGCAATTCCCAAGTTGGCTTCCCCGGAGCACGTTTGGGGGACACTGACAGGGATGGTGTCATACGGGTTCCACTGCCACATGAATTTGGGACCTGGTGCTGCTTCCGTCCCCTCTGGAGGTCACAGTGTCCACTACTGTGGTCTCCGGCTCTCGGAAGTTCTTCAGGCTGCCCCTCCCCCACCCCCACTGGCAGCAGCTTCCAAACTAATTTGAGGACCAAACATTTTTTTTGGTACCCTCTTATGTCTAGGGGCCCTTAATCTGCAGAAGGCCATTTGGAAAAATTCTGCTCCATCAAAGTCACAAAAAGAACTTCCCAGTCATTTAGTGTGAGGAGGCTCCAGTTCCACGCGCTCCAGCCTCCCTGCCTTTCCAGCATGTTAGAGCCCACCGGTTTCCTAACTAGCCAGCTGTCGTCCTCTGGCCCTACCTGCCTTCCCTGCCCCTCGTCTGTTTGTTCCCTGAGGCCTCGGCTCTGTCTTCACAGGTGCACAAAGCTGAAGAAACTCGTGCTGAACAAAAACCGCCTGGTGACGCTCCCAGAGGCCATCCACTTCCTGACAGAGATCGAGGTCAGGGCAGGCCCAGGGACGTGAGGGCGGGGAGTGGGGAAGGCAGGCACTGCCAGACCCTCAGGAAAGACCAAGCACAGGTGGCCAGTGCCAGGGAGCTTTTTGGGAGAAGGTGAGCCACGTCCTCATATCCATAGCGTGCTGGACAGTGTCATTTAGGTCCCACAGCCAATTTGCAAGGTCACATTCAGAGAAGGTAAAACCAAAGCACATGCTGGGCAGCCACAGAGCTGGGGTGAGAACCCAGGCCCCTGGCCCCAGCCCTGGGCCTCTCAGCCCTGGCGGCTGCAGAGAGCAAGAAACTGAGTGTGGTGTGGCTGGGAGCTGGGCCTCAGGCTCAGCGCCACCTCTGCTCGTCGCACGAGCAGGTCCTGGACGTGCGGGAGAACCCCAGCCTGGTGATGCCGCCCAAGCCCGCTGACCGCGCCGCCGAGTGGTACAACATCGACTTCTCGCTGCAGAACCAGCTGCGGTTGGCGGGTGCCTCCCCTGCTGCAGTGGCTGCAGCCGTGGCTGGTGAGCAGGGAAAGGTCTGGCCTGACAGTGGGGTGTTCTTCTCTGGGGCTCTACTTACCCATCTGTACGTTGGGTGGGACCCAGCTCTCGGGACCCTGGAGGATGGCGTTGGTTCTTGGGTGGCTGGATGCCTCAGGGGGTAGTACCAGCCAGAGCTCAGTTGTTTGTCCCTCCCCCAAGCAGGGGGTGGGCCCAAAGACCCCCTTGCTCGAAAGATGCGACTACGGAGGCGTAAGGACTCAGCTCAGGATGACCAGGCCAAGCAGGTGCTGAAGGGCATGTCAGACGTGGCCCAGGAAAAGAACAAAAAGCAGGAGGTAAGTCAAGCCAGGGGCTGGGGCAGGGCAGGTGGCCCTGGGCTGTGCTCAAGACACATTGTGACCCAGGCCGAGAGAGAGAGAGAGAGAGAGAGAGAGAGAGGACCCTGAGCAAACATCCCACGGTGGGTGGTGAGACCAGCCTGCGTGGCTGCAGTCAATCCATGTGCTGTGACTCTGACCCCAGGACAGCACTGATGCCCGAGCCCCCGGGGGCAAGGTGCGGCGCTGGGACCAGGGCCTGGAGAAGCCTCGCCTTGACTACTCAGAGTTCTTCACGGAGGACGTGGGCCAGCTGCCCGGCCTGACCATCTGGCAGATTGAGAACTTCGTGCCCACGCTGGTGGAGGAAGCCTTGCATGGCAAGTTCTATGAGGCTGACTGCTACATCGTGCTCAAGGTGAGACTGGGCGCACTGTCAGGAGCAATGTGACCCCCAGTGCCATCATCTTAGATTGCTCAGAATCCTCAGCTCCACAGTTTTGTTCAAGGTGGGAGGGCAAGGCTTGGCGAAGGAGCCCAGGTGCTGACTGCCCAAGCAGAGGTGCGGCAGTGCGAGCCATCCCCCCAGGTATCCTGGGGCCGGGGAGCCGGTGCCATCAGAGCAGCCCCTCTGGGGTGAGCTGGGAAGCTGGCACTGCCCGGTGAGGGCTGACACGCTGTGTCACGGCCCCCAGACCTTTCTGGATGACAGCGGCTCTCTGAACTGGGAGATCTACTACTGGATCGGTGGTGAAGCCACACTTGACAAGAAGGCTTGCTCTGCCATCCACGCCGTGAACCTGCGCAACTACCTGGGTGCAGAATGCCGCACTGTGCGGGAGGAGATGGGCGACGAGAGTGAGGAGTTCCTGCAGGTACCCGTGGACTGCAAGGGCCTTGAGGGGGCGGGGGCAGAGGGGCAGGGCGAGGGTGGGCAGCATGGCTGATGGGGGGCAGGAAGCTGAAACTAAAGGTTTTTGGGTGGAGACCTAAAGCAAAAGGCAAGGACAAATAGGGTGAGATCAGGGGGGCAAGAGGAGGCCAAAGGTGGGGAGCCTTGGTCAGCAGAGGCCAGGAGAGACATGGGGAGCTGGGACCAATAGGGGCCAGGGGGCGGGGCCACCAGCTGGGCACCAAGGAGGCAAGGCCAAGGTCCGGACAGTCTGGTGGCAGGGTTAGTGAGCTGTGCAGGCCCACCTGCCAGCTGGTTACGTGTAGATGGGACCGTACACATGAGATTTCACCCAGATTCACCCAAGTCTGCCCTCCTCCATAAACCTGCTTGCTTCTGTACCCTGATACACACCACACGTACCTAAATGTGCTGTGTCTACCTAAACTGGCTCATACACGCAAATATAAGCACGTTCATGCTTGTGTACATCTTAACACTCCAATACGTGTCTATATTTAGACACAAATCTTACTCTTCCATTTTAACGTCCTCATGGATTTCTAGCACCGGACACACCTGTACACAAGGTGGTATTTGGTGAGGGGTGGGGGCGCTCAAGGATGGACTGTCCCCTCACACACAGGTGTTTGACAACGACATTGCATACATTGAAGGCGGAACAGCCAGTGGATTCTACACTGTGGAGGACACGCACTACATCACCAGGTGAGGGGTGGTGTGACCTGCACCCAGCAGGGAAGGCCTGGGGGAGGCTGTTAGGGGAAACCGGTCCCTTGGTCCTCCCTCCATGTTACTTCTGCTCCGGCCCCCAGAATGTACCGCATATATGGGAAAAAGAACATCAAGTTGGAGCCCGTGCCACTCAAGGGGGCCTCCCTGGACCCGAGGTAAGCCCCGATGATGTGAGGTGGGGGTGCTTGACCCTGAACCTCCTCCCCACCAGTGAGGGGCAGGTGTGGGCTCTAGAAGAGAAGGTCTTCCAGCAAGTCTTTAACCCGTTCCACAGAGCTCAGCAGACCAGCAGGGGGGCTAAAACCCAGGGTGGGGTCGGGGCCTGGAGGCAGTCGTTGCCTGTACCCATCACAGCCCCTCTCGCACCTCCTGTCCAGGTTTGTTTTCCTGCTGGACCGAGGGCTGGACATCTACGTGTGGCGCGGGGCCCAGGCCACACTGAGTAACACCACCAAAGCCAGGTACGAGCACTACGCCTTTCTCAGACATGGTGGGGGGTTTCGTGCGAAGAAACATTGCCACCTAAGAAGGGGTACAGCCCTTACTAAGGGCTTTGCACCTGCCCTCAGGCTCTTTGCAGAAAAAATAAACAAGAACGAGCGGAAAGGGAACGCAGAGATCACACTGCTTGTGCAGGGCCAGGAGCCCCCAGAGTTCTGGGAGGCACTGGGTGGTGAGCCCTCTGAGATCAAGAAGCACGTTCCTGATGACTTCTGGCCACCCCAGCCCAAGCTGTATAAGGTGAGCTGAGTGCAGGTGGTCAGGTGGGGGGAATGGGCCACGCACCACAGTGGTGTCTGCAGGCAGGCTCCATCTGGACTTCGGTGTGGAGAGGGTGCCACCTTGTGGACACGCAATAGCCTGAGCAGAGGGCGGAGGCTGGCTGTGTGTTTCCTGGAAGGTGGGGCTGGAGAGGGAGGCTGAGAAGTGCCCAGGTGCCCGGCCTAAGAACCTGGCCTTAATTTTATAGGTGACATTAGCCGTGGGGTGTTGTGGGCAGGAAAACGACAAGTTAGAGAATTAGAAACGACAGTAAGGACTAGGGAAGGCAGGCAGGGGAAGCACCACTACAAGGTCTTTCCACTGATAGTATATCCTTAAAATGACCTTGGGGTAGAGGGAGGAAACTAAGGAAGAGGCATTGGGCCTGACTGCACACAGCAGGGTAGGGCCAGGCTCCAAATCAGGGTCTGTTGTGGGTGGGGCTCGTGTTCCCAGACCCCGCCCATGCAACACTCACCTTTCTCCTGCCAGGTGGGCCTGGGCCTGGGCTACCTGGAGCTGCCACAGATCAACTACAAGCTGTCTGTGGAACATAAGACGCGGCCCAAGGTGGAACTGATGCCGGGGATGCGGCTGGTGAGACACCCAGGGAGGAGGCAAGGAGGCGGGATGCTTCACAGGTAGCCAGGTGCTGGTTGACCTCTAGCCTCTGGCCCCGCAGCTGCAGAGCCTGTTGGACACGCGCTGTGTGTACATCCTGGACTGTTGGTCCGACGTGTTCATCTGGCTCGGCCGCAAGTCCCCACGCCTGGTGCGTGCCGCCGCCCTCAAGCTGGGCCAGGAGCTATGCGGGATGCTGCACAGGCCACGCCACGCCACGGTCAGCCGCAGCCTGGAGGGCACTGAGGCACAGGTGCGCATTGCGGCCTGGCGGCGCTCCTGAGGCCGCGCCAAGATCCCGCGGACCCGTTGAAGCCCTGAACCTTCTGTGGATTGGTTACCACCCTACGGAATTACCCTATGGAATCCGGTCCAAGCCCATCACGTCCCCTCTGCTGCCTAGGCCCCGCCCCCTCTGTAACATGCCCCTCCCACTCTTTCTAATTGGGTCCCCGTATCCCTGGGCCCCGCCTCCCGAGCCTCGCTCGACCTCCCACCTCAACCTACTCCCGCTCGTGTTTTACCCCCCTCGGCAGGTGTTCAAGGCCAAGTTCAAGAATTGGGACGACGTGTTGACGGTGGATTACACACGCAACGCAGAAGCCGTGCTGCAGGGCCCGGGACTCGCCGGGAAGGTGAAGCGCGACGCGGAGAAGAAGGATCAGATGAAGGCGGACCTCACTGCGCTGTTCCTGCCCCGGCAGCCGCCCATGGCGCTAACGGAGGTGGGGGCGGGCCCAGGGTGGCGGGGCGGGGCGGGCCGAGGCCTGGGGCCCCTGACCGCGGGGCCGCCTGTCTTGCGAGCGGACCCTGTGGGTCTCTGGCGGGTGAGGAGGGGCCAGCCGCAGCCCACCAGCGATGGTCACGTGCAGGCGGAGCAGCTGATGGAGGAGTGGAACGAGGACCTGGACGGCATGGAGGGCTTCGTGCTCGAGGGCAAGAAGTTCGCGCGGCTGCCGGAGGAGGAGTTCGGCCACTTCTACACGCAGGACTGCTACGTCTTCCTGTGCAGGTGCGGGCCCAGCGCGCCTCGCTCACTCACGGGGCCCCTGGTGCCCGCAGTGTCCCTGCTCACCTCTCTGACGCTGCAGGTACTGGGTGCCCGTGGAGTACGAGGAGGAGGAGAAGAAGGAGGAGAAAGAGGAGAAGGCGGGGGCTGACGGCAAAGAAGCTGAGGACGCAGCAGCCGAGGCGGAGGAGAAGCAGCCCGAGGAGGACTTCCAGTGCATTGTGTACTTCTGGCAGGGCCGCGAGGCCTCCAACATGGGCTGGCTCACCTTCACCTTCAGCCTGCAAAAGAAGTTTGAGAGCCTCTTCCCGGGCAAGCTAGAGGTGCGCCTGCCATGCCCCCCCCAGAGCCACGCGTCCCGTAGCCTCGGGAGGGCGTGCTTTGGAGTGGGACTGAGACCTAGGGAAGGTTTGGCCTGGGCGGGGCAGGGAGGCACCTGGGCAGCTGCCCCTGACTCTTCCACTCCCCCAGGTGGTGCGCATGACACAGCAGCAGGAGAACCCCAAGTTCCTGTCCCATTTTAAGAGGAAGTTCATCATCCACCGGGGCAAGAGGAAGGCGGCCCAGGGCACCCTGCAGCCAAGCCTCTACCAGATTCGCACCAATGGCAGCGCCCTCTGCACCCGGTGCCTGGCTGGGGAAGGGGCACAGGTGGGCGGCTGAGGTCACTGAGCCACCCCGACTGCTTGCTGACACGCCCTTCCCCCAGGTGCATCCAGATCAATACCGACTCCAGCCTCCTCAACTCTGAGTTCTGCTTCATCCTCAAGGTGGGCATGTGGGCCTGACGCGGCCCGTGGGTGTGGGTGGGGGGTTGTAGGCTGGACCTCACCGAGCCCCCTGCACACTCCCCAGGTTCCCTTTGAGAGTGAGGACAACCAGGGCATCGTGTACGCGTGGGTGGGCCGGGCCTCAGACCCCGACGAGGCCAAGCTGGCGGAGGACATACTCAACAGCATGTTTGATGCCTCCTACAGCAAGCAGGTGAGCAGGGCGTGCGGTGCGCGGGCAGGTAAGCGCGGCACACACGGCCCCTGGGCTGGACCAGCCTCTTCCCCACAGGTCATCAACGAAGGTGAGGAGCCTGAGAACTTCTTCTGGGTGGGCATTGGGGCACAGAAGCCTTATGACGATGACGCCGAATACATGAAGCACACCCGGCTCTTCCGGTGAGGCCGCGCCCAGACCCTGCCCCAGCTCCCTCCCGAGTGCTGGCGCTGCTGCTCGGACCCTTAGCCGCTCCCTAACCCTTGACCCCCAGGTGCTCCAACGAGAAGGGCTACTTCGCAGTGACTGAGAAATGCTCCGACTTTTGCCAAGATGACCTGGCCGATGATGACATCATGTTGTTGGACAATGGCCAAGAGGTGAGACCCCTGCTGACCCTGCCCATTCAAGGAGCCCACCCGTTTGTCAATGGGAGTTCTGAGGACAGAGGACGGGAGTCCTGGGTCCCTCCTGAGACTCCCTCCCCTGCCCTCCCAACAGGTCTATATGTGGGTGGGGACCCAGACAAGCCAAGTGGAGATCAAGCTGAGTCTGAAGGCCTGCCAGGTGAGTGGGCGGAGGGGAGGGCCGAGGCTGGCACCGGAGGGCTGGAAGGTCTGCCCGGGGCTCACACCTGTCCTGCTGCCAGGTGTACATCCAGCACATGCGCGCCAAAGAGCATGAGCATCCCCGCCGCCTGCGCCTGGTCCGCAAGGGCAACGAGCAGCATGCCTTTACCCGATGCTTCCACGCCTGGAGCACCTTCCGAAAGGCCCTGGCCTAGGGCAAGCGGCCCCGCCTGCAGTGCTCCCATCGCAACGCCAAGCTCTGGGTGAGGAAGCGGAAGGGCCTCTCTCTGGCCGTCTACCACCCGCACACATGGAGCCAGCAGAAGCTGTGTGCAGGTGCAGCCCCCGCTCCGTCCCCCCTCCCCGCCCCAGTGCCTCGGGCCCCAGCAGCACAGTCCAGCCAGTACCAGCGGGGGTCACCCTAGCAGAAGTTCACAGGGCTCTGGGGAGTTAGGCCTCTCTGGAGTCAGCTCACATGTGACACTCCCTCCCCTGCCAGGGATAAAAGAGACACAGTTGCCATTTAAGAGATATTAAATGCTTTTATTTTCAATATTAAAAAATCAGTATTTTCAATATTAAAACCCTAATTTTAACAAAAATGACAAAAGAAGAACCCAAGATACAATCTACAGGGAAACCCATCCTGACCCCCCCACACCCTCCCACACATCTTGGCCTCAGTCCTGGGTGCCCAGGGAGCTCCCTCCGTCTCTATCTCTCTCTGTCTCTCTGTCTCTCTCTCACACACACACACTAATGCACAGGTTCGGGGGGCAGGGGGGGCTGCCCAAGAACAAGTACCAAAATAGTTTTAGAAATGACTGTCTAGCCTGGCACTATCCAGGCCAGGCATTAGAAAAATATTCTTTGTAAAGAGATGGGGGAAGGATGTTGTGTGGCGTGGGAGGTGGCATGAGCTGCCAGCCCCAGCTGTCCTCCCCTGTGGCATCTGCCCTCCAGGGTAGCCAACTGCCTACAGGAGGGGCCAGTCCAAATCCACCCGAGGCTCTGAGCCAAGTTCCAGGACCACACCCTGGGCTGCCCAGGGGCCAGGTGGGCAGGTGCCACTGGAGCCCGCAGGTTAGCGCAAACAGGTCTCTGCGAAGGGCCAGGCATGAGCCAGGGGTCCTGGATCCCAGCTCCCGAACAGGGCTGTTGGTGGCCAGGTAGGTTTGGCCTTCCTGGTAGCGGAAGAGAAGAGTCAGCAGAAAGCCAGGGAGCCAACGGGCAGGTGGCCTGGCCACACAGGTGCCACCACTCAGCCTCCTCTTCAGAGCAGGCAAGAGGGCTGCCCCACCCCCCTGGGGCAAGGGCCTTGCAGTGACAGCCTGAAGGGGGCTGGCCAAGCCACTGAGCACTGATCACATCTGACCCACTGAGACCAGGGCGTGGCCTGGGCGTGAAGACCAGGTAGACCCAGGGTCCCCCATACCTGCAGCACCTCATTTAATCAGGATGGCACAGGCTCGAGCCTCGTCTTCCACCAGGTTCCTCAGATTCTTCTCAGATTCCTCTGAAGCGCTGCAAGGAGAGGGCATGGATCAAGGTGGGGTTGGGCCCCTCCTCACGCCCGTGTGAGGGTGGGGGAGGGTGGGGGAGGGAGGCTGGGGAGCCAGGGCAGCCCCTTCTGTGGATCCCGCCCACCTCACCCCAGGAAATCCTTCACGTCCTCCACTGTGACGTCCCCTGTCGTGTCCAGTGTGGTGTCAGCACTGGTAGCCGAGTCAATGGACATAGGTGAGAGTGTGGCCTCAGGCGGCTCGGGGGTGTCTGTAGGGAAAAGGTGGTCAGGCCTCTGCCAGGGCCCTGGGGTACCCTCTGTACCTGGGCACCCGGTGTCAAACCTAGCACATGGTGGACATGGCAATGACACGCCCCCCCCCTCCCCCCAGGCTTCCAGCCTTGGCTCAGCTGCTGCCTCCCGCAGGGCCTGGCCTGATTCCTGGCCTGACTGGGGTCCCGCCACCCCTATTTCACACCCAGCCCCTCACCAGTTCCCTTGCTGTGGACAGGATTTGGGCTTCCATCGTGGCTCCGTGGGGCCAGGACAATGCCTGGGGTCCCGTTAGCCTGGCTCAGCTTGGGTGATTCTTGGAGCCTGTAGCTGCAGAGACAGGGCCGTGATGGGGGGGGAGGAGGTGGTCACAGGCAGGTACCTCAAGGCTCAAGGGCCAGACCCTGGTCCTCCCATTCCTGAGCCCTAGAACCAGAGAGGGGTGACACCAGGGAAGGCCACCCTTGCTCCATGCAGAATCCGGGGATGGGGATGAGACCAGCCTTGCTCGCAGGCCAGGGGCTACCCCTCCACACACCTGGCAGAGGTGGCATTGCGGGGCCAGCTGATATCCAGAGAGCAGAGCGGCTCTGTGATGTTCCGAGCACTTAGCGAGAAGCGTTCAAACTCGGACGGGGAAATCAGGTAAAACCCTGGATGGGGTGGGAGAAGCGAAGAGTGCAGTTAGCAGACATGACTCCACCCACAGCCCCTCAGCTCGTCTGCCCTGCACGTGCTAGCTGGCCCTGCCCCCCCCCCCGCCCCCCATCACCGGTTCTGCTGACGCCCCCTGGCGATTCTGTACCCACTCGGGTTCCCTGCCCCAGGAAGCCTTCACCTCACCCTGGCCATGGCGGGTGAAGACACAGGAGGCGATGCCGCTGATGTCCTCCTTCCGGATACAGGAGTAATGCACCTGGGGCCGCAGGCCCGGCACCGAGAAGACGTGCACGTCCCCCAGGTTGGTGAGGCAGGCCAGGCAGGTCTCGGCATAGTCCTCACAGGCCACGCTGGCAAATGTGGCCAGGGCCACCTTGCGAACGCGACAACCCTCGTGGGCTGTCAGCTTGAACTTGGTCTTGGCGCTCACCTTGGGCAGTGTAAACACCTGACAGCGGGCAGGTGACGAGTGAGCAGATCCTGGCCCTGTCCACGCCCCCAGGGCCCATCCCTCCCAGGTGCCAGCACCAGCCCCCACCTGGAGCCCAACATGCCACTCAAGCTTGTACCACCTCTGCCTGCTTCACATGTTCCTGGAAACCTCCCAGGGCCCCTCCTGGGAGAACCTGGCAAAGCCAGTCACGATGGGTTATGAGGGTTAGATGGCTGGTGTCCCCCCAAACCATGACTTCCTGCCAGGCAGAGCCCTGGGGAGCATTCAAGGGGTCCTGGTAGGGGCTCAGTGAGAAAGGAGGGTCCTGCAGGAACGCAGCAAGCTGAGGGTTCATCGAGGTTCTTCACAGGCATCTCTGCCAGCTGGGGAGGGTCTCGGGGGGGGGGGTTGGCAGCTAGGGGTACAGGTAGGGCAGGGGTTCCAGGGAGGCAGGAGCATGGCGTGGTCTCTGCGGCAGCTCACCTTGAACTGCTCCTCAGACGCGATGAGCACCGCGTGGCCACCCTGCATGTCCGGCGCCTGCGCCAGGTCCCGCGAGGCCTCATAGGGCTCGGGCAGCGGGCGGCCGCGCCCATCCAGCACGGCGATGGCCACCACGGGAGCGCGGTGCATCAGCTGCACCTCCTTGCCCAGCACGGCCTCCACCACCCGCTCAGGCCACTTCTCGCTGCCCGCCGCTGCTGCTGGCACCTCCAGCGCGTAGGCAAACACAGAGCCCGAGTTGGTGCCTGCCCACATGGTGGGTCCGTGGTGGGCGGCTGCAGGGCAACAGGCTGGTGAGGCGGGGCTTCTGCCCACGTGCCACAGGCTCCTCCCTCCTCTCCTGACGGGTTCTCCCCAGTGACCTCAGCCCGCCTCATGGCCTTGGACACCTCTGTCCTGACCACAATCAGAGCCCCGGATGCACCTCCCGCAGAGGCTGAAACAGCCTCTCAGGTACCTCCACGCAGATGTCAGCAGCACGCACTGACCCTGATCTTTCCAATGCCATCCTGCTGCACCCTCAGCCCCACCACAAAGCCCCAACTCTCCCCACCCCCCACATCCCATCACTAGTCCCGCTGACACCTCAGAATAGGGCCCTCATCCCAAAGGTGCATCAGGGTCCTGGCCGTGCCCCCTGCTTCATTCACCCCCACAACTTTCAGTGTGTCCTCCACAGCAGCCAGACACGAAATCCCAGGCCTGGGCTAAAATGAACTGAGGCTGTCTCGCCTGCTTTCCCCCTGCGAGCCGAACCTCTGGGGAAGGTCCTTTAGTGACGAATCAGAGCTAAAAGCCCAGGAGCCAGGGTGGGCCCGACTGGTCACAGCCGTGGACCCGGCATGGATGGACGTCAGCAACCATCAGGGGAGCCAAACCCCAGCGACAAGTTAGTGAGCAAGTCACCGCGCAGCCGACACCCCACTGCGCCACCGGCTGGGAACTGAGCCGCGTGGGCCTTCTCACAGGGAGCATGGAACAAGGAAAAGACCCCCGAGGCTGCCACATCCAAACAATGGGAAAATCCACTCTACAAAGGACCCTTGACAACACCAGAGGGGGACCCTCTCTCAGAACCAAGAGACTGAAAGACACATCAGTGAAACACCACGTTCAGACTAACTGGATGCTGACCCAGCACCAACCATAAAACGCATTTTTGATATGAACATAAAGAGCTGCCCATGGACCAAGTGTGACAGGGGACTCCGGGACCAGTGTTAGCTCCGTGGGGTGTGACACGGGCACCATGGCTGCAGGTGACATCCGTTAGACACACACTGAAGTACTCACACTGGGTTTCAGTTAAAATACTCCAGCAAGGTCAACATGTGTGGCAGTGTCAGCAGCACCAGGTGACATATGTGAGGTGCCCATAGTTCTCTCTGTTTTTGTGTATGGTTTTAAGACTCCATTATGCAAGTTAAAAATCAATCTGTGAATCACTCAATACCCCTGAGCACCTCACTTCTCTGTGCAGGACCCTCTCGGGGCTTCAACCACTCGGGGTCAAAGAGGCCGGCACCAGTGCCTCTCCCTCCACTGCGACACACTCGCGGGCAGTCTCCCAGCACATGCCCACCTCAGGGCCTTGGCACTGGTGGACCCCGAGCTCTCCTCCCCCAGATCTTGGGCTCTCAAGTCCCAGAGGCTCTGCTGGCTCACTCATCAATCCCGCGCCACCAGAAATTCCACGGGACAGTTTGGGTGGCCAAGGCACCCTGTCGCCAGCCCAGTAACACTTGCCAACCCCTGGAAGATGCAGTCCCTCCCCCTCCCCCACCACTGCCCATTCCCTAGATGCCAACCCGTGCCTCCCCTGGCCTCACCATCTCGAAGGAACGTGTCAGCGAAGTAGAGGCAGCGCACCACACCCGAGAGAGAGTCGTCGGCCGAGCGGGGCTCGATGCGGCGCTGCACGGGGGTCATCTCCACGTCGTGGGGGCAGGCCTGCTCTGCCAACTGCGCGTTGGCTTCCTGCAACTGGAGGGCCGTGGGGCTCCGGGACGCCATCTTCTCCCACACAGTCTGCCACCCGACATCCCATCACCCTGCCCCGCTTTCCCTGACCACCCGGGGGATTGGGGGCTGCTGCAGGGTGGCTCCGGGCTGGGCCCAGGCCGAGGGAGGCAGCGCCCAGCGGCCCGGCCCCAGCTCACCTTGCTGCTGGCAGTAGCGGCCCGCTTCCTGCCTGAGACGCGGCTCTTGCGGATGCGCCTGAAAGACTGGCGCAGGGACTTCTTGAGCGACTTGACCCGGGAGAGAGGCCCCTCCATGGCCAAGGAGTCATTGGGGTGAAGCGTGCACCTGGGGGCAGACAGGTGCCAGCTGTGCTACGGAGCAGCCCTGGAGCAGCCACCGTGCTGCTACTGGCCCACCGGGCCAGGTGTGAAGGGTCCCAGGGCAGGATGCCCAAGGCCCTCCTGTTGCCCCGCCAGCCCAGCAGCCAGTGGGCTCAGAGCTCCAGCTGCACCGCACATAAGGACGCAGCTGCCAGAGGCAACGGAGCAGCGTCGCCTCACCAAGTCTTACAAGGGGCAGCTGAGGCGTAGGCGGGTGAGGAAACACCAGGGGTCCCACAGGAGGCCGGGCCAGGTGGAGGTGCAGACCCCATCTGCCCGCTCTGGGCCCGCCCCCACACACCTGGCCAGCACAGGGCTCTTGCGCTGGTAGTCAAAGAGGCCAAAGCCGTGACTGGTGCCAAAGGCCACGAGGCTCCACTCGGTGTGCAGCGTGACAGCAGTGACGGCAGCTGGCGGCAGGCACTGAACCAACACCCGGGGCTGGAAGCCGGCGGGCCAGGGCAGAGGCCCCGTGCGTGGGCTCAGCCGCTCGTGGCCCTTCCACGTGAAGCCCTCGCGGTCCTGGAGGAGGTCCACACTGGCCATGCTGACTGCCTGCTCTGACGGCAAGTCACTGAGCTCCAGCACCAGCACCTGAGCCCGAAGTCGGGGGGGTGAGAGGGGGTGTCAACATGGAGGAAGGGGCCACCTGTGCCCCACCTGAGCCTGCAAAGCCACTGCTGGGGGCAGGTTCTAAGATTATCTCCAGTTCATCCACTGAGCAAGCACTTACTGAATGCCGACTGTATACCAGGTCCCTCACTGAGCACTGAGGAACACAGTGATGACCAAGACCCATTTGGTCCCTGTCTTCCTGGAGCAAAGTACCCCACCAGCACCACACTCGTCTCCCATTTAGCAAGAAGCACACACTGAGTACCTTCTGTACACTGGAGAGTGCTGGGGGCACAGCAGTGACCGAGACCCACAGGTCCCTGCCCTCCCAGGGTTCACCTAACGGCTGTGCTCCCGCCCCGGCCCCAACCCTCCCTGTTTCCCTACAGCCAGTGCTTGGACGTGCGGCCCAACAACAGGCCCACCTCCCTGACTGGCCTGGGCCCGCCAGCGCCCCCTAGGGCCCGCTTCCCACCTCTGCACTTCTGCCCCTGCTGGTCTCCCTACCACAGCACCAGACCCTGCAGTTCAGGTCCACCTCTTCCAGAAAGGCTGGGGACTCCCCGGGCGTACCTGGCCTGCAGTGCCAGCCACCACCATCTGGGCTGTGTACTTGCAGAGCGCCATCTTCTGCACGCCGAGCCGAGGGTCATCGCTGTAGGGGTCAAAGCAGCCCACCTGGGAAATGGGATGGAGCGATGACACGGGGCAGAGCCAGCAGCAGGCTCGGCGGGGCCGGGGCGGGGCCCACCTTGCGGAAGGGGGGCCAGTCGTCCTCAGCGGCCTGGGCCAGGCCGTCGGCGTGCTCACAGTCTGTCTGGAAGAGGCCAGCTGTGCTCAGCTTGTAGAGCGGCCGCAGCGCCACGCCCGAAGCGTCCCAGAACCGCACGGTGCCGTCCTCGTGGCTGCAGGGAGGCGAGTATCAGGCCCCGCCGGGTCCTGGCACACTCCCCCACCCACTCCTCAGCGACCCTCAATGAGCACCTACTGTGTCTGCCCGACACTGGCAGACTCCTATGCATACAGCAAATAGGAAGGACCGACAGCAAACACATTCTGCGTGCCTACCGCATGCCAGGCCACGTGCACCTGGGCCCTTCAAACATGGTGGGAAGGTGTGGACGTAATCACCAGTGTGAAGAGCAGGAAATGGAAGAGGGGGTAATCCAGGGAACAAAGGACTAGGAGGTTCTGCCCCCACTGGGACATCCAGAAAAGGTGACCAGCAGTGAGCCGGTCACAGAGCAGAGGGCTCAGCTGGGGCACTAGGCAGCCATGCAGGCTGCCTGCAGGAAGACTGGGAGGCCGGGAGGAAGCAGAGAGGAAGTGGGGGAAGAGCAGGCAAATCTGGGTGTCGCCTCAGGTGGGAACGCCTGGCGTGAGGACCTGACTCTGTGTTGCTGGCTGGGAAACCCCTGCAGCCCTGAAAGCCACAGGTAAGAGTTTTGCAGCAGGGGAGGGGATGCAGGACTCAGAGGCCCACGGGTCCCAGCACAGGCAGGCAGCAGGGGCAGGGCAGGAAGTTGGGGCCTGAGTCACCTGGCACGCCAGTGCCCGCCAGGCCCAGCCGGGCTCTCCAGCACCTGCCCTGGGCAGCTCAGCGTGGGCCGGCCCAGATTTTCCGGTCCCAGGGCAGGCTGGGTAGGTGGAGCTCAGTTCCAGGCCAAAAGGCAGGGCAGGGACGGGCTTGAACCAAGGTCTAGGAAGCTACATCCCAACCCACTCTGTAAAGAGGGTGACCAGGTCGCACCAAGAGCCAGGCCTGAGTCACTGGGCAGGTCAGTGCCTGCCTGTCCCAGGCTGCGCTCTCCCATACCTGCGTGGGCTGCACCGGCCCCACTTGCCCCCCCACACACACACACACGTCACAACTGTGCTTGGCCATGGGACTTGAAGGTCTGCCCTACCCGGTCAGCAGCAGCCCTCGCTGCAACGGCTCCTGGGCCAGGTTCCGGCCCCCGGTGATGGGCCAGCTCTGGGAGGGGAAAGCGGAGATGTCAGTGGAAGGTCAGGACAGATGTCTTCCGCCCTCACCCTGAGCTTTGGCCTCAGGACTGGATACACCTGTCACATTCCCACCTCCAGGCCGAGGCCTGGGCAGTGCCCTTCCCCAGGAACACCTTCCCTCCCCAGGACCCCACGCGGCAGGACGCCCAGGTACCCACCGAGGCACTGGAGGCAGGTGGAGGGCTCTGCTGCTCGCCAGCACTCACGATGCGGGACCACAGCTTGGCAGGAACGTTGGCGACGTGGGCCGAGCAAGTGATAGCGGACGAGTGAAGTGGGGCCAGGTACGGAGCAGGCACAGCTGGCCAGCCGGGCGTCTGCAGGTCCAGCACCACCAGCTCCTCCTCGAGCAGCACGGCCAGGGCCTGGGGCTCGTCGAACTCTGTGGGACAGGGCGGGTGAGCGTGGCCACGGGCGGTGCGGGCACAGGGTCGGGCAGGGCAGGGCACACACCGTCCTCGGGCCGTGTGCTGTGCACCGTGAAGAAGTCAATGATGCGGGAAGTGAAGTCCAGCGTCACCAGGGTCTCGGCCCGGAGCACGCTCACACAGTGGCGGTCACCATAGCTGGCACGGGGCATGCCGCCACTGAAAATGATAAAGTGGCCCCTACACAGGGGCAGGGGAGCCACGTGAGCCACCTGGGCCCAGTGCACACACTGCTCGCCCCGGAGAGAGCGTTACAGGACATCCGGTGCCCGAGAGCGCCCCCCCCCCCCCCCCCCGCCAGCCAATGCAGCCCCCGACCCACCCCTGAGAGCGGCTCCCTACCTACCCAGATTCACAGTTTCGCCACAGAATCTTATTGATGGCTTTGCAGGGGAAGGGGCCTGGAGGAATGGGACAGTGTCAGGCGCACTTGCTTGCCCGGAACAGAAGAGCTTCAGGTCACATCTCTCACCCGTTCTCCCATTCCCACGCTGCCCCTATCACTCCTGGCCTGGAAGCTGCTTCCTGCCACCCCGAGGGGAAGGCCCACCGCCCCTGACTGTGGCCCACCCCGGGGCTCTCGCCTTCGCGGATGTGGTTTGGCTTGCCACCTCGCACAAGTTCTCCTGGATGTCCCCGCGTGTCTGACCTTGTGTTCAGGTGGAGGGGCTGGCCTCAGCCCACCCGGCACTCACCGTACGGCATGGTGGCTGCCACAGGCTGCGTTACCGGGGAGCTGCCGGTGTCCACAGACCAGATGGCGTAACTGCCATCGCTGTGTGAGCTGACCAGCGTGCTGCCACTGCGCTCCCAGCACAGGCTCTCCAGCTGCTGTAGGGCAAGGCGGACAGGCGTGAGCAAGGCAGCTTGTACAGAGGGCCCCGCTGTGGGCCCGCCTCCCACACACACCTGCTTCCCCAGGAAGACGCGGTCGGCGCACTGCGCAGCCTGGTTCCAGATGAGCAGCAGGCCCCGGCTGTAGCCGATGAGGACCTTGGTTGGGTCCCGCAGGTGTCCCTGGAGGGACTCCACGGGGCCGAGCGCCTTCCCGCACCGGTAGTCCTCTGGCACGCTGCAGAGGGAGCACAGTGAGCCAGCAGCACGGCCCAGGCAAGAGCAGCTGTGGGAATCCACCTGCCTCTCACCTTCGCAGAACCTCATCAGGGCCAAGGGTCTGCCCCTCAAGCAGCATCAGGGTGGGAACATCCAGGAAGAAGACGCTGCCACCCTCAGTGCCCAGGGCTGCCACGTCGCCAGCACCCACTAGCAGGACCACCGTGATGCGGGCGAGGCTGGGGGGGCCACTGCAGGAGACAAGAGGCGGGGGGTGAGGGTGTTGGCCCACCGCCCTGCCGAGGAGGGCGCGGGGGGGCTGAGCCACTACTGTTAGTTCATGAGGGCCCCTCCGTGCTCGCTAGGGCCTGATCATGGAGTGGCTGGTGAGCCAGGAAGGCAGCGGTGGTGCTGTGGCCATCACTCGCTCACTCAATTATTCATCGCTGTCGGCAGGAAAGGGATAAAAATAGGTTCCCCAGGTCTTAGAGACGCGCTCCTGAGCTCCTCCCACCCACCAGGAGGCAAAGGCAGGAAGCAGGCCACCGCCTGAGCCAGGACCAGGAGATCCAGGACACACGGCTCTCCTGAGACCCCCCCGGAACCCCGTCACCAGCCCTCTGGGTAGCCCCTGACTCTGCAGGCAGGCCCCAGGTCACCCACGCCTGAAGAGGCCGGAAGACCCCAGGAATCCACCCCTGGGCTAGGGCTGGATGAGGCTGCCATCCGGCCCCCAGCAGGAGCAGTCCACGCCTCACGTTCTGCAGCGTGAAGCACTCACCCACTCTGGCCATTTTAGCGAGGCCCGCGGGACCAGGGGCTGGGAGGCCCTTACTCTCTCACATGGACGGGGTCCAGGCCGTTCCGGGCGCCCTGCTGGGCATCCTATCAGCAACTCCAACAGCACAGCCCCACAGGACCCTGCTTGCCACCAACCTGCCCTTTCACCTGTGTACACTATGGCCTGTCGCCTCACCCCCAACTTGCGACAGCAGGGGATCCCTGCTGCTGTCAGCTCAGCTTAGACCTGCCCCCGCCCCAGACGCCTCCATCACTGTGCAGCCCATGTATCAGGTGAGAGACGTCTGGGACCCAATGCACACCCTGCCCTCCTGCGTCTCCTGGTGCTCCAGCGGTCTTGTACCCTGGACCCCACCTACTCACCGCGGGCTCAGCCAGAACTCCCCTTCTGATACCCGCCAAGTCCATTAGCACATCTCAGTGAAAAGGAGTCCAAATGCTGCCTTCTGGGACCCAGGCTCAGCTCACCGTACCCCACCGCCCCAAACCCCAGCCCCCAGGCAGCTTCCCATCTCCACCATGCCCGCGGCTGGTCCCCGGCCAAGTTCCCTCGTACCTGGCACCGTCAAAGCCCAGCCGACTGGGCGGCTGGAAGCTGAGTGCTTCCTCCAGGTGGGCGCAGCCATTATGGTGAATGATCTCCCAGAGATGCAGGCTGCTGTCATCCAGCAGGGTCAGGAGGCGGCCCTGGTGGGTGAGCAGAGACCAAGACTGGGCTGGTGGGCACTGGGAGGGGCACCTGGGGGCCACGAGCCAGCTGGCGGGGGCGGAGGTTTACCTGGCCAGGCAGGAAGTGCATCTGGGTGACAGCGGCCATGTCTCGGTGCAGGCCCGTGAACTCCACGCCGGGTGCCCCGTAGCTGAGGGTGATGGGTTAAGGGCAGAAAGAAGCAGGTACCCAACCCTCCTCTTTTTCTAGGACCATTCCGATGGGCCCCAGCCAGGCCTGCGTCACCAGGAGCCCTCCAAAGTCCAGGTGGGCCCCCTCTCTGAAGAAGCACCATCCTGCACCCCAAGGTATCCATCCCCAGGCTCAGAGTGCAGGCTCCACGCCGCTCCTACCAGCCGTGTTGCGGTACAACCGTCACTTCCTCACCTGTAACAGGGGCACTGACGTCTACCTCGTGGGGCTGACACAGGGCGCGTGAGAATGAAAACATGGCCAGCACGCTTGGCCCAGGCCTGGCACACAGCCAGCGCTCCGCTCTGTCAGCCTCACAGGTGTCTGTGTGCACGAGAGTCAGCCCTGCAGGGCATCACAGGCACGGATGCCAGGCCAGGCCTGGGCAGGGGAGCCCAAGGCAGAGCAGAGTGCAGGTGCCTCTTCCCAGAGCCCCAGGCCCAACCCCAGCCATCGGTGAGGGAACCTACTTCCCTCCAGGGCAGGCAGGCAGCCAGAAGCCCCCGCCCATGAAACACACCAGCACACAGAGGCTTGGAGGGTTGGGTAACCTGCTTCAAGGGCCTGGCATCACTGCCAGGGGCCCAGCAACTCCAGGTCTGACGGTGGACGAGCGGGGCCTATGGGGCCCCAGAAGGGAGGGCGGGGAGGGGTCAGCGGTGCTGCCTGGGGACAACGCAGGAGCCAAGCCGTTGCTTGGAGATGGAGCTGGGATTCCCTGCAGGAGCTGGGAGAACACAGAAGAGGGGACAAAAGAGAGGGCAAGATGGCTGGGCGGGAACCAGGGTCACCAAGGAGACAGGCTAGCCTCGAGGGGGAGGGGTGGCTTCTGTGTCCAGGGCCTTCTTCTCCAGCCTCAGTTTCCCAACCCATGGCTCCAGGCCGGGGTGGTTTGGGGGAAGGAGGGAAGGGCTGGGAGAGCTCTGGCCTCCTCGGAAGCTGTCTCCCAGTCTGTACAAGAGGCTCTTTGTGAGCACGAGCAGCCAGTGCCCAGGACAGACCAGCACACCAGGAGGGCCAGCTCGAGAGGCTGAGACGCGTGGCCTGGGGCACTGTGACATACCAACTGCAAGGACACGACACACGTGTGGGCAGAACAGCACCTTGAGGGGCAGGAGCAGCAGGCCAGGAAGTGGGTGCCCACGGGAGAAGGGGGCATCTGGCCGAGCCACAGCCCCTGAAGCAGGTAAGGTCAGCACCTGCGGGCTCAGATGCCCACTTCTGCCTGGGATGGCCCCCAGCCAGGGGTGGGGGGACGCCGCCCCTCCCCCGCCCCTCCGCTTTACAGGCATTGACTCACTTTGTGTCAACTGATACCCCCAACGGGGACACTGAGACCCAGAGGGTCACACAGGGAAGGGTGGAGGTGGCTGTCCCTGTCCAGGGAGCCACCAGACACACCGTACCCGGCTGCCCTGAGGGAGAGGCTTCCCTTTGGGCAGTGGGGGTGGGATGCTCCATGGCAGGCAGGGAGGCATCAGCTGTCTGCGTGCCCCCACCCCACCCCCATCCTGCGCTCGCAGGGAAAATGCCCGCTTTGTGCAGCTCACATGGCCCATTGTGCGGCCGCCAGCATCCAGGTGGGGGCTGAGCTGCGTTCACCAGGCAGAGCCTGGCACTGCCCCCAGCCCCTCTGATGAACACACGTGTCTTCAGTCACACACGTATGCGCACCCAGTCATCAGGGCAAGTCTGGCTGTGTGACCCTGGCCCACCCACCACCCTCCACAGGTGCCGTGATCAGCCAGCCCCAGGGCCGGCCTCCGGTCAGTTGCTAGGACGATGGATCACAGGGTCGCCGAGGAAACTGGCTGGCTGAAATGCAGCAAGGGACAGCTGTGGCCACTGCAAGCTGCCCCCCCACCCCATATCTCTGGGAGGAGGTACCCCAGGGCAGAAGCTCTGCCAGCCTCCACCAGTATCTAGGCACCTACCACAGCCTCCCAGCCTGGGCCCTAAACAGCACACCGGGAGCTACAGGCAGGTGGTCCTCACAGCCCGAAGGCATGACCCGCAAAGGATACATCTTGACGGCCCCAGACCTGGTGCCAATGGCCATGATGCGAAGCTCGGGGTCAAAGGCGAGGGCGCTGGGCTGGTTAGGGAAGCCATGCTCCACAGTCTGTGGGAGAGGGGAGGGCATCTGTCCAGGCACAGCTGCACCCCGGCCTAGCCGAGCCCACCCACGGCAGCCTTCCGGTTCTGCCGCTGCTGCACACTGGGATACAAGCCGGGTCTACCTGGGCTGTGCCTGCGTCGTGAACCCCGAAACGGGCAGTCACCCTCCAGCTGGTATGGAGGGTCTGAGCCCCTGGGCCCCACCCCGGGCCAAGCCACCATCCCTCTCAACACCTGTCTCCACCCCACTGTGCACAGGGCCCTGGCAACAAACAAAAAGGAAAGACAGGTTCAAGGAGCTGCAGGCACAGAAGTGGACCCCATCTGCCTCAGGAGGTGGGGTTCCGCACCCCATTCCTACAGGCACAGACTGAAGCGTGGTGAGGCCCCATGCTGCCTGGGGTCCCCCGTGAAGTCCATGGTGCTCCCCAGACACCGGCCCTGTGTGGAGGTCAGAGGCCAACCCCTAAAGTCATCTAGACAGAGGCTCTAGACAATGTCCACAAGCCACCCCTAGTCCTCAGACTCAGAAACAGGGAGACTGAGGCCCAGGGAGCGTCCTGCCCAGACCCTGAAGGTATCACCCACCTCCCAGACTTGGGTTCCACATCTGGACCTGAGGAACATGATTCCCACCCCATCTGTGGTGGGAATGGTGTGAAGGGGGCCTGTGCACTGGGGGTGTCAGTGGAACAGCTCCCACCGGTCCTCTGCTCCCGGCTGAGCCAGTCCCAGCACAGACTGGCCCTGCCCCACCAACCTGACATAGGCTTTCCTCCGTTGCCCACCCACCCAAGGTGCTCCCACTCATGCCCTGAAGCCAAGCTAGGGGGGCCCTTCCATGGGAAGTCTGCACCCCCAGCCCCATTCTGAACGCCAGTGTGGGGTACCACTTGTGCACCACTGGAACTCCCGACCACTGCCTCAGCAAGACGCACATTTTGTAAGAAACCCTGGTTCCCGGGCCTGTGGCCCCAGCCTCCCTCCTGCCTCAGCCCATCCAGGCAGGGACGGAGCCCTCTGGACAGCTGGCGTGGCCTTGGGCTGCTCAGCACTCTCCAAGCCTCATTTGCCCACCTGGGCACTGGGGGCAGTGAGTCCACCTGAGAACACAAGCAGCCATTCGGCTGGCAGTGAGGGCAGCGCCCTTTCCCACCAGTGCTGCCACGCCAGTGCTGAACCTGCCCATGTCTGGACCGACCCCTCCTCTGCTTGGGACGCCCCCAGGGGCTGCCAGCTAACTATGAGTGAGAGCCACGTTCTCACAGCTGATCCCTTTCCGCCTTCCACGCTCCTCCAGCTCACTTGACTCCAGGCTCACTGGCCTTTAGCTCTCCTCCAATTTACTGGGCAGGCTCCTGCCTCAGGGCCTTTGCATCTACTGTCCTTCTACCTGGAATGCACTTCACCCTGCACTCCCCATGGCAGGCTCCTGCCCGTCACTCAGGTCCCAGTTTACTCAGCCCCTCCGAGGCCCCCAGAAGCCGCCCTGGCCATAGCAGCCATCCGCATCCGCACGCCCCAGGCCATCCCCACTTTATTTTATCCATCGCACTGGCTACCATCCAAACTGCTGCATCTTTTACTCTTTTGTTTTGCCTTTTCACTGTCCCCCCTCTAGGACATTAGCCCCCTGAGTGAAGAGGTATTTGTCCCTTTTGGTCACTTTGGTGTCCCCAGCACCTAGAAGAACTCACACCCAGTAGGAACAGTATCTGTGGACATCCCACAGACAATCTGTAGGCAGGGCTGGGTGTGGACAAAGTCCACACTTGCCCCTGACCTGCCTCCCCCACTAGGGAACCTGGGGCCTACTCTCTAGTGGCCTCCCACCACCCCGTCTGGTGAGCAAGCCCCTTGCCCAAGACCACCCTCTCCCAGCAGTGCAGCCCACTCAGATTGGGACCTCACTCTCCTTAGGGGGAACCCTCGCCTTCTGCCAACCCAGGGCCAGCCAGGGAGACAGAACCTCCCCACCATCTGTCTCAGGTCCCCACTTCACATCCCCACTCACTGGCCGAGGAAGTGACACCTTAGCTCAGTGCCTGCCCCATCACTCTTCTCTCACCTCACAGGGGCTCACCCTCATAGCCACCCGGCACAGGAAGGGGGGAGTCTGGGAGCACCTGGGCACCAGCCCTCCCTCTAGGCCCCGGAGGCCACTGACAGGTTCTCGGTCCCCAAGTCTGAGGCTCCTGGCAGCCCCCCACCTGCCCCAAGAGATGTCCAGGTGCCTCAGCCACTCCAGGTCCAGCTGTCCCAGAGCTCCCTCCTGGACAAGTCTCCTCTGGGGCCACAGCAGCCCCTCAAACTTAAAGTCAGATCCAACCAACAAAAGGACATAAGGACAAAGTGCCCCAGCTCCATCTGGGACTTTGGGCAAGTCATCGCCCCTCTCTGAGCCTCAGTTTCCTCACCTGCATGATGGGGAGAACAACTCAGATCCCCAAGAGCCCTGAGGACCTGTGCAATCAGAGGGCTTCGAGGCCACATCGGGCACTCTGGGAGGAGTTAGCCAGGGGAGGCGGGGGTGCACGCTGCCGCACATCAGTGCAGAGCGGCAGGGACTGACCCGCTGCTCCTACCGGGCCCATGTGACACGGAGCCAGGGCTCACAGCAGGGAGGAAAATGGCCCCATTTCACAGTAAGGGAAACCGAGGCCCCATGATTTGAAGTGCAGTTGGGTACACAGCCCTCGGCAGGGCAGGGCAGAGTCTAAAGCTGTGGGGGAGGGAGGAGAGGAACATGGAAGGGATTTCCCAGCCCCACCCCACCCCCAACATCTGCCTCCTCTCCTCATCCCTCCTGCCCCGCCCGGGTGCGAAAGCAAAACAAACCCTGAACCTGGCTGCCCCAAGGGCTGACAGGGCTACGGAAGAGCCCCCAAAGAAAGAGAGCTAAAGAGACAGAGAGTGAGACGGAGTGAGAGTTCGAGAGACCCCACGGACATATTGAGGCGGAGAGAGGCAGGCAGGAAGAGACGGGCAAAGCCTCAAAGATGCTAAGACAGAAATGAAGAGGCCGAGAGGTGAAGGGAAACAGAGGAGACACACAGGGACAGAGGTGGACACACGGGCAAACACTGAGGACAGGGAGGCGGTCACAGTCAGGGGCAGAGACCCAGAGACATGCAGAGTCAGAGGACACAGACAGAGACGCAGAGACAGGGCCACCGAGGCCCAGAGACCCGGAGACGCAGACACGGAAAGTCAGCGAGAGACCCAGACCCACCCAGCGAGCGGGGCAGGGGCGGAGGCGGGAAGTGGGGCCAGCCGAGGGGACGCCGGGCCCCCGCGCCGCGCCCCAGCCCGGCGCCCCCTCCCCCCGGGCCCGACGTGGCTCCGGCTCCCGGGCCCCCAGCCCCAGTCCCCGGCCCGCCCCCTGCCGCCCCCTCCCGCCCAGCCCCGGGCGCCGCCGCCGCCGCACCTTGTTGAAGGCGAAGAGCTCCTGCTTGAGCTTCTCGCGCTGCGGATCGGCGCCCTGCCGCCGGAACCTAAACTTCATCATCTTGCGTCCAGCTGCCGGCGCCGCGCCCGCCGCCGCCGCTGCCGCCTGCAAGATGCGCCGCGCGGCCCCGCCGGTCCTGGGGCGCGGGCGGGGCGCCAGGCGGCCCAGGCTCGGGAGCGGGGCGGGGCCTTCACGGGGGTGGGCGCCGGTCGCGATTGACGCACCGTCCGACCAATGGGCACGTCCCAGAGCCTCCCGCCCCGCCCCTGCGAGCCAGACAATGGGGGAAGACAGGGCCCCGGTGCTCCTCCAAACTCGCGAAGGAACACCCGCCGAGCATGCGCTGAAGCGCGGAGCCTGCCGGGACTTGTAGTCTGCGAGCCAGGGCTCCAGCGCGGGCAGCTGGGGGACGAGTTTGGAGCGGGCCCCCGCGCGTTCCCGAGCTTGGAGGACGTTTTTTCCCTCCTCCAACGAGCGAGCGACGTGCATATTCAGGTAATGAGACAGCCCTGTCTCACAAGCCACGAGAGTTCTGACTGGTGCAACTTTCTGGTCCTTCAGCCTCAGTTTTCCCCATCGATGCCATTGGCTCAATATTTTACCAGTTTCGTGGGACAACACTTTGACTGTTCCTCAGTGTGCCAAAACTCCTCCCACCAACATGCTTTTTGCCCTGGCTGTGTGGTCAGCCCCCCGGGAAGGCCCTTCTCAGCCCCCAGCCCCTGGGGAACTCCTACACGGCCTTCAGGACCCGACATAAAAGGCTCTGTGTGGTAGGACATGGTATTCTTGGGAGTGCCACCAGCCAAAGAGAGGTACAGAGACCCAGCAGAGAGGAGAGGCCCTTTCTCAGGAGGTGGCAATTGGAAAGGTCCTGAGATTGGATTGTGGCTTTTCCAAGAAAGGGGAAGGGCCTCCCCTGTGCAGGGAACAGTGTATAAACAAAGCTGTACCCGGCCTCCCCTCTCGGAGGGACAATCGACTTGTCCCCACCCACCTCTCAGGCCTCCTTTTCTCATCTGGACAATGGCCTCCAGGCTGAACCTTTCCTTCCAGGATGAGGATAAGCTGCCCTGGGCTCAGGGCTGGGCAAGTCTGTGGTCCCAGAAACTTAGGTGGGGCAGGTGGACCAGGCCCCAACCCAACCAGCTGTGTCAAGGGAGGCGGGCCTGATTTTTGACTCCCAGAGGCAGCTGCCAAGCAACAGGGGCCTGGCTGCCCTCTCCACCCATGTCAGCCCTGCTCAGCCCTTCCCTGGGTTGAAGCTGGATCTGGAAGAGGGGTGGGTGGGGGTAAGGATGGTGAGAGGAGGGAAGAATGTTAAGAACACCAAAGCTTGAGTGCCTAATGTGTGGCAGGCACTATTCAAAACCCTTTCCTGATTTCAACTGATTTAATGCTCTCAACAGTTCCGCGAGGGAAACAACAATATCATCCCAGTTTTACAGATGAGGAAGCTAAGATACATGGGCAAAAGCAAGAGCAGCTCTGACCTGAGTTGTGGGCAGAGCTGGCTGGACAGAGGCGTCAGACTCCTTGGGCCAGTGCCCATCGCACACCCTGCACGGGCAGCTCAGGCAGCTCTGACACCCGGTTCTGGTCCCTGTCCTGCCATCCACTGGCTGAGTGAGTGACAAGGCCTGAGCCCCAGGTGCTTCTTCCACAAAATGACGGCCTCACACAGAGAAGTCTTAGGAATTTGTTAATTCATATCCCAATTCACCACTTAGAAGCCGTGCAGCCTGGAGCAAGTTACTTAAGCTCTCTGTGCCTCATCTGTAAAAATGTGGATAATACTAGTACCTACCTCAAAGGGTTATTGTGAAGATGAAATTAATTACTACTTGTAAAGCCCTTAGAATGTGTCGGGCAAACAGGACGAGCCACGTGAGTGTTAGCTGTTATTAGAGTTCTTACTACTCGCTATTTGAGCTCTTCTCCTCTATCATCCTGGGCCAGTCCCAGCCTTTCCTCAGTCTCCATTCTTTGAAATGGGACTTAGTCATCAGTCAGTAAGTAACCATGCCATCCCCACCCCACCTCCATCCCACGTACACCCAGCGCACAATCTAGGGGGTGGGACAGAGCTGAGTGAAGACCACAACCACCAGGGGTGCACTGTGCTGTGATGGGGCAATGCATGGGGGCTGTGGGAGCCCAGCAGAGGCATTTGACCCTGGGCAGGTGTCCTGGAGGGAGGGGGCACAATTCAAGCTGGGCTGTAACCGGTAGAGAGGGCTGGAGGGTAGACAGACAAGGGTCGCTGGCCGGCAGGCATTCTCAAATTGGCAGAACTCCACCCCCCCCACACACACACACACACTTGTCAACATGACAGTTCTAGGTCCACCAAATGTGAATGCCTGTGGAGTGGGGCTCCAGAATCTGGATTTTAAATCAGGCATTTCCCAGGAGACTCTGAGGCCCAGCTTGCCCCCACCCAGTCCAATTGAAGGGGGTTAAACGGGTACACTGAGGTACCAATGGGTAACCTGAGACCTGGGCAGACAGGCCCAGCCCATCCACACAGCCAGGCAGGGTTTGGGAACGGCACTGGGGAGGGACCATCTCCCAGCCTGGAGGGTCTGGGGCACTAATGACCGAGAGTCTCCCCTTGCCCTTGAGCTGGGGCAGCCCAGGCCTATGATTACTAGGGTAGCCCAAGGCACCAGGGCCAGACCGCCAAGCCAAGTCTGCTCATTGCTCGAAGCACAGCACTAAGGCTCAGGGGATCCCAAGCAAGGGTGTGGACGCAGGTCTTCAGTGCTTTCAGGCGCCCCACACCTACCCTGGGAGATGGGGTCAGACAGGAGGGCACGTGAGTCAGCAGCACTAGAAGGAAAGTGGGTCCCTCCTTCAGACTCAGGCCAACCTTGGGCCAGGGAGGAACTGCTGCCTTTTCAGCATTTCCTGGCTGGGATGGCCTCTCCCTCCCCCCTCCTCCTAGGCCACCCTAGGGCCCTCACCTAGCTCTGAGGTGGGACCTAGGTCTGGCTTCAAATCCCAGGACATCCCCATGCTGGCTGGGTGACTTCAGTTACGCCACTTGTCCACCGTGGGCCTGTTTCCTCATCTGTAAAATGTAGTGAGGACTCAATGAGATGATTCGAAACAGGAGTTGAGCACAGGGCCCTGCAAGGTCTGTACCTAGTGAGCCGACTTTTAGGACTCTTGCTCTCTAGGACATGCAGGCTGCCTCATCATTCTTCAAATGTACCAGATAAGCTTCTTCTGCCTCAGGACCTTTGCACATGCTGTCCCCTTGCCTGGAACGCTTTGTCCCCAGGTTTTCACATAGCCGAATCCCTCCCCTCCTTTTGGTCCTGGCTTAAATGACACTGGCTCCCAGAAGCCTCCCTGACCTATTTCCCCCATTCTGGATGCTCTCCTCTGCCTGGTTCTCTCTGACTTCCTATTTTCTCCCCAGCCTGAGAATGAACTCCCTGAGGGTTAGGTTTTTAATGCTGTTCATTGCTGTGTCCCAGTGCCTAGAACAGTGTCTGGGACATAGTAGGTACTCAACACAGTTTGAAAAAATATACATATATAAATTAATTTTTTAAAAATACCTGAAGCAAATATGATAAAAAATGTGTGCAGGTGGTGAGTGCTTTGTGGCTTCTCTGTTATTTTAAGTATTTTTCAGTGCGTTTGAAGTATTTCATTAACTCCGCCCCCCCATACACACACAAATAATCCACACTGTTTAGGAATCAAGTCCACAGGAAGTGGTGGTTGATGGGATGTGGGGGGAGCAGGTGGGTGAGTAGGGGTGTCCCTGAGCCATGCTGGCATGCATCGAGGGTAACCTCAGAGGCAGGCACCCCAGTAGATGTGGTATCGGTGCTTTCTCTCTGAGTCCTTGCAACGGCACTGGAAGTAGATACAAGGATGATCCCACTTTACAGACAGTAAATGGAAGCTAAGGGCAGAGAAGTGACTTGCCCAAGGTCACCTGTGGAGGGAAGGAGGCGAGAAGGGGAGACAAGGGGGAAAGCCCCAAATGGAGGCAGAGTAGGAGCAGAAAGGGAGTGCAAGAACCAGGAGAGCCTGGCTGAGGAAGTTGGGCCCTGCCTCCTAGGACCTGGCCCAGATCCGCGCTGAGGCCACGACCCTCCTCTGATGCTCGAACCACACAAGCAGCTGCTTCCTGGTACCTCCCCAGGGGCCTGGCAGACTGGAGGCAGGGCGGAGGCAGGCAGGGCCTGGGATGGGAGGAAATGAGGCAGAAAGCAAGTGGAGTGTTTGGGGACTGGCTGGAAGACCACTAGGGAGCCCGAGCCAGTGGCAAGGGGTGAGCCCCTCATCCTGTGTGGTGTGCTAAGTGACGCTGGATCTAAGGGCGCTCTTTAGGGCCCAGCGTGGACCTGGGACCCTCAGTCCACAGGGTGAAGTGTCCTGGGCCTCAGTGAAAGAAACGCCAAACAGGTAGCAGGAGTGTTTGGCAGATCCCGCCTGTCCTCATGTTATAAGGGAGGAAACTGAGGCTCAGAGAGAGGTGACATGGGGGATAACACAAGGGTCTCTGGACCTCCAGCCCAGTATTCCTTCTCTGGGTACCAGGAGTCTCACCCCTGACACTCGCCCTGAGCTGGGATCTGTGCTGTGCTTTCCTCGGCTCACGCTGGCACAAGGACCTGGGGATTCAGGTGCACCTGCCCCCCACAGGGAGTGTCAGGTTTGAGGCTGCAGGGGCTGAGCAGGTGGGCATTGTCACAAGCCTGTTGGAAGGTGGGGTTCTGGGCTTCATTCCTCTCTGTGGTCTCAAGTTCTAATCCTGCCTCTGCCACTTCATCTTTCTGGGCCTCAGTTTACTCATCTACAAAAAGGGGGTGAATAGTAATTGCTACCATTTAACGACACTAAGCACTTAGTCGGTGCCAGGCACCTAGTCATTCCTTTAATCCTATGCCCATTTTATCAAGGAAGAAACCAAGGTCAGAGAGGTTAAGCAATTTGCCTCAAGTCCCACAGCTAGTATGTGGCAGAGTCAGGATTTGAACCCAGGCCACAAAGTGAGGTACGGTATTAGAGGGTGCAGAGAGAATTAAATGAGACCATTTGTAAAGAGCCTCACTCACAATGCGAGTCCAGGAGAGGGTGGGGCTTAGGTCCTAGTAGCTCAGCCTGGAGTAGAAGCACTGGGACCACGCAGTACATTCTGTGCTGAGGGAAGCTGGGGTTTGAGAAGCATCAAGGCCGCCCTGAGGAAACTGGGTGAACAGAGAAGGTGGCTTCCAGCAGGAGCCTATGGCAGAAGGCACTGGCACGCACAAAGGATGAGGCGAGAATGTCCCAGGGAGCGGTGGCCCCTCTGCCTAACTAACCCTGACGGTCCTGGATAAGACAGAGGCAGTGGGGGACCTAAATTCTTGCCTCTGGGGCCTCAGCTCCCCATTCAAACCAAAAGACAGGGGTCCCCTGCACCACTCGGAAGCACCATCGCTGATTCTGCTGCCCCCCTGTGGGCACCGGGGAGAACTGCACCAATGAGCACCCTGGAACCTAACTGGGGGACACCAGCCCCACAATGCCCAATATCGGCCCCAACTGAGCCCAGCCTGGGCCCCAGCCCGTCCTTTCGGTGCAATGGCTTCCTTATTGATGGTTGGCTGTCCTTGACACAGCAGCACAAGGGATTCTAAGTCTGATCATGACCTCCTCTGTTCTTCACGAGAAGCCACTCGCAAGAAACAACTGTCAAATTTTAAGAATTTTGTGAGTCAGTTGTTAAAACACGGCCATTATTAAAAATTAAATTATATGAAATTTAATTATATTAAAAACAAACGTAATGTTCAAAACTAAGCACTTCCTTTTTTACCATATTTTACTATTGTCTGTGCTCTGTATCTGTTGTGTCTGTATGGTGGAAACACTGTATAATGGTGTGCTGCTGCTACCTCTTCTTCACTCCAGTTACATTGCATGAGTAGCTTGAAGGCCGCCATGGTGGGAGTATTTACACCATGGAAATTGGCAGACACTACATATCAGATTTGATTAATTGTTGATTTTCTAGACCAGTGCCATCCAATAGGAATATAAAGCAAGCCACACATGTAATTTTAATACTTGAGTAGCCAGATGAAAACAGTAACAGGAAACAAGTGAAATTTATTTAAATAGCATTTTATTTAACTCCAAAATATTATTTCAACATGTAATCAATATAAAGTAACTAGTGATATAGTTTACATTCTTTCTTCATACTAATTCTTCAAATTCTGGTGTATACTTTACACATAAATCACATCTCAATGCAAACTAGCCACATTTCAAGTGCTCAACAGCCAAATTGTCCAGTGGCTGCCGTATTGGACAGCACAGGTCTAGATTTAAGAAACAGATGGAGAAAATATTAACGATGCAGATTAAATTTAAAAGTAGTGCTGAGGCTGAGAAATGCTAATCCAATAAACATACGCAGTTTGTTCAACGATGAGAAATCAATGTCATGTAACAGAATTAATGACAATAAATTTACCGGTAAAAGAGCAGTTGGTAGGCCGAACAGTGGCCCCCAAAGAGAATAGGTCCTAATCCCTGGAACTTATTTATACTTTTTTTACCTTGTAGATGTGATTAAAGATCTTTACATGGGGAGATTGTTTGATTATCCAGCTGGGTCCTAAAACCAATCCCAGGTGTCCTAATGAGAGGGGCAGAGGGAGACTGGATACACACAAAAGGCCATGTGGTCACAGGTCCAAGAATGTCAGCAGCCACCGGAGGCCTAGACGAGAGCCTCCGGAAGGAGTACGGCCCTGCTGACACCATTTCAGCCCAGTGATAGGAGCGGTTTTGGATTTTTGACCTCTGTAACTGTGAGAAAATAAATTTCTGTTCTTTTAAACCACGTCTGTGGTAATTTGTTACAGCGGCCACAGGAAAGTAATACACGCTGACGGGACGCAACTCCATTTGCCATATCGTGGTTCATTTACAACCACAGGTTTTAAGCTACAAATACAAGAACTGAGCAAAAAAATCAACAAAAGTATCCTGTGAGGAACAACTGTCGATACAGAATTTATATAATATTGTATATTTTATTATTTGCCATTTATGTGCTATACATCTTTCATATCAGTACAATTTATAACCTTGTATGTGTGTGTGTGTTATACCAGGTCTTGCATCCTCAGCACCCAGCTCAGAGCTTGGCACACAGGACAAATATTTTTTGAATGAACGAACACGACTGGACCTAAGTTTACCCCACCACAAAACAGGCTTGGAGGAATGGGCTCCCAGAGGGGCATACTGGTACTGGATGTTGTTAGAGCACCTACTATGTGCAAGATTGGACTGGGGGCAGAGACTGATGAGACGCAGTGCGTGGCCCAAATAGCTGGTGCCCCAGGAAATGGCCGGGAAGTCAGATTCTGGGAGTCAGTTGGGGGACCCATTTCCTTAAGGCCTGCACAGGCTTGAGGACTGCTCGGATGATCACAGCCGCAGAGATGGGGTGCAGCGACTGAAGCCAACGACACAGTAGGACCTGCTAGGATTGGAGCCCCGCCCTCTCCGCTCCTGTCCGTCAATCCTGCAGGGCAAAGGGCCTCTTTCACCCAGGGACTAGGAAGAGGTCAGGTCTGGCTTTGTCCCCACTACAGAAGTGTCCCTCCCCACTCCCCGCTCCCCGCGAGGCAGGGGCCCAGGCAGAGGGTGGGGGTGCCCACCTCTACCACATAGTCTGCATGACCTTTTGCAAGTCACTTTGCCTCTCAGCTCCGATGGCTGCTGTCTGTGGCATCCAGGGCCCGGTCTGGCCAGACGGAGGCTCTGGTCCCCCCTTTATGTCCTGTCACCAATTTGCAGGACTGAGCCCTGGTCACTCACTTGCTTCCTCTAGACTCTCTTCTCCTCTGTTAGATGGGCAGTTAAGTGGCTTACCAGGTTTCCACAGCAAGAATTTGGCCAAGCAGACTGGCTCTGGGCAAGCGACTGAGGGAGACTCTATACCAAAGGCCTTGCCCAGAAGCCGAGAGCCAGGTCCGGAATGTGGAAGGACCAGAAGCCCTTGGGCCCCGATCCCAGACCACCTCAGAACATCTGCCTCAAGCCTGGATCCGTATGCCACAGCTCTACCATACGCATGTGGAAAGCAGGGACCACAAGTGTTTTGCTCACTATTGAGGCCAGTGTGGACTTGGATGGCAGATACTAAGAACTCAAGAATTTGTTTCATGTGCAAAACCACTTGCGTATCTTCTCCTCTGCCTTTGCTCATGCTGTCCCTCCTTCACTGGCACACAGCCTCTCTGATCACCCTTCCAGAACTCCTGGCCCCTGTGGCCCAGCACGTGGACACGCGGTTTGTGAAATCCATGCTCCTGGAGCACGAGAGAAGGCAGCAGGCAGGAGGCAGGCCCACCTTCAGCCCTCAGCCCTGCGTCAGCGACTGGTCCCTCCGGAGCCCTAGTGGGCAATGCGCTCTGCCCACTCCCAACCAGCTGAGTTTGAGGAGCAAATCCAGGGAGGAAGGAGGCACCAAAGGCAAGCCCTCGCTTACGATTAACATCAGACAACTGTTTCAAAATATATTAGATTTGGTTTTTATTGTAGAGCACACATATCAGGGCAAAGTGCTGCACACACACAACTACAAATCATTTTTGGGAAAAAAGCTGTAAAAAAAAATAAAACTGCAACTGCTTTAGTTATGCAGTTCCAACTTGAGGAATCCACACCGGCAAAGGAGTCCTGGCCCCTGAGAGGGGCTTCTGGATGGTGGCTGCCCCAGATTTCTGCAGCCTTGGGCCTGGGCTTCTGTAAGATAAGGTCCCCCTGGGGTGGTGGCAGCCTGGGGACTGGGCGGGCCTCTGTTCTCAGCAGGCCTGGCTTTGGCCCTGGCTGGCAAGGAGACATTTCTAATGAATCTAGATCAGCAAAACCTTGCAACCTTCAAGGATCTAAGTAGGCAGAAACTGCCAAAGACTTCACTTTTCCCCCCCTTTCATTACTATTTTTTATAAGCCCCTTCCCCTGCTCCCACACCCGAGGCAGAGGACAGTCTGCAGGCCTGAGCCCTGGCCTTGGATGTGTGCTGCAGGCGGACACGGGAGGCAGGCCCCTTCCTACAGGGATGACATGGGAAGAAGGCCCAAGTTGGCCAATGTACGAGAAAGGAAAGGGAAAGGAAAAAGCCAAGAGATCAAAGGAAAAAATAAAAACTCAAAACGAAACAAAAACCCTACCACACGCCACAATTTTCCATACCCCAAATGCTAGACTTGGAAGGACACCAGTCCCTGTAGCTAGAAACAATTCCTAACACTGCCCCGACATGGTAAGTCTAACTGTCCCATACAATCACACGCCTATGCTCTTGGTGAGAGGTCAGGACGGGCGCAGCCAGGGGCCTGTGGGCAGAGCGGCCCGTGGCATGGAAGCCGCCCGAGCGCCGTCAATAGCTCCGGGTGGCTGCAGGGGCTCGCACTGGGTAAGCCCCTGCCCCGTCACCCTGAATGACTCTGCCACAGGAAGAAGAGGGTGTTTGCGTGAGTTTCTGGGGCCTGGAGAGCAGGTGGGAGGTGGGAGGACAGCAGGACCCCTGTGGGGCCAGCAAGGCCAGGAGACCTCAACCCAGCAGACACCGGGCGGGTGGGCAGGAGACTGAATTTCATTTACAACAAAGATTTACACGGAAAGCAAAACAAGAATTTTCTTAACCGAAACATTTTGATGCTTTTAAATAAAACCAGCCTGACACAGCCCCACGTGAGGTCGGCTGCCCCCCGGGCCTCTTCTGGCCACTCCAGCATAAGCTTCTGGCAGCCTCTCCATCCAGCAGGAACACCAAGAACATGAGAACCAGGTCCCAGCCAGTGCTGCTCTTCGGCCTTATCAGGCAACGAATCGAGGAAAATAATGTAAGGATCAACACAAAGAAACCAACCACGCAGCCCCTCCGAACGAGCCCAAGGCCGGCGGGCGCTGGGTGAGGAGGAAGGCCGTCCCCGAGGGGCCTCAGTGCCTCCGCATCTTCACCTTGCGCGCGGGGCCGCCCGCCGCTGCCGAGCAGTCGCCGCCCGCCTCGGCCGCCTGGCGCCAGTAGTTCTCGGAGCTGAGGCCGCCCCGGCGCCGCGGCGCGGGCAGCAGCACGGAGCGCCGGTTCTCCTCCTTGTCCATCTCCAGGATGCGGGGCCTGTGGGGGGACCCGAGGCTGAGCACCGCCCAGGTGGGCCTGCGGCCTGCTCGCCCCGCCCGCAGCTCTCCACGGGGTGGTGCGGGCAGAAGCGGGCAGCGCAGTGCCGGCCCCGAGTGCCCGCGGCCCCCCTGGCTTTGAGCCGTGACCGTGCACACGTGGGGCCGGCTTGGCTCCGAGGCCGCCGGACACAGACCTGCCCCACGCCAGCCTCTGGACGCTGCGTGGTCCCGCTGTGGCCCCTACCGCTCAGGCTTCTCTCTGCCCCCGCCCCTCCTGCCTCCGAGTTGCAGGCCACGCGGGACCTCCTGCCTGCGCTGCCCTCCCCACAGGTCTTTCTCGGCCAGGAACAGCACGTCCTCAGAAACCTTCCCAGCCCCTGAAAGGGGTCCCTACCCACTACCTTCCAAGTTTGCGTTTGCCTCCTAACACTTATGTACAACCCACAGGAGCGTTTGTCTGCTGGGTGGACTGAAAAAAGGTGAGGCATGGGCAGGCCACGAAGCGTTCCCACTTACCAGTCTCGGCCCAACCCCTTCTCTCTGGGGATACAGGCAATGAGTCAGGGGTGACGTGTGAATGCCCCCTACCCAGGGAACCACACACAAGGCTTTCGAGAGGTGGGCAATGCCAGGCCCCTAACCACCTCCCATCTTACCCCGCGGCTCCTAAGCTGTACCTGTGAGCAGCATCAGGGTCTGCCTTGCGGTGGGACCGCTTGGGTTTCAGAGCGGGGTCCCTGATGCTTCCCGACAGGCGATCTGAAGCATAGCTGGGTGGCAACACGGAGCTGCTCAGAGACTTTGTTTCCAACCGGGGTGCATCTAATCTCGTCCTGCAAAAGAAACAGGCATGGGATGACCAGCGGGACTCTCGTGGGGTGTACACCCTGTCAGACCGAGGCTCTCTGCAGCCAGGCTGAACGGGAGGCCGGCAGCGGCGCTCGGTGCCCCCGTCTCCTCGTGCTGCATAGCGATTGGCCCGCTGACTTCCAGATGCTCCTTAGATTCAGGCTCAAGGGCAGGGATGGAGAATACTCGTGTTTGGAGACTTCCACCACGAGGATCTACCGCCCCAGGGGAAAGACCCCAGGGCGCTCCTTCGGTTGGATGAGGCATCCCCACCTCCCCCCACTCAGGCGAGGTTGTCCAGGGGCGTCCACTCCACCTGCCAGAGGACCGAAGGCCTACTGGTGGGTACCACAGACTCCACTGGACCGCATCCTGGCCGGAAACCCCAAGACAGAAGCTTGCCCTGGCCCAGGCCTGTGAAGAGCTGCAGGGCAACAGTGAGCTTCCCCGCTCCCTCACATGGGGACACTGAGGCTGTGTCAGCAGGAGAGCCCAGACCCAGCTCCACACTTGCGCACCGGGCTCTGGTCCTATCACCGCCACCTGGCGGCTTCTGCCCGTTCGCCGAGACTGACCGAGGCCAGGGCTCTTGAAGGCAAAATCTCCACCTACCACCAGCTGGGAGTTTTAAGGAATACACTGCCCAGGAAAGGGAGAACATGCAAGTATGGACAGGGAAGAGGGGTTGGAGAAGCTGGGCAGGACGGTGGCGAGGGCCGTGACCTGAGTCCCAGGCCAGGGAAACCTCAGAGAAACCCGAAGTACGTTGTACGGTACAGAGAAGGCAGGCAAGTGGGGCCAGTACAGCAAGGGGCAGGAGCGAGGCCTGCGATGAGGAGTGATGGGGCACAGCTGGCAGAAGGCCTGAAGGCACCTTTCCCATAGGCTGCTGGGCACAAAGTAGTAATTTGCTTCTGAGGAAAAAGGTTCTGGGGTCAGGGCAGGACTCAAAGGACACCCTCAGAAGCACACTAAGGAAGAGAATGGCGGGGAGTCCGAGCCATGCCTTGCCCTAGGCCTCCTGGCGTTCTTGCTAACAACTGCGAGCAGTGCTCACCGCGCCCCCACCCCTACTGGCTGGCCTGCGATACAGACGGGAAACGGTCAGAAAGACAGGAAGTCACATGTGCTGGAAGTCACGGGAGAAAGGTTTAAGCCCAGGTGAGACTCCAAGCCAGGCCTACACACCTCTGGGCTGGGGCTGGAAAACACAAGCACACCCTGCCACGCAGGCACAGCTGACGCGGGCCAAGCCCTGCCTTCCTGAGCTACTTACTACTCGGCGGCCTGCCTGGGCAGCCAGGGGCAGTGGTGGCAAGCCCCTCATTATGGGTCTAGGACTGCTGGAGAGGCTGGGGGACAGGCCAGGGACACGGGCTGGCTCTGCTGCTCTCTGCCTGCCTACGGGGGTTGTTCCTCCCTACCCCCCACATGACAGCTCTGTGACCATCAAGGGGCAGCTCTCAGAGGAGGAATGATCAGAAATGGCCCTGCAGCCTCCTGTAGCCACTTTGGGGACAGTATAAGCTCTGGGGCCCCCAACGGCTCCTGACACATCCCCCAGGGCTGTTAGATGCACATCTCAGAAAGCAAGAGAAGCTCCTGTCCTCCTTCCACTTCCAAAAGGCCACCGAGCTGCAGGAAGCCAGGCTACAGCTGGATCCCGAGCCCAGAGCCCACCAGCAGCTTAACGTCAGAGCACGGCCTTCCCAGGGACAGGCCAGGCATCTCGAGGTTCAGTGCACACAGCCCCGAGTCTGGAGTAAGGAAGCCCCGTTCCAGCAGAGGCCTGGGCCGGGCCTGGGCGTCCTCGAGTGGCAACAGGAACGAAGAGCTGCGTTCCAGATCTGAGTTACCTGTGAGCCGGGGTCACAGCGAGGCAGCCAGGCAGGGGAGGTGAGGGTGACCCAGGCAGACTGCCATACCCAGGAAGGTCACCCAGGGTGGCAGGACAGCCCCCAGGACAAAGCAGGGATTGGGCCAAGGTATGGGGGAAGCCACAATAAAGGGACGATGTGCCAGCTGGCACTAATATAACACGTTACCCTGGGACCTGAGGGGAAGGAGGCAGTTGACTCTGCCCCAGGTGCCCCCTTCATCTGCTTTATCACTCACGGAATCCTCCAGAGAAGCTGCTGGGGAGGGCTATGCCCACCGTGGGGGTGAGAAGCAATGCTAACTCACAGAGCAAGTCACTGGCCTAAGTCACACAGCTGCGACCTGACGATGGTGTTGGAAGCCCAGGCGGGCTCGCTGCCCGGGCCCACGACCACCGCTGGGAACGGCGACCCAGTCTGCACTTCAGGCCCTGCTGCCAACCACTCTCCCAACTTCTGGCTCCACCCCCACCCCGCAGCCTAGCGCTACGAAGCCTGCCTTTCCCAAGGGCGTGAGGAGGCAGGAGGGGGGGCGGCAGGCACCTCTGAGCAACCCCTTGTCTGACTGACCAGGGCTCCTCGGTCTAAGCTCCAGCACCCCTGAGTATCAGACTCCCCAAAGGCCAGACCTGGGCCACTCTCTCCTGCAACAGTATCCAGCCCCATCTTCCTCCAACATCACCCTGCTCCCCACAAGGCAGTTCTGGCCGGTGCAGAAGCCTGCCGTGGTCAGAAGAGCCTGAAAGGCACAGGAAGGCGTTACCCAAAGGGAGGGCACCCCAAGCACATGGTCCACACCTCCTCCTATACGCAGCCTGAAAGACACCCAGGCCGCAAGGACAGCCTGCTTGGCACCACGTCGTACGCACGGGCCTAACGCAGAGCTCCAAGAGCCCGGGTTCCACAGATGCCAGCCAGGTAACAGGGCCCGCGTCATGAGAGCCCAGGGATCCCCTAGTTCCGGCTTGGTAGGGTCAAAGAAGCAGGAGGCCCGACACCACACTGGCTTCCCCCACCGGGGCCACCGGTGTCCCTCTCCTCCCGCGGCACGTGCCTCTGCTCACACTGGGCGTGGACCGGCCAGCCTCCCTCAGCCCCACCTGAGCAAGCCCACGGGGCTGTGGTGAGGAAGGGGCAGGGAACCCGCTCAGCGCTCTTCAGTGGAATCATCCCCGGCACAACTGCGCCCACTCACAGGCGAGAACACAGGGCGCAGGTAACTGCCCTGTAGTCAGCGAGAGGGGCAGAGCCAGGCCAGGAGCCCGAGCCACTCACCCCCCAATGGTCTCACTGCTCCCTTATTCCTTGTACAGGTGTGGACATGACAGGCTGGTCAGGCTGCCACGTGGGCAGGGCGTATGCATGTGGGCACACTCATCGGACCAGCACACAAAGGCGGGCTACCCCTTGGCACAGGGGAGAAGAATCGTGCAAACAGAAGCAGTGGCTGGGGTCTCCGTGAGGGTGATGTCTCAGGCGTGGCCACGGTCAGGGACACCAAGAGCTGGCCATCCCTGAGGGACGGAGGCCAGAGGACAGCGTCCATTCTCACCCTCGGCCCATCTACACAGTCTCGCATCTGAGCTGCCCTGCTTTCAGGGAGGGGCTCCCCTTGGGCCGAACGACCACACCAGCCGCTTAGCTTCTCACACAGTCTCTTCCCTGCACATCTCTCACGCCACCGCCTCCCCAGCGCCAACCAGGTTTCGCTGGCACAGCACAAAGCCTTTTCTGACTCGCTTTGAATGTATCGCTTGCTCCACCCCATCTCTACTGTGTTCTAGAAAGTCCTACCTAAGAGCCCCAGACTGCACGCCTCTATAAAGAGCCTCTCCTCTGCCTGAACTGTCTGCCCCTAAGCCTCTTCTGTGGCTGCCTGGAGCCCACATATTGACTCACTTCAGGTGGCACTTCTCTGGAGAGCCATCCCTGGCGAGGAGGTGTCTGCCCTTCCCCCGGAGGACGAAGGGAATGAGAAGAGACCACACTAAGCATGTCCCTGGCACGAGCAGAGTCCGTTCACACCAGCCATGGTTAACACTCGGCAAATGAACCTCCGCTGCTTGTGCCAGCTTCTGCCTCATGTGAGCTGGGCCTCAGTTGACCAGGAAGTGTATTCACACTGCCTGGACCACTTCAGCTACGTAACCGGAGAGGCTAACCGTGCAGGAATAGTGTACGCAGACCCGGTGCAGCCGGGGGGGCCTCCTGAAGACCCAGGGACTGGTGAGTGGCCACCAACTAGACGGCTCCGAGGGCCAGAGCCGTCTCCTAATGATCAAATGCTGATCCGAGGCCTCCTTCTCCGTCGCCCCTCAACCACACGGTCCCCGACACTTCCTGCCTCCGGCCTTTGAGCTGACCATTCCCGCCTAGCAGCAAGGTCGGGTTCAGGAGCCAGACCACGACCCCACCTTACACATGCCCCCCCCCCCAAGCTGAACGTAACTTTGTGTTTTTGTTTCTTTTCTGCTGGGCCCCAGGGAACACACCATGCCTGTGGGACGCGCTCACTCTGCTTGCGCTGCCCACCCACCGCACACCAAGCACTAAGGGAGCTGCGTTCCCTGCAGGCCTGCCTCCGGTGCTTGTGCACGGTCAATGCTCCATGTTCCAAGTCAGGAATCACTGCTCACAGATCCTTCCAGACCAGCCAGATCACCCGAGGCAGCGCGCTTCCCACCTAAGCCCTTTCCGGGGTTCACACAGCTTGCGCTAAGGATTCATGTGCACGCCGTGCTGCACCCAGCGCCCAGCACCTAGGAGCTGAGTGTTAGACATGGGGCAGCTCTTAAGGTCCTTCAGAAGGCTGCACATCAGGGATTGTGGAAAACATGGAACCGCCCACCCCCCGGCCCCAATGACTCCTACACCCCAGCAGCTGGCCAGCCCCTGCCTTCTCTAACCAGTGATCTGAAACTGTAAGCACATCTTCAAAAAGCTTCGGTCTGGCTTCCCCGCCGGAGAACCAATGATTAACAGAGAGGCGGGCCGCCCAGCACGCTCATGGGCGGGGGCAGTGACACTCAGGGAAGCTGAAGGGTGCTGAGGGGTGACCAGCCTGCAGCTACCGCCTCACCCCGCTCTCTGGAGTAGCCCCCTGGCCCCTGAAAACGCTCTAGCTCACCAGCTCTCAATGTGCACAGCAGGGGCAAGAAAGCCCTCTGGATGTCACTTTGTTTCTTAAGCTCACCACCCACACCAGTGACACGGGCAGCAGCAGGCGCTGGACTGTGCCTGTGCCAACCACCAAGGGACCACCATACCCAGCACCAGGAGCCCCCGGTTCTAGACCTCACTCCGCCCTCACTGGTCGTGCCCTCCCAGAGCTTGTTACGTTAAACGGCAACCCGAGGACCTCACTCCTCCACAAGCGCTCACGTCACGCCCAGTCTCCCCGGCCTCCCTGTGAGAAGTGACAGCACCATTCGCACGACCACGACGACGACAGCATTAGCCAGTCAGCAGAGCTGCACTGTGCTGAGCCAGACAGCACTTGGCAGCCGCCACCCCCATTTCCCTCCATGACACCGAGAAAGACCATCCCAGCTCTGCCAGACCTGAGACAGTGACAGCGCCCCAAGGCCCGCCCTCAGAAGCCTGTTTAAGGGCAGACGGACTGGCTGTACCCCTCTGCCTATGGCGGGCAGGGCCAGGCTCAATGCCCAAATTGCACCCATCTGCACACGACTTCACCAGAAGACATCAAGTAAGCCAGGTACCCCCAAGGCCATACCCAGTATCTGGGCAACATCTGAGCCAGGATGCTCCCCTTTTCGTCCTGTCACCAGCTTGTCCTTTTCTAAGACCAGCCCCTGAGCTACTCTGGAGCTGCTCCTCCTCTGGGCCAGGCCTCGTGCTGAGCCCTAGATGAAAAAGGACGTCTCTGCCCCCAGAACGCAGATTCGGAAACTCACAATGGCAAGTGTAGAGGGAAGGGGTGTGCGGAGAGGACCACAGGCATGTATGTGATGCTCCCTGCATGTCAGAACAGTCAACACCCGGGCCGGGCAGTCAGCTCAGCTGGTCGGAGCGCGGTGCTCCTAACAACAAGGTTGCCGGTTCGATCCCCACATGGGCCAGTGTGAGCTGCGCCCTCCACAACTAGACTGAAACAACTACTTGACTTGGAGCTGATGGGTCCTGGAAAAACACACTTAAAAAAGTTTAAAAAAAAACAGTCAACACCTGAGCTTTCAAGGATGGCTAGGTTAACCAACTTTCAGTGTGTGTACGTGGGTCCTCTGGGGGGTAGGGTGTGGATCAGACATGAACATCCTAAGATGGGAAAGTATTCCCAACAGGCCACACTGTTCCAAGAGCCCAGGACCCAAGCCCACGGAGCACACTAGGAACGGCAAGTACTTTAACGTATGTGAGAAGCAGAAGAGACGAGGTTGGATGGACAGGCAAAGTGGCTTGGATTTGATGCAACAGCCTGTGTGCCAGCTGCCTGGGGAGGCTGCGGGGGCCTCCTCACGCACCTCTTCAGCCCTCTCACACCGAAGCTGCGTGTGTCTCCCCTCCAGCCTAGTCCCTGACTGGCTCCTGGGACCACTCAAGTCAGGTCAAAGAGCTTCCAGCACCCACAACAGCCATTCTGAGGTCAGACCACAGTCAGGGGCCCAGATGGCTAAAGAGCTTCTCGGGGGAGCTCATCAACTATAGATACTCAGTGCTACCAAGGAGCATCTGAGCCCGCCAGGCTGGGCGGCCAGGTTGGGGAGCCACCGTTCCAGGGCAAGGAAAGCGCTGGGAGAGCAAGCTGACCTCCACCGCACCTGCAATGCCGCCTTCCCTGACATCGCCTACTGGGAGAGGCCTGAAGGCAACACCTGGAAGGTGCTGCTCTGGTTCTCGATCCCCCTGGAAGTTCCTTGCCAGGCTCCTGGCCTGGGGGGCCGGCTGTCCCTGGCTGCGGCTGGAGGTACCAGTAGAGCCCGAGAAGAAATGAGTGGGCAGGATGCCCAGTAAGGCGCTACACCCTGGGCTTCACCACTTCCAGGTTCTGGGGTTTGGCCTGCGCGGGGAATCACAGGAAAAGAAAGGGAAAAGGCAGATAGAAACCCTTCTCTGATGAGTTCTGGGAACACACTTGGGCTAGAGGAGAGACACTGAGCCGTGCGTGTCTGGAGCCCTCACATGTGCCCAGCGCTCTGCCTGCACCACTGTGCCGTCCCACAGATTTGAATCACCTCCAGGCTACAGGTGATAAAACAGAGACTCCAAGTTTTGACTTGACCAAGTGGCAGAGCCATGCCAAAGAGACTTCACCACCACATTATTCTGGGGTTCAAGGCCCAAAGGGCCAAGTACCCAAGTTAGCGACTAACGTTAAAAAGACGGCCAAGCCAGAATGAGGACTAAAGAGAGTCAAACCTGGAACAGGAGAGCACAAATAAACCCCCGCGTCCATACTGCTGTAAGGAAATGACTGAATAAAGAGATAAACAAATGGGGGGAAGAAACAATTCCTGTGCAGAATCCCACGTAACTTGTGCGGCTACTCCCCCCTTGAAGACGTGGAGCTAGCTCCCGTCCTTCTGTGTGGGCCGCACACAATGACCTTCCCCCTGACGGGCACAGCTGGGAAAAATAGGGTAACTCTAGAGGGCAGCGATCTGATGCACGTGCCTCAGTCGGGCGATCAAGGTCAACGTCAACAGAGGTGAGTCCTGGGCCCTGGACAGGTCAGGACATAAAAAGGGTGCTTCGCCCTCTGTGGGTTTCCTCACCAAACCTCCACCCCCGTCTAATCGTGAGACACACAGGACACAAAGCCCAAATGAGAGATGTTCTACAAAATACCTGCCCAGCCAGTGTCATCACGAATAAAGTACATCTGTGAAACTGTCCCAGCCACGAGGAGACTAAGGGGGCATGAGAACTAAATGTGAGACCCTGGAACAAAACCAGTACATCAGGTAAAAACTAACACACTTGTGTACAAATCTGAGTCGAGTGTGGACTTAATACTCATGGATCAATATTGGCTCTTGATAGTGACAAACACGCCAAGCGACACACGATGTCACCAGGGGACACGGGTGTGGGCCACTCGGGAATTCCCAGTACCATCTTCACCACTTTTTGCACATCTAAAACTGTTCTAATGAACGAAGTTTATTTAAATTGAAAAAAAGAAGAAGGAAAGGTGAGCCCCGGGACAGACCCCGCGCCCTCCTCACGGGGGTTCCCACCCGGGCGATCGCGCCACCTCTCAGGAGTCCCCTCGAAAGGCAGACTTGTCCTGACCCACAGTCTGCTTCGGTCAGTCCATTCACCCCACGAGCAGAAAGAAGAGCGGCCGGCTTTGGCAGCAGTCCTTCCCGACTCCCCGGCCAGGAGGGACAGACACACGCTACGTGCCTGCAGAGCACGGCAGCGTCACCGGCCGCGCTCCTTACCGCTTCTCACTCCCTGCTCCTCCCAAAAGCGGAAACCCAGGCATTTGTAAAGCAGGCTGCTAAGGCACAGTCTAAAAATAATCAGCAACAGCACATGACAAATAAGGATCGAGAAGGTGGAATGGGGGGGGGGGTTGGAAAACTGTTCCCCAAATCTTGTTTTAAGGCTGTTCCCATAAACACCAGGAGCGCGTGCTTTGGTTCAGTCTTAAACTTCCTGGTTAAACAGCCACAGAACCTAAGTTTCTGTTGAAGAAAAGACAAAAACAGCTTTATCCTCACAGAATTCAAACCAAAGCGCCTTCCAACCTTTTCCCCTTCCAGGCTTCACGAGGCCACGCTGCTGATACAGAGGAGCCCAGTTCTAAGAGCACCTCCGATAGGCCTGCGGCTGCCGGCACCAGGGCACTTACTTTCGGAGGATGATGACCGCTCTGCGCTCCTTAATGTCCTGAGGCCGTATGCAGTGAGTGATTTCATCAGCAGCATATCCACTGAAAGGAAACACAGAGCCTATGAGCATGGAGAGTAGGCAGACAACCCAAGTTCCGGGGGCGGGGGGCACAGAGAAAAAGTACAGTCCAGGTCTTATGGCCACCCTCTGCCCCATTATTTCAGAGGTTCAAAGATCTACATGGAAGAGAAACAACACGTGAAGCTCCACTACACTTATACCCAGAAACTGTGCAAGGAAGACCTGGGATGGGCAAAGGAGGGCTTTTGGCAGAAGCGGAAGCAGGCATCTACATGCACAGGCCAGGAACCCTTCTTTTAAAGGACCTCCAACAGGGTGCACCTTCAGTCACTGTGGAGGCAGCTGGAGTGACTGAGGCCAGACCTTGGTGACACTTCCCTCCCTGTCCCCACCCTGCGACTTGCCGAGGAAGCCACGGCAGACGCTGACAGCACTGAGTCACTAAGGATAATAAGACTGCAACGTTCAAAAAGAGAATTTGTTTACTTGAAAAAAAGCTTTCAAAAACCTCCATTTGGAGGGCGGGGGGAATTCAAAATCTTCAAGACAGCTGTGTTTGGGATATTTTAAGAATTTCCATCACAAATACCTATTTTCATCAAGTTATATGATTTTTAAAAGTGCTCCCAGACCACTGAATGTACATGACTGTTCACAGCTAATGTCTTTTCAATTTGAAACTGTGGAAGCAAACTCAGCTTCCCGAGCCCCTCACATACATGGGAGCTTGGTACCCACGGGTCACCCCAGCCCCAAGTTCCTCCACTGAGCTGAGGCCATTCTACACATTTGAAACACACTTGGCCACAGGCCTTGCTCAACCTTCTCTTCCTTCTCAGGATTCCACTGACCATCCCTAGACAACAAATCTGTCTCCACATGGCTGCTAATCGGCTCCCTTCTCAAGGGACACATGTTTAAACACACATGCTTAACTGTCAGAGAAACCAGACCAGGCAAGTACTCCTCAAAATGGCCCGGCTACCCCGACCCTGGGCAAGACCTAGAGGAAAGAGCAAATGGAAACTAAGTCTGAGAGGGAAGCACTCTGATTTGGAATCTGATTTGAGGCCATACTAGGGGCAGAAAAAAGAACCTTTGTCTTAGGAATTTCCCCCCAGAGTTGCTCCTAATTCAGAGTTTTTCAGTTTTCTCTGTGAACATCAGTCACACGAGACTATGGACAAATGTCCACAGTCAAATCAAAATTGGAAAATATTAAAGAGTTTAAAAAAGCATTAGTATGTTAAAGGATTTTAGAATAACGATAGCAGATGAATCCACTGCCTTTAACCGAGCAGTGACCAAAGACTTTCTCTTAAGTTACACCTCTCACTACCTGGAGGCCCTCAGTGAGAAACGCCACACGGATTGAGGCACTGAGCAGACCTGGGTTTGAACCTGAGCTTTGTCACCTGCTAGATTTGTGACTTTGGTTAAGTCATAGGCTGGGCCTACGCCCCTGTTTCTTCATCTGTAATATGGACAACAGTAGGCATTCATTTTGTTATGCTTTGTAACTTAGGTATTCTTTTGTGGCCATTAATGATTATAAAATTTTTAAAGGGGGACAGTGCCTCCTCCCTCCCAGGCAGGATTACAGAGTTATATGACAACATGGTTGACACCCCTGGAAGTGGGCAGTGGGAGAATTAAGTTAGACAATGCAGGGTGCCTGGTACCCCACTCCCACTTACTAGATACCTGACACAAGCCAGAGCCTCGGGTTCAGCACCTGCCCAAGAGATGCGCTCCAGGCCCCGCCGCGGGCACCTGCCAGCAGCAGAGACCACCTGGGCCCTATGCCCAGGGTGAGGGGCTCTAGCTCTCCTATGCTCTCGTCACTCCACATCAAGGAGTCAGGTCTGGGATGCAAGAGAGAGCCATACACACACAGGACTTCCCCAAATGTTGAGTCCAATTCCCCAAAGGTCCTGCGAGGCACCTTCCTAAAGCCAGGTCTGCAGCGCTGGATGCGGGCATCTTCCCCACTGTTAACAAGTGGTACCCATCTGCCTGACTCGACTACTGAGGGGCCTGCTTTCCCATCTGCAACAAGGAAACTCTGCCCTTAACGCCATTCTGGAGCAAACCCAGGTGTTTGTCAAACCTTAACTGTCCCCACCCCCAAAGGGCTCTAGAATGAACACCAAGCCCTGCCAGGTTCCCGCCAGAGCCCAGGCCGCAGAAGAACTCGTGAGGAGGTAAGACTGCAGGAGCCCACGAAGGTGACCGTGGCTCTGGCTCCGCCTGACGAGTTCATGAGCACGGTCTTCTCGGCCTCCCTGGCAGCTGTGCCACAGCCCACTGAGCCCTCCTCAAAGTATCAGGCTCCTCTGGGGCGGGAGGCGCAATGTCCTGACCGAGGGACCCTCTTCTGGCCACGCTTCAGCAGCAAGTGTCCAGCAGAGGCTTATTTACTGCTAAGGAACCTACTCCCTACAAGTCCCAGTCTGCCAGCTTGGAACTTAACACGCCCTGGGCCCACCTTACCTGTAGCGTGAAGAGAAGTGCCAGCGCTTCCTGCTGTTTTGTTTTCACAGGACAAGGAAAGGAGGAAATACCTCGAGCTGGTCAGCCTGCCTGGCTGAGCCCCCCTGCGCCCCCCGCACCCCACGCAGCAGTGACTAGTATGCCACAAGCATCACGACAGACAGCACGTGGCTGCGTCACCCACTAGCTCTGCACCTTCCACTCCTGAGTCTCCGCCCCTGGGAAGCTTTCCTCAACTCCCGGGGCTGGGTTCCCCCACATTGCCCACCCACGCCTCGCTACTGCTACATCTGGCCTGGTGGAGCCTGTCTTCCCTACAAGACAACGCTCTGTAAAGCTCTTACTCATCTCTGCACACGGTGGACACAATGAAATACGTGTTGAGCTCAACAGCTTTACTGCTCTGAAGCCTCGCCGTCTACACCTGTGAAACAGAAATCCCGGCGAGTCACTCCTCGGAGGCTTAGGTGCAGGTTCAATGAGGAACCTGAAAACTCAGTACGGGGACTGTACGTCTCTCCTCCAGGGGACAGTCTGGGAGACTTGAGCTGGTTAAGGCGCATCTCCAAGGTGGCCACCGTTTCCCATCGACTCGACTCTGCCCTACCTGGCATAGGACAGACCCGAGATGGAAGGAAGGACTGGCGAAGACACCAGCCTGTGACAGCCTCCCTCCGGCAGGGGCGTCCTGCTCTGGGCAGCCCCCCAAGCCTCTCACCAGTGACAGGCCAGCACTACTGAGCAGCTTAGGCTTTCGGAGGCAGCAGGCCAACCACGCGTACACAGGCTGCAACTGTGAGCTCAGGTTTACGTTATAACCAGACCACACCTCCCAGGCACGTGGCCTAACTTGGTACGAGTCCTGAGGCTTCTGAATCCAGAAGGAACCAGGCAAACCTGCTGCAAGTCCCAGGTCCGTACACACCAAGGTACAGAGGGAGAGCGCAGCTGAGTCTGGAAGGCAGCTGATCTCGACACACTTCACCTGAACTTCAGCAGCGTGAGAGACTCAATCTTCAGGAACAACGCCAGGATACGCATCGCTCCATTGTGCAGAGGAACACTAAGGCCCAAGGAGATTACATAACTTGCCCAAGGTCAAACACCTAAAGTGGTGACACTGGAACTCCAATTTAACTGTTGGTTTCGGTGTCTGTGCTACACTGGTGGTGGTTTTTTGGTTTTGGGTGGGGGAGTAGGTAATGAGGGGTAGAAGAAAAGCCCATCTGTGTTTCCCAGTGACAAGATCCAATCTGTCCTGGGAGCTTCACCGACCTCAGCAGAGGACACACACAGAGCACCCACTCCCACGGAAGAAGTCTGCAAAGAGACCCCCGAGAGCAAGCACCGCACCTCAGCGACGGCTGCACACCCACTGCCCAGCCGGAAACGGCCACCCTGTTCACCTTCCGCTTGCTCGGAGCTTCGTAAGTAAGACACGGCGCGCCTGCAGCTCCTTTCCTTTGCTGCCCTCTGCCTGGTGTCAGGTCCGGCAGAACCAAGGGCAGCCGACCCCCACGGCCCAGAGCTGCTCCCGGGAATGCACAGCCCTGACTTCATCCTCGAGTCCCTCCCCCTCCCAGGGAACCAGAAGATTCCACACAGGAGATGTGGCCCAGACCTATCTGCCCTACTTTCCCAACTATTTTAAGCCAGAAAGCTAAATTTTCCTTTCAGCAGCTGAAGAAGATCAGCCCTTAGCCCAGAACTAACAGGGGTGCCCACTCTACCCAGTATCAACTGCTAACTGGGGACTCACAGGCTGAGCTCACCTCTGCGTATCCCATGGCCAGGTGACACAGAAATTTCCAGACAGGTGGCTAAGACCTGGGTCTTGGTATGTGGCCACCACAAACACAGACCACTCAGCAATGATCAAAGGTAGCAGCAAGTCAGCAATTAGCCTTGAGGTAATTATTCTAATTAACCCAGTTGAAATCTGTTTTAATCTGCCCATTCACCCCACAGGGAACAGGAGAAAGAAGGTGGGATGAATTGGTATGAAGAGGTGATAAAATATATTTATTTTCCTAGAAAACAGCACTAACAGGGGATCCAACCAGGCCTAAGATGGGAAGGTGACAAAAAAGAAAAACACCTGCCAAGTGGGTTTGGAGAGAAGTTTGAAGCACTTCCAGAGGGATGTGAGGCCTTGCTCTAAATGCCCACGTCTGGACACTGCTGAGTCAACGGGTGCCACACACCAACATCACACTGACAACCATTGAATATAAAACTGCAGTCCTGCCATGTTGCCTCGCACGGCTCCAGACACCACCGCCAGCGACCAGTGGAGTCTGCGTCATGAGATTCCCAGAGCCCCCCCAGCCGCTCGGCTCCCGTCCGAAATGCAGCCTTGCATCAGCCCTCACCCCTGGGCTGGGGTCCGTACCACTAGGAACTGAAAACAAGGGCTACCTGTGACCAGCTTGGGGAAGAGCCCAAGCACCATCTGAAGAGAACCACGGCTAACAGGCAGGCGCTCACTCACCCGCACACCAAGTAAGCTGGGAGCGCTACGTTAGCAGGGGCTGTAAGATTTAAATTAGTGGGGTGTCAGAGCCCTGGCGCCGTGGAGCTCAACTACGGATGATTCTGCCCCCCCCAAGGCACGCCTGGCAACGTCTGGAGACTTTTGGTTGTCGCAGAAGGTATCACTGGCATCTCATGCCTAGAGACCGGGATACCTGCAAACATTCCGCAATGCACAGGACAGCCCTCATTCAGCAAAGAATGAGCCAACCCAACACGTCCCCAGCACAGCTGAGCTCTGATCTAGCAGAGCTTCCCCAAGGCAGCTCAGCAAAGTCTCGACTTCAGGCCCAGGGCGGATGTGAGCACTAACAATGCACTTCGTCAGCCCCTTGCCGACGCTAGTCCCTGCTACTGCTGCCAAGGCCTTCTCTGCTAGGCTAACTCCTAGCTACCCTTCAAGTTCCAGCTTACTTCCTCCCCCAAACTTCCGACATTCCAGAATGGGTTAAGATGTGCCCCCTCAATGTACTCCCGCAGTTACCTTCCTGGGCTGTAATTGTCTGCGGCCTCCACTGTGCTGAGTTCCATGAAGGGAAGAGCCATGTTTTAGGCTCCACCACAACCCTGGCCCCTTCCCCAAAGAGAGAGCAGGGAACCATTAAATGGTTGTGCATGAAAGCAAGCCTCCACCCTACGCCAGGCCCTGTATCACACACCAAATCACACTGAATTCTAGTAGGCTTTGAAAGTTGGCATCACCCCCACTTTACAGACGGGAAAGCCAGCTCAGAGAACACCCACAAGATCCCAAAGCAAATGAGAGGATTCAAAGCTTGGGGCAGCACTTTTCAGGACATGGCTGAGCCTCCCACACAAACTCCACAGCCAAGTCAGAACCCAGGAGGGGTTGGAGGGACTAGGAAAGCTTTAGGACTTTTCTAAGGAAAAGATGAGGAGAATTTTCCCGATGACGCAATCCTGTTGCTGATCACTAACAGACCTGCATTTTCAGAACTTGAAACTGCTGCTCTTCAATACAGGGGTGGAGGGCGTCTCAGTCACAAGCTGCCTCTTGTGATCTCCCCATCACACTCCCGACTACTGTCAGACCTCACCACCACCCGGAAGGCCTGTGACTAGGGGGAAAGCAACATCCCTGTAAGAGACCAAACGGCCGTGCATTAGTTCCTTTCAGCAGCTAGCACCCTGCCATGAAGTCAACACACCAAGCTGTCTCCACGCCACTTGGGAGGATCTGCCCTAGAAATCCCATCTTAAAGGGCTTCGCTAATCCATCAATGTAGGAACACCACGTATAGGTCTGAGGAGAAGCTCCAAAGCCCAAACGACAAAGCGGCAAGTGATGCGTAAGGAAGCCAAAGTACTGCTTCTGCTGCTAACTTCCCAAACTTCCCCATCAGGAGACCTTGGCGATCTGCCGCCATCCCCAGATATGAAAGCAGCCTCAGCTGTTCAACTCAAACTAGATGACCTGCTCATGCTATTAAGAGGGCTCCAGGGACCCTGCTTCTCCCCATAACCACAGGCTACGGCATGACTGCACTTCCGAGGTTAGACTGCTCACAACAAAATCTGTGTCCTGATCCCGTACTAGAGTTTGGGGGTCAACCGAGCTACTCAGAACAACTGGAGTCTAGACCTCCCGAAGAGGTTTGCGGATTACTGAATCCATTGCTAGCTGTACTTGTTTCGGGGCTAGAAGGAGGCAGCTTAGCTTCCAAGTAAATGTTCTGCTTCATATAAACAGCAAAGGTGTTCCAGCAGGAAGTCTCTAGAAACCAGGGTACTAAGTAATTCTCAGCAGGGTCTGGGATACAAAATAGGCCAAGAACCTAAGTTCTGCTGCTGACATAATTACTAGACCGAACTCCAGGTAAAGAAACCAGCTTTACTTTGTTTCACTTAGTCCTGATAACAGATAACACATTCTTACAAAGGACCAATGGGCTCCTCTACAGCCAGCAGGGGCTGGGTTTTAAGAGTGGGCTGCACTGGATTCCTGGCCCAACCACAACTCTGTTCAATTCCAGGGAAGTCACTCCCCCTCTTGGGAATGGAGAACGTCTACCAATTAAATATGATCAGGGGCCTTCCTCTGTGAGTATTTTCTCTGTTACGGAATCCATGAACACTTTCTCTTGTCAAGGCAACCATGAATGGCAGAGTTGGAAACACTTTAAAATGGTAAATTCAACTTTTTTTTTTAACATAAATTTGAAAATGGAGGCCAAGAATAAAGAAGAGACTTGCTAAAAACCACAAAGGGGCAGACTCCTAAAATCTTAGCCTTCTGGAAAAATGCCTTTAGATTCTCAGTCAGGTCCCTGATCTTGTCAAACCTACCCTCCCGATACAAATTCTAGACGGTTCCCTGAGCCGTCCCTGCCTGCTCTCTTGGTACATGTTTTAAAGGCAGATCCTTTCCGTTCCGCTCACCACACCCACGAAACAGAAGAATGGGTCAGAACCGTAAAGCGCAGGCTCCTACATTAGCTGCTGCCTCCTGGGTCAGGGTGGGCAGCTAAAGCAGCAGGGCCGTCCCCACCTCCCAGGTGGTTACCTGAGCACAGTCACGCTCCCCCTGCGCACTGGCAGGGAAAGCACAGGTTCCGACACCCGGATAGGCTTGAACTGGAACTTGCAGCCGAAGCAGAGCGCGGAATCGCTAAAGAAGGACACAGACACGATGGGGCGCTCAAAGATGTGGATGGGGTCCACGTGGGACACGATGCAGCCGCCGGGCTGGTAGTCGTTGATTACGGCGCTGTTGACGAAGCCCTCGGGGATGACGCGGTGCTCCACCAGCTTCTGGATCACAAGCTGGTGCACCCACTCGGGGATCTCGTCCACGTCGCCCGGCGGGTAGAGGCGCTCCTGGCCGGGCCCGCGCTTCTGCAGCTGGGCGCCGTACGTGTAGCCCTCGCCGAAGAAGTACTTGTTGCGCAGTGGAGCCCGGTCCACCGTGTGCTCGTTGTACAGACCCTTCTCGGCGCGGGCCACCACCTCGTCGATGCGGGCCTCGATCTTGGCGCACTCGTCCTGGCTAAACAGGCGCATCTGGCGGATGCCGCTCTTCACCTTGCGCGCCTCCTCCTCCTTCTGCAGCTGCTGCTCCTCGTAGTCGCTGCGCTCGGGGTCCGAATCTTCCTGGTACTTGCGCTTGGCCCCGGACATCGGGTAAGGCTCGGCGGCCGCGGCGGCGGCGGCGGCGGCGGCCACAGCGGCGGCCGCGGCCGCCGCTGCCTCCCGGCTGCCCGCCTTATAGTTGTCCCGGGACGTCATGGACTTGAGCTTTTCACGCAGGTCCGTGTAACCGCTGGCGGCCGCCATGGCCCCGCGACGCTGTTCTAGGGTCCTCCGGGGCGGGCAGGGCGGCCGGGCATGGCTCTCGGGGGACGTGCCCCGGGGCCCCCGGAGGAAAGAAGGTCCTCAACGCCAGGCCCCCATGCGAGGCCGGAGGGGCGGGCGGGGGGAGTCGAGGGGCTAGGCAAGGGCTCGAACCTCAGGGGCAGCGGGTCATGCAGCGGTGGCGGCAACGGGGCTTCCTCCTCCTCCACCTTCTCCGCGTCCCAGGGGGCAGGGGCGCCGGCAGCGCCTCATGCCGCGTTGGGCCGCTGCGTTGGATCCGCCTGACTCCGGACCAGACCTCCGGATGCCCGGCCCGACCCGCACTTTAAAGCGCTCCTCACGACGTCACGCGCCGCCCGCCCGACGTCCGCCAGCGCCGCTCCTCAGCGGGCTCCTCAGCGCGCACGCGCAGTGCTGCCGGTCACCGCGGCTCCGCGCGCAGCGGGCATGCGCGTGCGTGCGGGCCGGCTCAGCAGGGGTGCCTGCGCAAGCGCAGACCGGGGCCGCTCGTCGTCCGCTGCCCCTCCCCCACTCGTGAAGGGCTCCGAGAGAGCGCCCTCAAATAGCAACCTGTCTCCGCGCTGCGACACCTCCGTGACCAAGGGCTCCCTCCACAGGAGTGCGCTCAGACTGCCAACGCTGTCGCTATGTTACGTCACAGCTTCGTCCGACCACCGTAAACGCCTCAGCCCACAGCGCGCAATCACCGAGAAACCGCCACAACCTAAGATACTCCGCTACCGTCCTCTTTGGCGCTTTCACTTCTTTCATTGGGCCACCGGCCACGCGCCGGGCGGGTCCAGACGGAAGCTTCGGGAGTTGGTTGGTAATTATGCCTGTCAATCAGGAGGTCGCCTTGGCTACTGCGTCCGTCACTTAATTAGCAGCGGGAGGGCGGCGAGGACCCTTGAAGGGTGAATGGGTGGCCAAGGAAGTGCCTGAATGTAGAGCCCACCGGAAGAAAGCCCTCAGGCGCTTAAGGAAACTACTGAAACCAGCGGAAACTTCTGAAATTGGGAGGCCGAGAGCACCGCGCGTCCCAGCTCCAAACCCAGACGGCGACGTTCGCAGACCCTGGACGCACTGAGGGGGCATCTCCCTGCCCACCTTTCCTCCACCCCGCCGCCGCCGCCGCCGCCGCCGCCGCCGGCCGGAGCGGACGTTCCCAGAGTCACGTCCGGGAGGCGGCGGGCGCATGCTCAGCCGCGGGACGCGCGGGGTTTGGCTGAGCCTTTCCTTGGAGGCAGGTATGGAGCGCCTCTTCTGGGAACGACAGAAGGAAACGAGTAGGCTCACGGAGAAGGCAAAACTGTAGGTGATTACGAGAGACAATTCCAAAGTTGTGAAGCAGTGCGGTCGGACGGGATGCTCGGCGTGAACAGAGGCGTGGCGACTCGGGGTGCGCAGAGGCGGGCCCTCAGATCGGGGGTTCTGCTCAACCTCCCAGGATAAAGTTCATCTGCTTCGCTCGGCGTTCAAGGCCTCTGTTGAAGACCCTTCCTACCCTTCTCCGTGAACACAGCCCCAGCCTCGCGCTGACACTGCCAGGTCTGCATACATCACCTGTTGCACATCCTGGCCTTTATCCAAGCTGTTTCTTCCACCTGGAATACCAGTTCCCTTCCATCCATCTTCATTTTCATATTTTGACGCTCAGCTCACTTCTTTCTAGCAACCTTCCCAGATTCTCACTGAAATGAAATGCGTCTCAGGTTTCACGATCTGGCCTCGGCGTCTGCCGTCAGACCCAACGCCCTGGCCATTGCTCCCTGCCAGTGTGTCTCTGCGCCCTCTCCACCGCCCCCTTACCCCGCAGCTTGTCAGGACATGAGCACTGGACTCCAGAATCTGACAGACATGGGTTTGAATCTTGACCTCCTGACAGACTGTATGGTTGTTATACCCCTGGGCAAGTGCCTTCCCCTTTCTGACCCTCAGTCTTCTGGTCTGTAAAATGGGAATAATATTCGTGTCCACTTCATGTGGTACTTGTGAGGTTGGAATAAAGCTATGTATGTTAAGCACGGGATTGCTGACCTTGAATCTGGCCTTCAGTTTCTGCATCTGTAAACTGAGGGTCCTGTCAGTCCCTGTTGGGAGGTGAGGGTTGTGTAATGACTTGGCAAGGCCACGCAAGAGGGTCTGTAGGATGGGGTACCCTGGATACTTGGGACCCTGAGCACTGTCCCCAAACTTCCTGCCAGCTTGCCTTCCCCAGAAGCAGCAGGTGCAGGGGGAAAACGGAGCAGGCATGAAGCTTTTAGTAAATTTGGCTTCTGCCTTTTTTTGACATAGCCTAGTGGGGTGGTGATGCTGCTGCTGCTACTGCTTGTAGGAAGGCAGCTTCAGGTAGGGAGAAGGTGGCCAGTGGGCAGTGCAGCCTCTGCGGTGGCCCAGTCCTTCCTGGGCCTCACTGTGTGAACACCTAGGCAGGGCCCCCTTGTCTGCGTGCTGGGAAGTTTGGCTGGGAAGGCTCAGACCCATCAGAAGCCTGGTGCCACCTCTATACTGCCTCCAACGGGGGCATTGGACTCTGCTCACACGCCTGCTTGACAGGGAGCCATCAGTCTTCTCAGAGACTCCCCAGTGGAGCCCGGCTCTGCTCACTCGGGCAAAAATGTGAATCGCCTCCTCTAGATCTCAACAGCTCCGCCCACCCCAGACACCCCATTGGAAGCGTCCATGTCCTCCCGCCTGTCTGACTATTCTGGAGCCAGGCGCCCCACCTCAGCCTCAGTGAGACAGCACAGACTGAAACCAGCTGCCTGCATTGAATCTTGGCTCTGCCGCTTGGTGGTCACGTGCCTCACTTCTGTGGGCTTCAGTTTCCCCATATGACAAAATGGCGATAATAATAGTGCCCATCTTGTTGGGGTATTTTGAGGATTCAATGGGTTAGTACCGTGCCTGTTATTGCAAAGTAAAAACTTGGTAAGAATTAGCTTTCTTTGAAAGAAGTCTTCCCCACCCCAGACAATCCCCTTGAATGGGGGACATAATGACCACTCAGAAAGCACTTGCCCTAAAGCTGTCAATGCTTCCAGTTTACAAAGAAGGAAGCAGAAGCTCTGAGAGGCAAGCAACTTGCAAAAGGCCCCACATTTCATCAGCGTACAGATACGGAATTTGAACACAGGCCTTCCTGGCTCCACAGCCTGGCCTTTAATTACCAAGCCAAGATTTTCTGAACAGTACTGTGGGTCCTGGGCAGGAGGAGGCACCCCTGGGCAGAGGGAGGCCAGGGGTGTGAAGATGTGGACACGAACCTGGCCAAGTCCGGTCCCCAGTCCCACACAGGCCGCACTGAGGTCCTTCCGGTTACTTTGCAGAGTGCAAATATGGCGCATCCTGTTACACCCATCTGGGATTACAAGCCTTTACCAGTTGACTATCTCAGGTTCCCATGCCATCCAGACATTTCTCCTGTATTTGTTCTCACCCCATGCTAGGCTGGAAACCCTGGGGCTTGGTCCCCTCTGCTCTGGATCTCCCCACATCTACCTGCAGTTCTTTCTGGGCCTTGGCCCAGGTAGGGGGACCCAGTGTGGTACTCCTAGGATGTCTGGGGGACAAGGCAGGGTCTGACTCTCCTGCCACCTCTCTTTCCATTCACCCTCGTGGAGATTATTACCTCCTCTTATGAGGGCTCAACTCACTGATGCTACCAGAGCCACCAGAATAGCTGTTAAAACATGAGCCTTATGCCTTGAGGACCAGGTCCTGAAATCCAAAAACCCTGGTGTTTGGGTTACCCAATTCTCTGTAACAAAGCACACCAAAACTGAGACCTCAGTCACTTACTCAGTTCACAAGTCTGCAGTCTGGCCAGAGTTTGCCCAGGAGGCTCTTCTCAGTTCCATGTGCATCAGCTGGACGGCTGACCTGGGAGCCTCACTTTCCCGTGGCCTCACTCACACGGCCTGCTGGTATTCTGAAACCCAGGCGGCTTCTCACCTCTCACCCACGCAGAGCGACTGCAGCAGGCATAGCTCTTTGTAGCTCTTTCCCCATTATCTCTCACCTCCTAAATCTGCTAATGCATTGGACTCCTCAGGGCTGCTTCTAGGGGAAGCCAGCCTAAGGCAGTGGTGAAAACGGAACAGCCCTGTGGCATCTCTTCCCTCCCTGTCTCAGGACAGTGACTGATGCCCCAGTCCTGCCCATTGGCCCTCCTAAATTTCTCCCCACCCTTGGCTCCACCACCAGTGTCCACACCAGTTTCCCAGCTGATGCTGCAGCAGCCTCCTCTCTGGTCTCCCTGCCTCCTACATGCGCTCTGCTTTGGGGTAAGAATGACCTTCCCAAAGTACAATCTGAGCAGATTGTCCCTCCCCCGCTGGAAAACCCTTTGAAGGTTCTTCATGGCTCTTGGGATGAAATCCTAAATCCATAGTGCAGCCTGCAAAGCCGTACCCAGTCCACCTCTGCCAGCCTCTTCAGTCTCAAGACCTTGCACTAGTAATGTCCACTTCTGGGCTCCTACATGCTGATTTCCTCCCCTCACCACCTAGCTAATTCCTTTACAGGCCTTGTCCTGGTTTATACCTTAACTAAGCAACTCCCAGTGCCTGGCAGTGGCCAGCACACAGTAGGTGCTTAATAGGTACTGAATAAATTTTTCTCTGACACCGTGGTTCTAGCCAATTATGACCCCACGTCTATCCAGATTTCCTTTCCCAAGCCTACTGCTCCCCTCCTTCACGGCTCCCTCCAAAGCACCAGCACTTTCCACGAACATTCATTTATTGGGGCAGCCGGATGGCTCAGATGGTTAGAGCGTGAGCTCTCAACAACAAGGTTGCCGGTTCAATTCCCGCATGGGATGGTGGGCTGCACCCCCTGCAACTAAAGATTGAAAAAACGGCGACTGGACTTGGAGCTGAGCTGCACCCTCCACAGCTACATTGAAGGGCAACAACTTGGAGCTGATGGGCCCGGGAGAAACACTGTTCCGCAATATTCCCCAATAAAACAAAACATTCATTCATTTATTCTTTTATTCACGTGACAAGTATTTTTTGAGCGCCTGCTTTGTGTTAGGCATTGTCCTAGGTTCTGGTGCATATAGTAAGGAACACCACCATTTTCTCGGGAATGTTCATTCCGCTCCCCTCCATCTCTGCCTAGTAAACTCCTACTCATCCTTCGAAACCTAACCATGAAGTACTGTTCTCTGGGAAGCTCTTCCCCAGACCTCTCCTGCCCCAGCCCCTAATGTGGAACTTCTTTCTCCCTCAGCTGTACCACTCTTGAACCTTGTGTGGGCCATCCAGTGATGGGGGCTGAGGCTGCCCAAGCAGCGTGGAGTGCAGGGCGAGGTCTGCAGGGAGAGGTAAGGACAGATGTCTCTTCTGGAAGCTCTGTGCCTGGGCAGTGAGTTGGGCACAAGTAGGCTTTCAACTCCTGCCTCATCCCTCAGATTTGTTTTCCAGCCACTCAGCAACTCCATGGAGGAATGGTGGCTGCCAGGCGCACCTTTTATTTGCACAGAAATAACCAAGGGTCATGAATCCAAGCTGAGCGGCAGTGCGGGGTGGGGAGGCACCCTAGGAGGAGGACACGTGAGGGGCTGGGATGTGGAGCAGATTCGAACATCAGACCCAAGGTAGCCCAAAGGTGCAGTCTAAGCCATCCAGGCCACTGGTATGGGGCTTCCGTGCCACAGGTGGGAGTCGGGCAGGGTCCGCATCGGGTACGTGGCAGGAGGCCCCAGGAGCCAGCCTTCGGAAGTTCCTCCTGCTATCTCCTCCAGGATCACATTCTGTGATTCTATCCAAACTCTGGATGGGTCTTCTAGGGTTCCTGGGGACATGGGTCACTCCTCCTACCACCTGTTGGTCTCCTTTAAGATTCCGGCTCTTTACAGGAATCACTGGCCCAGAGAGGCCGAGTAACTCCCCTGGGGCCACACAGCAAGCCTTCTGGCAGAGGACAGCTTCAGGGCTGGGGACTGGGTCACAGCAGCGTTATCTCACTGGGGGGCAGTGTAAGCCGCTTCTCCCGGGCACTGAGCAGGTTCTCCACATGCACAGCCACCACACGACACAGCTCCAGGCCCTGCAGGAGAGACAGTGAGAGTCCATGCCCACCCAACTCTTCCCCAGCTCTCACCTTGGTACCTACCGCAAGGTGAGTTGGGAGTGAGGCAGAGGCCAGCCTCCACACCTTTCCCAGGACCCTGGGAGGAGTGTAAGAAGATGGAAGGAGGAATGCCGGGCTACAGGCGGGAAGGGGTTTAAAGATCATGTCAGCTTTGCTGCATGTGAACTGTGTGACCTGGGGCCAGTTACTTCACCTCTCTGAGCCTCAGTAGCCTCATCTGCAGGGTGTCAGTTTACCAGGGCTTGCCTCACAGGGCTATGGTGAGGAGTTCATGGGATTTCATTATATGTGAATCCTTTAGATCTTAAAAATACTAGTCCAGTCAATAAATGGTAACCATTTCTAACGATGTTGCCATGGTTACCACCTGGCACCCACTGCCTCAGGGCTCCCAACTGGCGCAGGAAGGAAGCAGAGAACTGTGGAGGATGCATGTGTGAGTGTGGTTCTCAGACCACAGCCAACTGGAATCCCCGTCAATGTCCTGCGGGCCCGCAGGACTGCTCAGAGAGAGGTAGAAATAATGAGGGCAGCACTTACTGAGTGCCAACTATGTGCCTGGAATTGTCCTGAGAGCTTCCTGTGTCCTACCCCTTCCAGTGCCCACACCAGGGACTGACAGGTCCCTCAGTTTACAGTCTGGCAGTGTTCCCATGAGGCAGATGCTCTTAGATCCCATTCCACAGGTGAGGAAACTGAGGCCAGAGCCCTGAAGCCACTTGCCCCAGACCTCACAGTTGGTACCGTGTTTCCCTGAAAATAAGACCTAGCCAGACCATCAGCTCTAATGCATCTTTTGGAGCAAAAATTAATATAAGACCGTCTTATTTTACTATAAGACTGGGTATAATATATGATATGATATATATGATATAATATAACATACCAGTTTTTATATTAATTTTTGCTTCAAAAGACACAAGCTGCTGGTCCCGCTAGGTCTTACTTTCGGGGAACAGGTCAGGAGGCCCAAGGGCACACTCTGAAGTGCTCTGCTGAGGTTAGCTGCGGCTGTCCCTCCCTGGGGGCCACCTCAGCTCCTGAGATCGGAGTGCACGGTGGGGGCTCTCCCCCTCCAGCCAATCCTCCTACCCACATGCTGCAGGGCTCCAGGCCTCACTGGGGTTATTGCCTCATTTGACAGGTGTGGAAGTGGGGTTGCTTCGAGATCCTACCACACAGCCTGTCAGAGGTAGGTGGGATAGCGACCCATATCTGTTGGCTGCATACGCTGCTGTACTCAGATAGCAGTTCTTCCTGGAAGCCTTTCTGATGACCTCCCAGATAGCTCAAATACACCTTCTCAGCACTGATTATGGTCCACTGGAGAAATTCAAAGCAGATCCCGTCATGGAGGGGTGGTCCTGGGCCCAGATCTTCAGGAGGGATGCGGTAGGCTGGCCAGGGCAGACATGTGGGCCCCTGCCCCAATTCTGCCCCTTCTGTGAACTCTATCCTCTTCCCAGTGGGGCGAGAACTCTGGTCTTGCCCCACCCCAAAGGGGCTGTGATACTTGGACAGGAGCCTAGAGGTCTGCCACGCCTTTTAAGGGGCGGCCACAGTTGCCACAAATATGACAAGGAACAGGGCAGGCGGGCCTCGGTTTCCCTGTCTGTCACACAGGGACTCATCCCCAACCTCAATCCCAGGCCCTACAATCCATCTTCCAAGCCTCAGCCCAGGTGAATGTCCTCAACTTGGTGTGTCTCTGTCCTCTCACCAACCTCTATGGCTTCCTAGTGCCCTCAGGACAAAAGTCCCCGATTCTTAGCTTGACATTCAAGGACCTTCAAGAGCTCTCCCGCCTGCTGTTCCCCATCAAATTCTTCACCATTCTGCAAACAGCTTGGGCCCTTTCCCATGATCCCATCACCAAGATGCTTCCCTGGGAGACCACGCGAAAGACCTGCAATTCTGTGCCGTGTTGGGTTAGTTCTGTCCCCTGTACTGGGCTGGATGCTCCCTGGGGCGGGGCCAGGAGCTGACCCGTCTTGGAGCAAGGCCCAGAGAAGAGGCTGGTGAGCGGAATAATGGAGAGACGGGCTGGGTGACAAGGCTGGGGGCCAGAGTGGGACCCACCTGCTCCAGCTGTAGCTGCATGGTACACTGGGCCGCCACGTCCCCCAGTGTGAGCTCCACATACGGGTAGCTGGAGCTGGCCGTGGGCCGCTGGGTCCGCGTCGACTGGATCTCCTTCAGGGGGAACTTCACCATCAGCTCCTGGAGGGCGGGGGGGGGGGAGCAGACAGGCGGGACAGGTGGGACAGCCTCACTCACCCTTACCCCTCCCCTGCAGACCAGATCAGTAGAATGCAGGGTACCCCAGTTCGAGTACCAGTTCCCCAGTGACTTGCTGTGTGACCTGGAGCAAGTCATCGCTTTACCTCTCTGGACGTCACTTATGAAGCTGATTCCACAAGTAATGTGCACACGTGTACAGTGTGCGGGCACTGTTCTCAGCTTGGGACCCAGCGGTGCTGGAGATGCCCGTGGTGCCCTGACCTTCACAGCAAAGCTGCCCCTTCACACCTACGCCTCTGTCTTAGCCCCAGGAGGAAACTCGGAGCACATGCACGCAAAACCAGAGCAATGAGAGCCGATGCCAGACACTTAGCTCCATCCTCCAGGCTAGGGGACAGCTGAAGGGTGTGTTTCATGCTGTCTCCCAGGGCTCCAGCTGGATTGAGCACCAGTTGCCACAGCGCCAGCTTGCTTGCCTTGCTTGGGAATACCTTCCCAAGGTGTGTGACACGTCCCTTCCTGGGCTCACTTCCTCACTCAGTGTTTCCTAGAATCACCTCTAAATAAACCACTTGCCCTAGACACCTCATCTCAGGGTCCACTTCTGGAAGAAGAAGTAAAAACGGAGACAACAGGTCCTAGTAGTTATGGAATTGTGCCCCCGGCCATCCATATGTTGAAGCCCTTATATAACTCCCATATCAGAATGGGACTGTATTTGGAGAATGGGCATTTAAAGAGGTGATTAAGTTAAAATGAGCCGGTAAAAGTGGGCTTGAATGCAATCTGACTGGTGTCCTCATGAGAAGAGGACAGTCGGACAGACAGAGACACCGGAATGTGCACGCAGAGAACAGGCCACACGAGGACACAGGGAGAAGGCGACCGTCTACCAGCCAAGGAGAGCGGCCGCACAGAAAACCAACCCCCGGGCAGCTGGGTCTTGGACTTCCAGCCTCCAGAACTGTGAGAAATAAACTTCTGTCCTCGAAGGCCCCGTCTGGTGCTGTGTTATGGCAGCAGAGCTGACTAAGACACTGTGTGACTAAGACACTTGGCATGTACTTTACCTCATGGGGGGGGGGGTTTCTCTTATCCCCATGTTCCCGGTGAGGAAATGAGGCTCAGAGAGGGGTGAAAACGCGCCCAGGGTCACACAGGTGTAAGTGGTAGAGGAGGCATCCCCAGCTGGCGATCTCAGCCCCTCCGAGGGTGGGGCTCAGAGGAGAGGGGGCGAGCGGCAGCGCCAGGCTGAGGCCACTCACGTGGGTCTCAATGCTGAGGAAGTTGAGGCCATTCTGGTTGACGGCAAGGATGCAGGGGGCCAGCACAGCCACATTGCTGCAGCTCTGGATGAAGAAGAAGGAGGAGCCGAACATGGGGGCAGCGCTGAGGAGGCCTGGAGTGGGAGAGGGGTGGTCAGCGTGGGGGCTCCGCAGCGACATCCCTCAACCGCATGGCCACCTGCTGCCCACGCCTGGGTCTCCCGCTGCCTCTTCAGCCTCCTGTCTCGCCACCTTCCTCTCCCCCCACTCCCAGCAATTCTCCCCAAATGCCAGCTCTCTCTGCCCAGGGCCACCCATAGCCCAGGTGGTGCCATGGGGAAAATTTTAGAAAGGTGTTCTCTTGAGGCAGCTCGGCTTGGCTAGCACCGAAAATGCCTTTGTACAAAGAAAACGGCACCTCCATGTCCACGGTCCAGGATCCCCTCCTTAGAAGGCCCCCCATGACTCTCTCCCCCAGCCCCGGACTCTTACCCAGAAACTGGGCACGGGCCTGGTGGGGGCTGAGCGCCTGTGTCTGCTGCCGGTGCTGGCTGACCAGGTTGAGCCAGGCCGAGCCGGCCATGGTGTGGTAGAGCAGGGCCGGGATGTACTCCTGGACCTCCCGCCTAGATGGGGGGAAAATGGTCCTGAATGCTTGTCACCATCACCACAGGAGCTCTGCACACTGGCTCATTCAAGCCTCACTTCAATGCCCGTGTTGTGCCAAACGGACATGATCTTTGCACCTCGCTGGAAGACGAAATGCTGGAAGGTGTGAAGGTGGGTGTAAAGTGCTCACACAGTAGTCTGGCACACAATAGGTGCTCAATAACGGCATGCCGACACCACTAGGCTCCCTGTTTGAAGACGAAGGGACTGAGGCTTGGAGAAGTTCCCTGGTTAGTCCAAGTCACACAGTCACCAAGCGAGGGCTGAGCCTTGTAGCCCCTGCCCCCAAGGAGAAGCCCAGGCCAGAGCGTGAGAAGCACTTGGGGTGGGGGGCGAATACCGGGGCAGGCAGAGCCACCACCACCGCTGGTCAGAGCACGGGAGAGGAATGCTGTGACCCCTCTTGCACCTCTAGGAACCACCAGTCCCCCACCCCACTCCAGTCCCTTCTCTCTGACACATGTTGGCTATCCCAGGGCAATTCCTCCTCCTCTCAGGATATCTAGAAAATACCAACAGCTGTCCTAGTCTGTCCCAGCTGCCCTGGGCTGCAGATTGGGGAAGGATTGGGAGAAAATCAGGGGAGCACCCTTGCCCCAAGAGCCGCCCCTGCCCAGGCATATCTTTTCTTCTTTGCACTGCTGGGGTAAGAGCTTGGCATCTGGACCCGGCCCCCCCAGGTCTGCATCCTGGTCCCCCACACACACACCTATTAGCTGGCTAAGCTTCAGTGAGCTATGTAACCTCTCAGGGCCTCAGTTGCCTCATCCGTATGCGGGGAAAATAAAGTGCATTTGGGAAGATTAGCTGCCGTGTTTCCCCAAAAATAAGACCTAGCCAGACCATCAGCTCTAATGTGTTTTTTGGAGCAAAAATTAATATAAGCCCCGGTATTATATTTATTATACTACATTATTTATTATAAGACCCAGTCTCATATTACAGTAAAATGAGACCAGGTGTTATATTACTTTTTGCTCCAAAAGACACGTTAGAACTGATGGTCTGGCTAGGTCTTATTTTCGGGGAAATACGGTAAGACAATGCAAAAAGTAAGAGTGCCTTGCAAAAATTAAGAACTCAGTGATTATTTTTATCCAGGATTGGGATTATACCTTTATGTGCTTCCTGTGCTTTTTGCATAAAACTGTAACATAAAAGAGCTTTACATGTTGAGCCCTTTACTGCATTACCAGACGAGGACACACTGTACATACACTGTCTCACTATTAGTCACACCAGGGATTCTCAAAGCATGGCCGAGGGTCTGGAGGTCAAAGCCACTTCCACAATGACACTGAGATGTTATTTGCTTTTTTCCCTCTTACTCCCACGGTGGACAGCGGAGTCTGCCCGAGGCTGTTACAACAGACTGACTGCAGAAGCAGCTCTGACAATCCAGCTCTCTTCTATTGAGCCAGACGGTAAAGAGACTTGTAAAATGTAAAACAGTGCCACCCTTCTCACTAAAGTTTTTTGGAAACAACAGTTGTTTTTTTCATTACTTATATTAACATGTAATATTAATTTATATTATTTGTATTATAATTGTTCCTTATATATTTTAAATTATTAGTTATTTCCATTAACATGTAACATATTATCCTTAAATTAACTAACAAATCAATATTTTATGTTGTTTCTCAGTTTTTTGTTTGTTTGTTTTTAAGGAGGGCGCAGCTCCCAGTGGCCCATGCGGGGATCAAACCAGCACCTTTGGTGTTATCAGCACTACACTCTCAACAACTGAGCTAACCGGCCACCTGTTTCTTAGTTTTCATTTTGAATATGGTAAACATATATAGATATGTATATATAGAGAGATGTATATTTATATCTCTCTATATATTCATATATATATTTATATAGATATAACCTACATAAACAAAAGCTCTTTGGGGTTCTACTTTTAGAGAGTAAAAAGGTCCTGGACCAAGTCTGAGAAGGACTGTTTTATCACCCCTTTGAGAACATCAGTTTAAAGGCTGCCGAGCACCCAGGATTTATTCAAGGGTTGCTGCTGTAGGTGACAGCCGGTGAACGTTTCTGTGGCCAAATCTTTCTACATGGCCATGTATAGTTCCTGGACCACAGGGTGTGTGTGTCCTGAAAGCCTCCGAATCATTAAATTTGCTCTGAGCTATGAATACCAAATGGAAGCAACCTGTTACGGGAGGAGGCGGGGCGCCGCTCACGTGGGGAGTTGGAGGACTTCGGGCCCATGGCCAGACAGCACCTTCCTAGGCTGCCTGCCGCGCAAGAGGGCCACACGGGGGCCCAGGGAGGCCAGCCCTGGGGAGCACGGGGGTGGGGGGGCAGGGCTACCAGGTGGGCAGGTGCTCACAAGCTGGGCAGGTAGAAGTGGTCCTTGACCCGGTGCTGCAGCGAAGCCAGCTTGGACACTTGCTGCAGCTCCTGCTCGCTGGGCCGGCTGGCTGGCATGCTGCTGAAGAGGCCCTTCAGGTAGTCGGGCAGGGCCTGCAGGAGAGCACGCCGATGAGGGGCACGCACGCACTCGGGCATCCAATCACAGGGCTGTGCACACACATTCTAATGGTTCCAATCTCATTTGCTTCTGGGGGTGGGGTGGCCTATCCCTTTCCTGGGTTTTGGGGAAAGATGACAGGCATGCGAGGGTGAGCTGTGAGGGCTGTGGCCTTGAAGCCCACGTGGCAGTCTCCACAGTGACCTGGGAAGCGTGTGGGCATCCACACTGCAGTGTGTGGGAGTGTCTGCTGGGCTGGGGTTACTGAAAGCTGAACACGCTCGAGTCACTAAAACAGACCCATGGGCTGCACCTCCAGACTCTGATTCACTCGATCTGGGGCAGGACTTGAGGATTTGCATTTTAACAAGTTCCCAAGGGATGCTGCTGGCCTCCAGGCCACACCTGGACCAACACTGTACGGGACTGCTCTGGGTAGTTGGCAACAGCGACCCCACGTGGCCACAAAAAGCCCAGTGACCGTATTTTGCACTCAGAATTGCGGAAGCTTTGGCAGCCGTTCCACAAAAACACGCATGCTCTGTCCAAGCACTTCCACAAATGTTAGCACAGGAGGGGAGAACCAGATTTTGTAAATTCCAGGACCCTGACTTAGAGGACCAAGTATCAAGAGGGAATAACACAAAGATAAAAATAACAATGCCAGCCAAAGCCTGCGCAGGCCTCTGAGCAAGAACCAGGCCACGCGCTTGGAGGAGAAAATCAGGAGAAAAGGTGAAGTCAGAGGGATCCTCGTGGAAGAGGTGCTGTTTGAGGCAGCCTTACAGGGGAGGCTTAGAAAAGCAGAGATGCAGGAAGAGCAGGCCAGGCGGAGTGACGGCGCCTGCAAAACTCTGAGAATTGGGCAGTGAGGTTGAGGTCGTTTGACTGCTCTGAGAAGACCACACATGGGAGTAGAGGCACCAGGGCTAGAAACACCAGCAGGGCCCACTCAAAGCATGAAGGCCCCAAATGCCAAGGCGTTTGACCATGGAGTCTGAGCTCACAGGCCTGGGGGAGCCTGGATGTTTCCAGAGCATCACAGTGGCCCGTATGTGCTGACCTGGTTGTAGTGCATGGTCACGTACAGCTCATTCTCAAACTTGAGTGGCTGATCCCAGAGCACGCGCCGGAACCAGAGCATGTAGCCGCCGTCCACCTGCTCCATCTCTGAGGCCACATCCAGGATGTAAGCGCTGCGGCTGAGCGGGCACACGTGCTGGCCTGCAGAGAGCCAGGGGCAGCTGGGTGGGGGCATTCATGGGCACACGTGTGCCTGTGCAAGGCACACGTACAGACCCCAACCTGCCGCCCAGGTGAGGCATCACCTCGGGCAAGTCCCCTCCCTACTTTGGGACACAATGTCCTTAGTAAAGGAGAGCATGTTATGGAACAGGGTGCCCTGGGTTTGTGGAACGTTGATGCCCAGAGATGGGAATACCTCCAATTCAAAGCTACAGCCCCCGAGGTCTCGGAAAGGGTCTCGGGTTAGGCTCAGAGAAAGCCTAGTCCCTTTGCAGAGGAGGCTGGAGACAAGAAGCACAGCAGGTCTCAGATCACGAGACCAGGGGCTGCCTTTCTGCAGAACTCCTTCTAGACAGACCCCTGCCGGGCTCCTGGACGGGTGGGGGTGGGAGGACTGGGGTCTGCCACTGAGTGGGTCTGAGCCTGTAGGAGAAGCTCACGTTTTTACTCCCCACACTGTCATTTCTGCTCCCTGTCCCACATCTTCAGTGAAATTTTACCAAAGAGACAGGGTGAGGCACGATGATAAAGTCCAGACTCTTGAGGCCCGACGGCCTGGGTTCACATCCCAACTATGTGACCTTGGGTAAACCCCTTAACCTCCATGGCAGGCTGAATAATGACCCTGCCCCAAAGACGTCCATATTTTAATCCCTGGAACCCGTGAATGTGTTACCTTCATGGCAAAAGGGATTTTGCAAATGTGATTAAGTTAAGGACCTTGGGATGGGGAGATGACCCTACGTTACCCGAGTGGACCCAATGTAATCTCAAGGATCCTTATAAGAAGGAGGTGGGAGGATGAGAGAGAGAGAAAGAGACATATGAAGATGCTACACTGCTGGCTTTGAAGATGGAGGGAGGGCCAGGAGCCAAGGAATGCCGGCAGCCTCTACAAGCTGGAAAAGGCAAGAAAAGTTTCTCCCCTAGAACCCCCAGAAGGAACCAGCTCAGATGACACTCTGATTTCAGGACTTCTGAACTTCAGAATAAGATAATAAACGAATGTTGTTTTAAGCCCCTAAGTATGTGGTGATTTGTTACAGCAGCAACAGGAAACTACTATAGCCTCTGTGGGCCTCGGTTTTCCCATCTGTAAATGGGGATGACAACAGTTTTCATTTCATAGCGTTGTTGTGGGAATTTAAAAAGCTGATAGAATTAAATGCTTTGAACTATGCCTGGGACATAGTATCTGCTCCATAAATGTCAGTTATTAGGAACGTTTTGTTACTGCCTTCCCCTCCCCCACATATTTTGGCCTGACTTGGGGCAAGCAGGGCTGAGGACAGACACAGGCATGGTTCAGCAACACAGAGGCAGTGGGGAGAGCTGGTTGAAGTAGATGGAGCCAACCCACTGGTGGCAGGCCAGACCATGGTCTAGAGTGGGTAGACAGTAGCTGGAAGGGCTTTGGGCCACATGAAAAGGGCCTGGTGAGACCGAGGGCGGGGGCTACATGGCCAACATTAAGGCGTAAGTGGCAGGAAAAATGCTTGCACTTGTGGGTTCTAGGAGTCAGGACCCATTAAAGGAAACCTTCCCACTGAGCAAGCCCTGAGGGCAGAGGAAGGAATCAGAGAGGGCCCTGTCCTCCATGAACTCCCATGGAGCAGATGAGGACAAAGGGCTGAAGGGGTGCTCAGTGCACAGAGAGGTCCTTCCACATGGGGGTTCAGGGGGTCCAGGGAGGAAGTGGCATCTGACCTGGACCCTACAGGCCAGGGTGGTAGGCATGAGCCCAGCATGCTCGGTCTTCCTGGACACTCACCTTGGTTGGTGACAACAAAGATGACATACTCATGGAAGGCCTCAGGGCGTGTCAGAGCCATCTCAGCACAGATCTCCTCCACCACGTCCAGGGCCACCTGGAGGAGGGAAGAGTGAGGCTGTGCCAGCCAGGCTGACCTGTGTCCTCCCAGCTGCCCAGGCCACAGGAGGCCAAGTGTAGCATTGCTCACGCCCTTTGCATAGTAGTGACGGTCCTCTAAGGTCTCTGCGAGTCAGCTTCACAGAGGAGGACACAGCTTTTGGAGTCTGAGAGGCTGGTCCCCTATCTGCAGTGTGACCCTGAGCTGGAGGCTCCCCCTCTGCAAGGCTCAGTCTGCTCTTCTGAGAACTAAGTCCTGCCTTGCGGGGCTGTGCAAGAGCCTGGGAGGAGCTCAGTACCCTTGGGAACCCACTCTGAAGACTGGGGTGTCCCTGCCCCTCCAACGGCTGCCTGCTAGAGACATCCCCGCACTTACGGTACACGTTTTGATTTTGAGATGGCGTTCGAGGCCTCCGGGGAGAAGAAAGAGCTGCCTCTTGGAACTGCGGCCCGCCTGGGACAAGGGAGGGGAAGAAGATGGAGAGGCGGGGTCTGGGATCTGGGCCAGCCACTGTCCACACCATGGGCAGCCCCAGCCCAGAGGTTCGGGGCAGTCACATGCAGGGACACTTGTGCACCTGGGCCTGACAGGGCCCATATGCGTGTATCTGAGCACACGACAGGTCACTGGGCCCGGCTCACGTCTCTCGCTCATCCTGACCCCCGCCCGCTGCACACGCACCAACATGGCCCGAAGCTCCATGCTGCTAGGGAGCTCCAGACGACCACCGAAGCGCAGGGTTTTCTGCAGGTTCTGCTCACAGGCCTTGGCAATCCCTACAGACACAGAAGCAAGGCCTTGCTCAGGTTAAACAGGAAGAGCAAGGGGCTCCCCGTGCCACCAGCCACCAGCCTGCTGGGTTCTCCCCACAACCTGTGGGACGGGCTTTTACTCTCTGATTGGATAGTTGAGTAAACAGTTCAGAGAGGGGCAGTGATTTGCCCAAGGTCAAGGGCTGGAGTATAAGAGCTGATTTTGAATGCACGTCCCACGTGGTTAAGGCCTTTTGTCTAGACCACAGTCCCTGGGCTACCTATGAGCCCTGGAAATAGCTGTCACCTTGAGCTGCTGACTAGGGAGCTTGCCCCCGACAGGCTGTGTGACTGGCGATGCAGCTACGCCCCTGCCAGCTGGGACCTCCTTGCCTACCACCCTCTCTCACCCAGAGTCCCAATGCAGAAGACCCCACCCACTGTCTGCTTCTCCATTTCTCTGGGTAAGCAGTGCTCTCATCCTGCTCAGGAGAGGGGTCCAATCCAGAGTTGTAGGGCCCTGGGAGCCCTTCCCTAGAGCTGGGCCTGTTCACCTCTGAGCCTGGGAGTGTCTGCTAATCGAATCAGAAAGGAGGATTCAGAGGCAGAGAGAGGGAGATCCCCTATCTCTTTCATGGCTGCTGTGGTGACCACAGAGGTCCTGGCCTCCTTCTTGGGGACCCAGGAGTTGCCATGGAAACAAGGCTGGAGGTGAGGCTGAGGAATGACCCCTTTTATCCATATGCCAGGGGGGAAAGGCTGAGACCCTGCGAGCAGCCTTGGGCCCACCCCCACCTGGACCCACTCAAGACCCTTGCCGATCGCCAGAGGAGCAATACCTCCCCCCAGGACTCCAGGCTTTGCCACCTCCTTCTCTTCTTCTTCCGGATGCTACACTTTTCCATCTCCAAGCCTTTGCTTCTACCACTCAGTCCACCTACAAACCCCTCCCATGTGCTCTACCAGAGCACTGCCTCCTCTGGGAAGCTTTCCCTGATATGCCACCCTCCCATTAGATCAGACAACCCCTTGCATCAGCCCCTGTGGGACCTCCACAAGTGTCTGGGGAGTGAATTAATCTTAGTAAACACTGCCTGGGCACCTGTAGAGGGCCAGGCCCTCTGGGTTTCCTCTCCTGCTGGCTGCCCAGCCCGTCCCCATGCAGACAGGCCCTCAGCCCTGGGTTCCCACTTGCTGGTCCCTCACCCTGGAAGGGCAGGCCTGGGGTCCGGCTCACATCTTGGAGGAAGCGAATGAGGTGTGGCTGGAGGACCTCAGAGCAGCTGTGGTAGGCAGCTACAATGTACAGCAGCCTCCAGCCTCGCTGGCAGCTGTCTCTGCAAGGACACACACATAGGGCCACATCACTAGAGTGCCGTGCTAGGAGTCTCCTGGGATAGCGCTGGAGGTCTCTGGTCCTCAGGCAGCTCCTGTGTTCTGAGGACATCCCTCCCTGCCTGGCGAGAGCAGGGAAGGTGGCCCCAAAGCCCTGCAGAAGATATGTTCTGCTTGGGAAGCCAGGGTGGGAGGCAGGGAAGGAGGGGATGAGGCCCCCGACATGCACGAAGAAACAAGCTTTCCCTGGCTAGAATATCTCTGGAGAGGCTTCTGGGTGAAGGTCCCGGAAGCAAGGCAATGGGAACCTGCTGGGGCTGTGCAAAGGTAAAGGCAGGTAAGGCCTGGGGTGGGGATGGGGGCCGAAGGACAGGCTGAGTGGTTCTAAAATTCCCAGGGGGGTGGAGAGCAAGAGGAGGAAGTGGAGGAGCGGGGGACGGGACAGTGGACCCAGTGGTAACAAGAGCAGCACACACTTGGGGCCCTGCTGTGTGCTGTTCCTGCGTGAGACACAGCAGTTCACCTTCACACTGCCCTGGTGTGAGGATTTCACTTGCAGGGACCTAGTGTCTGGGACAGCGCTTCGGACACCACCCACCCTTCCCTAGATCCCTGTGGTGTGGAGAACGCAGGAGAGCAGGTCTGGCCAATTACAGGTCAGCCTCCCTCTGGCTGTGGTGATTGGTGTGGGGACAGGAATGTGACCCAGGTCTAGCCAATCACAGCTCTGTATCCTCCAGCCATTGTGGTTGGTTCAGGGATGGGCATGTGACCAAGTCAGGCCAATAAGACTGGATTTGGGAATTTTTGCTGCAAATATTGGTCAATCTTGCTTTCCCTGGGATTGCTGAGCTGGGAAATGTCTCCCCAGAGCAACCATCTTGCCAATCTATGGAAGATGTTGCTTGGGAATATCAACACAGAGGAAAGCAGGGCCGGGATAAAGAGAAAGCCTGCTTCCTGGTGACACCTGGATCTAGCTATGCCTAAAGTGACATGCTGGGCTTTCCAGTCACCTAAACCCTCTTTTGCTGAAACCAGCTTGAATTGCGTTTCATCACTTGCCACCAAGTGGATTCCCACGTTACCACAGCCATTGTACAGATAAGGAAACTGAAGCCCTGAGAGCAGGAACGGCTGGTCTCAGACCAAGCAATTCCAAATACATGTGCTCTGTTGAGTGAGGGAGAGGACTAAGGAAAGAATCCGGAAGTGGGAGCCTCGACTGCCCCTCCTAGACAGGGACACAGCGGGGGAAGTGACAGAAGTAAAGGCCCAGCTCACTCACTGCTTGGTGCTGGTGTTATCCGTGATCTGCTTCACAACTTGGCAGTAACACTCGTCCCGCATGACCTCATGGTCCCCACACAGCTGTCGGAGGGCAGGCCAGGTCACACGCCACATACCAGGCACATAAGAACAGAGTGGGCACTTGGCGACAGGCCTGATAGCCTGTCCCCAACCCCTCCCACCAGTGGGATGCACTCCTCTTTGGGCCATGCAAGAAACTGCCCACCCCAAAGTCCTGCAACTCTGTGTGGCAGAGGGGAAAGCGAGCCACAGGGCAGGGAAGAGAGCATCTGGCAGACGCTGGACTGACCTTCAAGAGGGTGCAAAGCACGTCCAGCTCACTCTGGCCTTTCAGGGGGGCATCGCCCATGAACCGCATCACAGCTGTGGGGAACACCACTCAGGCCACCAGACCCCCAGGTGCCCACCCACCTCAGGGGACCCCAGCATCAGGCCCCTCCCTGAGAGGCTATGGTCAGGGCAGCTGGGGGCTTTTCTCCTCTTAAAGGGCCCAAGCCTGAGTTGGGGGAGGGGAAGCATGTGAGGACCAGAGGAGTGGTGATGAGCAGGGTCACACACTGCTGGATCCCCCCTGGCCCAGGGCCCTGGGCACAGTTCCACCCCCACACCTAGGAACATGTCAGTGGCCATCTTGTTGAGGCTGCTGTCGCTGAGCTCGATGAGTGATTCCTGGAGTGGGGTCTGTGAAGGGAGGGGGCGTTGTGTCATGATGGGGGGAGGACAAGTCAGAAAAGAGGAGGCCCACATGGTATGTCGTGTCTCATGACAGGAGAGTCCAAGTCACGAGAAGGGAACCAGGTTGACACTACAGACAGATACCACCCCTGGGAAGACTCAGGCCCTCAGGGTGTGAGAGCTGGGGTTCCTCTGGGAACAAGGCTGTTTGCCCCAGGGGCCTGGGAGAAGGCTCCTGCATCACCATTTTACAGATGGGGAAACTGAGGCCCAGGGCTGCGCACCTTGGTGAAGCAAAGCATGTCCTCCAAGGTTCTGGACTCCCGGCCCTCCTTGGATTTCAGCCGGAGGCCATCCCTGCAACAGGAAGTGGACACTGCTGACCAGTCCTGCCTCCCAGCCTGTGGCTACATCCTTTTCCCACACAGGGATATTCTTGATCCAATGCCGGTCCACCCGGCTGGAAGGCTCCCCGGAGCTGAGGATGTAGGTGGGCCTCACACTTGGATTATTTCTCAGCCCTCCACCAGAAGTGGGGCCTTCCCACTTAGCTCCAAGAAGTCCCAGAAGGGCCCTCCTCACGGTCGGGATAAGGGGTGGGGCCACCACTCACTGGGGTCTCCTCCGAGGGTCTCGGAAATACTTCTGGGCAAACTCCAGCATTGTGTAAGGTGGGAGAGCCAGGCCATCCTCCCCACGGTCAGCTGAGCCAGTCCTGACTGGGGGACCCTGCAGGAGGGCAGGAGCTAGGAGGGCCTGTCCACCACACCCGCCGCCACACCCCGCACCCACCACCAAAGCCGACAATGCAACCCGCGGCTTGGCTACGCCTACTGTTTCAGGTTGCCCCTGCCCCCACCCTGTACACTCAGCCCGCTGCCGTTGGCTTTGCCCTCGGCCCAGTCACACCCTCCACACGCCCAGCTGATCCCGCCCCTGCCCCACGAGGCCACGCCCCACCTCCAGCTGCGTAGTCGAGCAGACCTTGCCCCTCACTACTACTTAGTGTTACGTCACTCCACCCCGTGCTCTCACCACTTCGCACGCCCGCCCCCGCCCACTCACTTGGCCACGCCCCATCCCAGGGCTAGTCCTGCCCCATCCATCTGGTTACAACCCTTCCGCGGACTCCACTCTTTCCTACCCCATTTGGCGCCATCTTCTGGTCACATCCCGCGGGTCACACGTCTGGCTATCCCTACCAGCTTCGCCCTATCCCAGAACCGGCCACTCCCGAGGCTAACCTTGCTCTCATCCATCTCCACAACCAGGCTGATCTGACCCCCTTGTTGTCTCCGCCCCACTGGCCTTGCCCCACCAGTCTCACCTCCCTCCTGCGGCCCACTTCCCGTGCAGCTGCCGTGGAGGCCACGGCGGCGGCCACGGCAGCGGCACGACCCCTGCCCGGCTCGGCGGGCAGCTGCAGGAAGTCGGGGGCAGCCGCGGGCTGCACCAGTTCGGAAGGGAAGCGTCCCACGCGCCCGTGGATGGTCCCGAACCTCCAGCCTAGAGGACGGGGAAGGGGTCTGAGGCAAAAAGGAGTGTCTCCTCTTGGAACTAAGGGGCCTTCTAGGGATAGTTAGCTTGGCCCCTCCTTCCTGGGAGCCTATTTACAGATGAGGAAACTGGAGGCTCTGGGAAGGCAACGGATTCCCTCAGTGGGAGCTGGAGCAGCATGTGTGGCACAGAGAGACTCGCTACAAACATGGAAACACTAATGCCCACAGAGACCCCTCAGCCAGTTTTGTGGGCAGCGGGCTGGGCTGGATGGCCACCAGAACTCACTAGCAGACCCGGCCAGGGCAGACGCCTTTGGGGCACTGGGAAACCCCAATCATGCATCTGCGGTGTGAGTGCATGAAACCAGGATGAGCTGTTTGGGGTTTCCAGGTTTTGGAGTCTGGACGCAGGACTCCTGGGTACCCACCGAAGTCTGGGCCTCTCGGGCGCAGCTCCTCCAGGTACACGACCTTCTTGCGGACGACACAGCCGGCACTGTAGCCTATGGCCCAAGCTTCTGTCAGCACCCGCCAGGGAGGCCCCCTCGCCCAGCCTCCCCCCCCACCCCCCCCACCCCCGCAAGGCAGCTGACCCATCCGAGGTGGATCCAGGGGCTGCAGGTGGATGATGTCACCCTTGTGGAAGGCCAGCAGGGAGGGGTCCTCAGGCAGGAAATTCCTCACGGCAACCACGTAGTCAGAGTCCTGCGACAGCCAGGCAGGGGGAGGGGTCACAGGCCCAGCCCCCTCCTCCCAGGGGCCACTCCCCTGCCCCTCACATCCACAGGCGTTCCTCCCCAGTCATCAGGGAACCTTTTCTAGGTGAAAGAGGGTAGGGCATTCCAGACAGAAGGGATGGCTTTGCAGAGGGCTAGAGGCCTGAGTCTGAGGAACGCAGGTGCATGTCTTACCCTCCATCCCTTCCCAAAGCTGCCCCACTGAGGCCAGCTGCTGAGCCTGAGGCAGAGATGACCTGCTCTTAGCCTGGGGGATGCCCAGTCTGGAGGGAAGGGGGGGTGGACACTGCCATTGCAGTAAGCAGTGCTGGGCAGTACAGTCACTGCAGGAGGGTGCGGGATGCAATTGCCGTGCGACTCAGAGCAGCTGAGGGGGTAAGAAAAGGTTTTTGAAGGAGTAGGCAAGAGGCAAAAGGGCATCGCAGCTGGAAGGCACAGCCTGTGCAAAGGCCTGAAGGCCTACAAAAGTCGATGGACACAGCTACTGCCCCCCGGCCCCTCCCCACATACACATCCGTACTCCCCAGGCAGGCGTGGCTGGTACGTATCTGGGGTGGGAGATGCCTGTTCTTAGGCCCTGACCACTGGCGGGGGCCCTCTGACCTTCTTCAGCTCCAGGATGAAGTCGTCCACCAGCGTCTTGACCTGATGAGCTCGGGCTGAGAAGAGGATGACCTTCTCGCTGGCTAAGTTGAATTCCAACATGTTCTGGGAGGGGATGGTCACAAACAGGATGTCTGCAAAGCTGGAGGATGGGATGGTGGCATGAGGGCAGGACCCCGTGACCAGAGGGACACCCTCTACCCCACCCGTCCTGCTCCTTCTGCCCCTGCCGTGTCCCATTCCTGAAGCCCAGCCACACTCAGCTCCATTACACCAGCCCCCCCGCAAGGGCCCAGGAACTTCCCCGGCATTTCCTCCCCTGGTCCCAACGTGGCTCCCGCTCATTGCCTACCACCGACCTTCCAGGTCCTCCCCGCCCTCTGCCATTTATCATTATTGATCTACCTATCATCTATCTATCTATCTATCTATCTATCTATCTATCTATCTATCTGTCATCTATCTATCATCTATCTATTTACCCCTTGATCCAATCTCCCAGGTTTTGCCCACACACATCTATCTTTTTTTCATTGACCAAATTCTCTCCATCTTTCCAAGCAAGGAGCTTTCACCCACCCAGTGAGCCAGGCTCTGCCCCTGTCCTGTGAGACAGACAAATGGGGCTGATGCCAGCCAGGGGCCAGAGGAGTCAGTAAAGTCTCATGCTGCAGCCCCCTGTCCCTTCTGGGCTGGGCTGGCTGTTGGCCACACCGTCGCCCCACTGCAAAGCGCTCTGGGAGGGCAGGGCTGGATTGTGGTCTGCGAGGCAGGATGGCAGAATCCGTTCCTGGCTCGTCTACTTCCTGGTTGTGTGTCCTGAGACAAGCATCCTCTCTCCCTGAACCTGTTTCCCCAGCTCTAAAATGGGCTGGACTAAACAGCTTGGCACAAAGCCTGGCACATTGTAAGTGCTCAATAATTGGCAGTGGAAAGTCAGTGAGGAAATGCTGATGCCAGTCTGTGCCCCAATGCCCAGCTAGTGCCATTCTCACCCGCCTCCCAGTCACCTGTAGGTGCGCAGGACCCGCAGCTGCCCGCCAGCCTCCCTGCTGCCCCTGTCCATCCGCAAGAGTTTGATGCCCGCGTGAGACACAGCTAGGATCTGCACGCCAGTGCCCACGCTGCCCTGCAGTGGGGATGAGGGCATGTGAGGGTCCTCGCGCCCCATCCCTAAAGCCCCTAGGTGGGAGGGGGGCAGCAGGGGCTCAGACCGTGGCGGGGAAGAGGCGGGAGAAGTAGACCTCCCAGCTGTCACGCGCGGTGCTGACCACGGCCCGCTTCACACTCTCCGTCACCAAGGGCCGCTGTGTGTCCAGCTGGTTCTGGGCTAAGGGGAAACCAGGTGGGGTCAGGGCCCTCTCCTCCCTCCCCTGCTGGCCCACATTGCAGGGAGGGAGGCTGACACTCAGCAAGAAGGTACGGGGCCATTGTATTCTCAGTGTCCAGACTGGGAAATGATATCCAGACACAGATGGGATGGGTTAGGGTTGAGGCGGTTAGGCAGAGCTAACCTCAAACTTGTCACCTGGCCATGGGAGAGACCAGCAGCAGAGCAAGGAGATGTCTGGGAGGCAAGTAGGACTAGGCTTATCCCTTCCCTTCCCTCCCACCGTGGTACCAAATAGGGCTTTCATCTTGAGCCTCTCATCCTCGGAGATGCGCAGGCAGGCCTTGGACAGGGTGTCATGCAGGATCTGTGGGAATGAGTGGTGATGCAGGCAGCCCGTGGGCTTCCGGCACCGAGAGCCCAGGCTGGGCTGCTGCAGGACCAGTGGGGGTGGGGTGGGGGTGGGGGGCTCCAAGTACGCAGCAGTGGGGTCATCTCGGTAAACAGAGCCCACTGACGAGGACCCTCTCCTTTCCCCTCACCTCCTCAAGCCATACCGCCCATCCCAGCTCAGTTTCCTAATCTACACAGTGGGACCTGGATTTGCCCTCTGGGCCCTGTCTGGCTCACACGGACTGCGAGTCTGGTTAGCTGGGATTGTGGACTCCTTGACCCCGTCCCTGGGGTGAGGGACGCAGGAGAACAGCTCTCATCCTCAACATCGTCAAGGACCCAACTCCAAGAAGCAGAAGCAGAACCTGCAGACCTCCAGTCTTTGTGCCCACTACCCCACCGAGCACACGGAGGCAGAGAGGGAAGACAGGAAATTACCTGCCGGAACAGGAGGTCTAGTTGTACAGGGTGGCTGTAGCTGTCTTTAGGGTAGAACACCTGTGGGGGCGGGGCTTCAATGAGGACCCTGCAAGCCCCCTCCCCTTGCTTCACACCCTGCCCCACCCTCTAGGTTCCGCCCCGCTGTACACAAGCCGCTGGTCCCCTCCCGAGCTCAGCTCTGCTCAGACCCAGTTCTCCTGGCCCCATCCCTATGACCCGATCCGCGTAGGTCACTGCGCCCCCATTCGGCCCCGCCCCTGGTTCCAGGCACCTCTTTGCGCAGGAAGATGCGCCAGGGGGCGTCCTGGTAGCCGTAGAAGTTAGGGTTGAGGAGGCGGTGTAGCCGCGTCTGCACCGGTTCCTCCGCAGGTTCCAGCGACCTGGAAGGCTGCGCTGGGGGGCGCAGCGAGTTGGAGGGGCATGAGTCAGGGGAGGCAGGGTCGGTCGAGGAGGTGACTGGAGCGACCTCATATTGGGGAAGGGGCTGGGGCAGACTGGTCTCCCTCCCACATCCCTGGCTGCAGACACATCTGATCATGTGGGCGCACGAACACTTATACAGCCCGACGCTTCATGCGATACATACAGAGAGCACCTAGTGTATGCGGGCTAATTCTAGGGGCAGGGGATGCCACCGTAAACAGACACGGCGCCTGCCTGAGTTCAAAGTTTCCTGGCAGGTGTGGGTGGGACAGATTATTGGAAAATGACAAAGCTCAGCGCTAGGAGCTATGGGGTGGAAATAAAACTGGATGATTGAGGAGAGTCTAGGGTGGGGGCTGGTTTGTAAGGGTCCTTCAGTTTGGGCGGTCTGGCAGACCTCTCTGAGGAGGTGACACTTGAGACCTGAATGATAAGAAGGGGCCAGGCATGCGAAGATGAGCGGGCTTGGTGTTCCAGGAACCCTGAGGAACAGTGTGCCAAGGGGACAAGGGGAGGAGACAAGGTTGGGGAGGTGGGCCAGCCATGCGGGGTCTCGTGGGCTCCGGTGAGGAGTGTGGCATGTACCCCAGTAGGGGCCGTTGGAGCGTTTTTGCCAGGGACATATGGGAGCTTCTTTATCTCACTTCAGATGACAGTGGCTGCCATGAGGCAAAGGACGTAGACATCAGAGCTCCCATTGTGATGTCAGGAGGCCTAGATTTAGATCTCTGGTATGACACTTTTGAGCTGTGTGATCTTGAGTAAGTCATTTAACCTCTCTGTGCCTCTGTTTCCCATCTGTAACATCTATAGATACAAATGGTACTGTGTCAAAAGGTTTCAATGAGTCCAGGGTGGGCCTGACCTGAAATCAGGTACTTAAGTGCTGATGCAATTATACAATGTGTACACAGTAGGTTCACACAGGCTCAGGGCACGGACACAGACCAAGACTCACCTGTGCTCACAGACACTCATACACTGGGATGCCTGCTGTCTTGCCCCGCCCTCCCTCTCTCCTGGCCCCTCACCTGGAGTGGGCCCTGTGGATGGCCTCGGTGCGCTGGTCACTGGCTTCACCCGGGCCACGGCCTCTCTGGGTACCTGTCCCCCCCCAAAGAGAGTGCTCAGGGGGTAACGAGTGGGCCCCATGGAGGGGGGCAGCAGCAGGGCCATGGCTTCTAAGGATCCCCTGCAGGCCCCACTTTGTCTTCCCTTCTACCTGGGCCTTACCTGGGTACCAGGTGCTGCTACCGCCTGGCTCATCTGCCCCTTCAGGATCATCAGGGCCTCTTCGTGGGGGTCTGGCCGCTTCACAAACACCCTCCCGCCGTCCTTCCTGGTGGGTTGGACACTGAGTCTCCTCTTCCCAGCCACAAATTCCTACAATAGGGAACCTCTTCCTCCCCCCCCATCATTATAAATGAGAACCCAGAGAGGATCAGAGACTGGCCTGAGGTCACACAGCACAAGCTAGAGTGCAGACTGGGCCTCCGTCTGCCCCGGGGACCATCTGCATAAACAGACTCACTCCCTAAATGTCGCTGAGCACTGAGACCTGGTGAGGAGGCCACCTGTCTGGAGGACCGGTAAGGGGGCAGAGCTGACCTGAGGGCCTCAGACCGCCCTCCGCCCGGTGGCTGCTGGTACTGCCGCACGATGCTCTTGATCTGCTGCGTGGGCTGTGGGAAGTGCTCCGAGTTGAGGGTCGAGTACCGGACCAGCTCTGGGGACGGCGAAGCTGTGGGCAAGGGGTGAGGGTGGGGGACAGGGTGAGGCCATGCTCCCAGTCCTGTGCTGGGAAGCCCCCCTCAGCTGGGACACGACACTCACTGGTTTCTGGAGAAGCCCGGTCCTGAGCTAGAATGGGGGCAGCCACGGGCTTGGTGGGGGGCCGTGGGGCCTTGGCCACAGGGGCTGGGGTCAAGGGTTTTGGTGTGGAGCGCAGGAGCACGGGCTTGGCCGGGGGTCCAGTGCCTGCTAACTTCGGCCGTGCCTCTGGTACTAGGGGTTTCTGTGGAGAGCAGAGTGTGACGTGGGTTTCTTGGGACACAGCAGCTTGCCTTCAGGGTCCCCATGTCTGCCCAGGATGGACTGTAGGGTCGTGGCTCAGAGAGGTGCAGTGATGCTTTGGAGCAGCACAGCACTCACCCGGGCGGGCCAGGCTCACCTCTGGGGGCAAGGGCCTTGGGGCGGGGCTCAGAGGATGATGCTGGAGCGCCATGGCCTGCAGGGTCATCTCTCTGGCCTGGGGAGAGGTGGTGGTGGTGAGCAGGCAGGCCCATGCTCGGGGGACCCCCCGTAGCCTGTCTGGCACTTACCAGAAGCACAGCCTGTTTGTGGATGAAGGCTTGCTGCAGAGCCAACGTGGAGGCATCCAGACCTGGGACTGGGGAGAGCCGGGTCAGAGGGCGTGGATCCCAAGGTGCAGAAGCTGAGGGTAACAGGAATTCCCTACCACGGCCCCGCAAGTCATCTCACCCCCACCATGCTCATAGCTGCCTCCATTCTGCACGTGAAGGAGCCCAGACAACCAGCGGCAGCCCTGGCCTTGCCCAACCTTGAAACCAACCTGGGGGCAGGCACTGACTCGGCTTTGGCTCTGGAGGTCTCCTGGGGGTGTCTTCGGTGCTGCCTCCACCAGGCTGGCCCCCCCCTTTCATGCGGTAGGCAATGGCTGTTGGCTTCTCCAGGTCCTGGGGGCAGCGGTGGCTCGAGTGACCGCCTCAATGCCGTCCTCCCGAGGTTCCAAGGCAACGGGCACCTGACACCAGCCACCTCCTCCATCCAGGGGCTTCCCACCCGCCAAGTGGCTGCTGCACGCCCAGCCTCTGTCCACGTGCATTCCATTTGGTCCTCCTACAACCGTGCGAGCTCCCAACTCACCCCTCCCTTCACAGAGGCGTAAACTGAGGCTCAGAGAGGGGCTGTGCCCTGCTCAGGGCTGCATATCGTGCCCTGGAGGGGCTCCCGGGAGATCCCAGAGTGAGCAAGGGTGCCTCACTGGCTACCACAGGAGGTGGGCCTGTAGCTGTGGCTCCTTCTAGAGGCAGCTAGTTGCATCTCTAGCTGCAAGGATACCCTCCCTCATCCTCTGCCCCGTCCCCAGCAGACACCCAGGAGTGATGCCACCCGATGGCCCTGGTGTGTATGTGTTGTACCTGCGGTCTGCAAACGCCCCAGCCATCCTTACCGCATCCCCGTAGGACAACACAGGGTCAAAGAGGCTGTCCAGGTAGCAGTCCAGTCCCTTGTGGGGTGCAGTGGGCTCCCCAAGGCTGTCCGAGTCTGGCAGTGGGGGGACACACAAAAGTCAACTTCTGTTCTCTTGCTGTCACCTCCCATAGCCCCCACGCTCCCTCCCCACCAGAGACAGCGGCCACTGCTGTTTGACCTTGGTGGGTCGCTGTCCCTCTCTGGGCCTCAGTCTCCCCATTTGTACCGTCCTCATTGTGGCTGCAGTACCCATCAGAGTCAGCTACTTTGGGCACGTGCCCATGCGGCTGGGGCCTCGTGGGTGCATCGTCGTCCGAGTCCCAGCTGTTCCCAAACACCCTGTGGGGGAGGGGAACATGGAGCAGCTGACTCCCGAAGAGACGGAGAGACAGAGAGACGCATGGCCCTCCCAAACCACTTCCCCATTTCCTCTGCACCCTGGATTTGGGTGACTCCCTTTAGAGGCAGAACCTTTTGGTGAGCCCCACCTCCTTGAGACTTAAATTCAATACAGCCTCTCCCAGCAGCTGGGAGAGGGAGCCTTGTGCTGGGAAAGGCCGTCTGTGTGAGGGGCCCAGGTAGCCACCTACGCTCTTGGGCCTCCCCTGCTGGCCATGGGTCCTTCTGCACCCACAACGAAGTAGGACTTCTGTCGTGGGAAGTCCCTGAGCAGCTCTAGGTCTGACACCAGGTCCAGCACGTAGTCGTGGCCTGCCAGCTCTGCCCACTGGACCCCGTTCTTCATGGCCACTGTCCAGCCTCGCCAGCCTTCTGCCAGTCCCCTGGGGACAGCATGTGAAGAGACAGAAATGAGGGACGGAGCCAAGAGGTACAGCCTAGGAAGACCCCTGGGGTGAGCCAGACCCCAACGTGACCAGAGTGGACCCCGTGGGGCCCTTCAAGGGATCTGGCCTCTTCCCCTCCCTCCCTCCTTCCCATGGGCACAGGGGCGTGCTGGGAAGGGCATTCCAGGAGCCAACCTGTGCCTCAGAATGTCTCCAGCCACCTCTTCCCCGGTGCTCCAGGAGTGCACCGGGCAGGAGAACTGGTCACCTGGGACGACAGCAGGTGCTGGGCTCAGTGTGGGGCATCTGCCGTCAGCCCCGTCCTGCTGCTTCCCCACCTGCTTCCTGCACTTAGGCCTGCCGTTTTCATCCAGGACCCTGGGTCTGCATCTTCTCCCCCGGTCCCCAATCCAGGTCCAGCCCCACAGCTACACGAAGCCCTCTTTCCAGGGCCATATCCAGCAGGTCCTTCTCTAGCTCTAGAACCAGCTCTGGCTTCTCCTGACCCCAGGGCACGCTGGGGCTTGCTGACTCCAGCTGCCCCTCCACGAGGGAGGGAGGGAGAAAAGGCAGTACACAGTGGGACAGGGTGGCTCACCGTTGAAGCAGCCCACATCCAGCGCCATGCCAGCCCTCTCCTGGGTTGCTATCCATTCGAGCTGGGTTGGAGGGAAGGTGCGGGCAGCCCCAGGGCCCTGCTGTTGGGCCCGGCTCATGGCCTGCATGAGGCGATGTTGACACACGGCCTGGAAGCCATTCCGCCCGTAATCAGACACAAACCTAGTAGGTAGGAGTTGGAGCCAGGATGACGGCTAGCTCAGGGTGGGGGAAGGTTCTGAGGCTAGTTTAAGGGAGGCCCAGGCCAGCCCAGAGCTTTAGGTAAGGCTGAAAAAGCGCCCGAGTTCTGAGGCCAGGCTACAAAGGAACTCAGACGAGCCTAGCGGTCCAGGGCTAAACTGAAAGGGTCCCAAGCTAGCCCAGAAGTATTTCAAGGCCGCGTGAAGCATGACGCTCCCAGGATAGGCCAAAGAGGTTCCAGGCTGGCCCACCTAAGCTTGTTGGAGCAGAACGTCATTGGCAGAGTGGGGTCTGCAACACGGTGTGAATACGAGCCTGGACTCTGGAGGACTGCCCTCCATTCTTTTACCAGGCAACCAGAGTGCTTATCTGCCCTCTCCGAGCCTGCCACCAAGTTCTCAGCTATACAAGAGAGGGCTGTGAGGCTTCAACGTGACCCAGGACCAGTAAGCCTGATCCCTGCCAGTGGCAGGCTCTCCTCACGCCTGGCTCCCTGTCCCCCTCCCAACTACGGGGGGCCTGGCCAGGAGCAGCAGTGGAGCAGGCCCACGGTGGCTACCAGAGGGAACCTAGAGCTGTGCCCACAGGAACCCCTGGACAGGCAGGTAGGCCGACCCTACTGCCATAGATTCACAGGACTGGCAAGTGAGCTGCCCACCCACTGCATACAGCCTGGGTGAAGCTCAGGCACCCTGTGAGGTGGGGCCTGTCACCGTCCCTCGTTTGTAGGTAAGGAAAGAGGTACAGACGGGCAGCGACTTGCCCGGGGTCACACAGCAGGTAGTTGTCACACGAGGATTCGCACCCAGGGCCTGCCTGAGCTCTTTGCCACAAAGCATCCATCACCCAGCAGAGGGACATCATCATCGTCCTCAGGATGCTAATGACGGCTGTCCTCACATAGCACTGACCATGCCCGTCTCTGTTCTAAGCACTGCACATGTATTTATACATCTAATCCTCACACAGCCTATGGAGTAGGCACTCTTATTATTTTCATTTTAGACTGTGGAAACTGAGGCTCAGCAAGGTTAAGTAACTTGCCCAAGGTCACACAGCTCCAATGGGGTTGAGCTGGGACTTGAACACAAACTGTTAGAGTCTATACTCCTAACTACTCTGCTATACTCCTATGATGTCAATGCCTCAATTCCAAATTCCCCACACGCTGGTCTTGCCTCCTGCTGAGTTCTGGAAGTCCTTTATCCAGTCTCACCCGACTCCTAGGCCCCGCAGTGAGTCCAGTGGAAACAGAGAGCAGCCCCTGGCTGACCTCTGTGCCTGAGCTTCCGCTCAGAGACCTCACTCCTGACCTGACCTTTCGCATGGCACCCTGGGCCTGTGCCTGTGCCAGAGTCACCGTCCTCACCCCAGACCCACCCGGTTCTACTCACTTGAGCAGGTACTTGTTGAGGCGTGAGGAAGGTGCAAAGCCGCTGAGGCAGGCGGCCAGCAAGAGCCAGCCCCGCTCGGCGTTGTGGGCGCTGGGGTTGCGCCACACCTGGTTGGCCAGTTGTGCCAGAATCTCATCCCGCAGTTCGGGCACTGCCAGCCCTTTGTGCACAACGTAGTTCCCGAAGACATTCTCCTGGGTACCATGCAGGTGGGGGTCACCCATGAAACGCAGGATCTGGGCCACAAACACTCTCCTGAGCCTCTCGAAAAGTGGTTTCTGCCAGGTCCCCACCCTCAACATGTCCTTCCCATGTGTCCCCGTCCATAAAAAAGTCCCCCACATTACAATGTAATAGCCATATCCGATGCCGGATGAGCAGCAGTTCATCCAACCATGAGAAAAGTCAAGATGCAACATCCATGTTTTTTCTCTTCTACTCATGAACCTTCCACAGCTCCCATACAGCCTCAGCCCTGCTCTGCACCCCGGCTTCCAGCATGCCCCGCACCTCCTGCTCCACTCAGGCCCCAGAGGAGGCACATTCCTTGGCTCCCTAGGGCTCTTGGGATGAAATCTGAGCTCCCAGGCTGTCAATCAAGGACTCATGCCCCCTCGCCTTTGCTCTCTTGATTCTCTGTTCTAACCACATCAATTTCCTCTTCTCTCTGTGCCTTGCCCTGGCTGGGGGATTCTGACTCCTTGTACCCTAGTTCAAATGCCCCCTCCTCCAGGAAGCCCTCTGGAACCCTGCCCAGGGCTGGATTAGCAGCCTCTGTGCCCTGCTCTGTCCATGCTGCTGCTCACTAGTCAGGCGTGCTCTGCTTTTCTTAGGAAGTTCTGGAGGGAAGGACCTGGGTCTATTCTTGGGTGTCCCTGGAAACCCAGAGAGGGAGCCCCATTGCCAGGGAGAAGGCTGGGAGAAGAAAAGCCCCTAATCCCCAGATTCCAGCCCAGAAAAAAGGCCAGACCCCCACCCCCACCCCCAACGGAAGTCTCTCCTCCAAGGAAGAGGCCTGGGCTTATGGCTTTGGCTAGTGGAGGGTCCAGGAGGCAGGACGAGGGGCCTCGTGGCCTGGCCTTAGGGGCAGCGGCTATATATTCAGAGGTTGTCTGGACAGTCCTGTACCAGCTTGAAGATGCTCATGGCTTCTGCGTGGTGCTCTACTGGCAGCCGCGTGAGGGGCATCCTCAGGGGTACTGTCAGCATCCCAAAGGCAGGTTCCTGCGGGCACAGGGCAGATCCATGGGGACAGAGCTGGGACTGACAGGCACATCTGGAGCCACTGCTCTGTGCCAGGTGGGGGCACAAGAGCCTAGGAGGCAAGGGCTCCTCTCCCCAGTGTGTAGATGGGGAACCTGGGGCTTGGAGAGGGCCAGACACTGGCTTTCAGTGAGCCAGTGGTAGAGACAGTCTAAGCCCCCGTCTGGGCTCTTTCTGGAGGGCAGGAAATTAGAGCAGGGATGACCAGCCGTGGCTCCACTTATTCTGAATTTTCTGAAACATTTCCAGACTGGTTGGCAAACAGTGACTTCACGAGCCCCTGCGGACCCTCCACTGCTACGCAGCCCCGTGTGGAGCTCTCAGACTCCTTATAATCCAGCAACTAAAGGGCTCATACCAGATCCTGCAGGATACAGCCAGGAGCCTGCCCAGGCTGAGGACAGCATCAATTTTAATTGGCCAGTGCCCATTGACCAGGGCCTATGCCAGCCCTTACCTTGAAGTGGCACCGGACAAACTTAGCCATGGGGTAGTTGTTGATATCCAGGGGCAGTGTGACACGGGGCTCAGCCTGGAGCCGGGGAGCCCGCACGGGGGCCACCCGGGGCAGCTGGGCTGGCCTGAGGCCTGTGGAGAGAGGAGGGCATGACGGGCCTAGCTCCCTTGCCCGTGCCCACCCCACCCCACCCCACTGTCCAGTGCTGACATACCTGCCGCTGCTCGCAAGAGCCCAGCCAGCTCTGCTGGGACCTCCAGGTGTCCCACAGCTACCACCTCCCGCTTGCTCAGCTCCTGCAGGGACATTGCATGGTGAGGGGACAGGCCTCTCTTCCTGTCCCCTGCTGCCACCCAGACCCCCGCACCCACCTCCTGCTCCCGGAGCCGCACCTCCTCCACCTGGAGCCTCCGCTCTGCCCTCAGCTGCAGGAGAGCAGATGGTCAAGGCGGAGAACGGCAGGCAGAGGCGATGGCCGGCCGCAGGCCCGGGCAGGCCAAGCCAGCTCACACAAGGTGGCCAGCACAAGAAACAAGGGGTCAGTTTGCCTGATGTCTGGAGATGACTCCCCCACCTCACAGATGAGGGAGGTAGAGGTGTGGCCAGAGAAAGAGAGGAGAAGTGAGAAAGAGCGAGAGCGAGAGAGAGGTAGATGCAGAGGGCAGATGGAGTGACACTGGGGAAAGGGAGGCAGGCACAGAGGATTTCTGGGAAGTAGCTGAGAGACGTGTGACGGAACCCTCTCCCGTTGCTCCACAAAACCTTCAGTAAAAGCCACAGTTTCCCAATGATTTGGGGCTTACATTTGTCTTGCTGGTGTTGGTTTATACGACAGTACGGCAAAACTGGCGTCAAGGTAAGGGCAAAACCATATGCAGTGCTGGTCCAGTTGCCAAATTCTAATCGTACCCCATTACTGAAGACCCCACTGTGAACCCAGCACCAGGCCAAATCCTCCACGTGTAACACTCATTTAACCCTCTCCAACCCCAAGGGGAAGATGGGGAAGCAAGGCAAGAGAGGGGCTGAGGTCACACAGCTAGTGAGTGGCAGAGCGGGGATTCGAACCCAAGACTGTCTCCTCCTAGGAGCTAAGTGCCTCTTCCCCATCCCTGCCGCGCCCTGGACCCAGACGGGCAGGTCTGGCTCCTGGGACAGGGCAAGGGGGAGGCCTGCACCTTGAGGTGACGCCGGTGGCTCATGTACGTGTGCACCAGGGACCGGAACTTCACCATCCTCCTCCTCATCTGCTGATACCGCTGCCTGGGGGTGGAGGGGAAAGCAGTGTCTCGGTGGGAGCTTAGGGGTTGGGGTCACAGGGGAACAAGGATCAGAGATGCCCATGCTAGCTTGGCCTGGGTGCCAGTGCCCACACTTTACTCTGGGACCCTTTGGCACAAACAAAAACTGGAGCTCAGAGGAGGGAAGGACTTAGCTAAGGTCACACAGCAAATTAAGTGTCAGGGCCTGGATTAAACAGCCTGGACCATGTATTTCCCGTCAGGTCAGAGTCCCAGGGTCCTTCTTGGCTGGATGGATTCCCACCCACCAGTCACGAGGGACAGGGGTTGGGACAGACGGACATCCAAAAGCAGAGACGCAGAGAACCTGATCATCCTTCCTGCAGAGGCCCCTACTCTCTGCTTGCATACCCCCAGGGACAGGGAGCTTACTACCCAAGTTCAGGCTTGGCCTCTCCCAAGCCTAGCCATAGGGCCCCAGGGAGTCCTGCCCTATCTGGGCTGCACCTGGCCAGGTAGCCTCGAGCCCGGCTTTGCAGCAGGATGACCTTTCTGCGCAAGGAGCGGAAACGCCGCTGGATGATGTAGCCTCGGAGGCAGCGCTGCAGAGTGAGGGCCGCCATATTCAGGACATGCTCCCGCATGCTCTCCAGCAGCTGGTGAAGGTGTTCTTTAAGGAACAGCTGAGGACAGGAGGCAAGGACTGAGGGAGGGAAGGGCCACGTGACTGGACTGGGGACCCCTCCCTCGCCAGAAGTCCATGGAAACAGAAGAGACAGGGCAGCCTCCTGGAGAGGGTGAAGGATGGGTTGTGTTTGGAGAGGTGGAAGACAGGGGGAAGGTCCGTTAGGCAGGGGAATTGCCTGAGCAAAGGTCTGGAGGTGGAATTAGCGATCCATTTACCAAGCTCAACTGGATCGCCTCTGGGACAGGAAGCTTTAGCTTGGGCATTTCTGATTCCACAGGCTCCAGTTCCGGGGCCCTTGAACTTGGGGCCTCCAGGGACTGAGTGTGGGGTGGCACTCACCTTGCTGATGCCAACGCGGTACATGTTTGGCATGACCGTGCACAGGCGGCTCAGCACCGACACACACATGTCTCCACTCGCGGGCAGGTTGTGCTGGAGGTTCACCAGACAGCGGTACCTGCAGGGGCCCACACTCAGCCTGGGGCTGTGGAGCCTACCCCAGTGGCCCACTAGGTCAGAGTCACCACATCTATCCCCATCTCCAGGAGGCCTGGGTCCCAGCAGTGGCTCTACTCAGTGTCTTCTAATCAGAAAAAGCCACTCCATCCACAACACTACTTCTTGGAGTCAGACAATTGTAAAAATGGTTTCAGTAGAATAAGAAACCTTACTGCCATCTGCTGGAAACGTCATAATAACTATTAAAAAGATTCCTCTTTGGAATCAACACAAAGAACTAGGAAAAAATGTAAAATAATAAGTATATCTGCCATATAACAGCTAGCATGTGGTAGTCTTGTGTAGTGTACAACCTGAGCAACTTCACAGCTCTGTTCTGTCTGGGTTGTGTATTTCTGGGACCATGGGGGGCTGTGTAGGGGTCTGTGGAGCTCAGGACCCATTCAGACTGAGGTACCTGTCGATGAACACCTGGAAAGGCAGCCGCACTGGAAAGCCCTCCTTGCGGATCCGCACCGTCTCCAGCACTCCCGAATAGCGTAACTGTGCCATTACCACATCCGGCTCAAAGAGGCCTGGCTCCTGTGGGGAGGGCCCAACAGGGAGTCTGCACATGGGCCCACCCACGGCAAAGGGCACTATCTACGGCAAACAGTCCCCACAGTAGCCTGGGCCAATGGAGGTCCAGGGAGGCAAAGCCATGTGCCCAAGGTCACACAGCATGGGGAAGAGCATTTGGCTCTCCCAGGGACCTCAGCCACCACATACCTTCTTATGATTGGGCTTCAGGCAGCGCACGAACAAGGGGTTACACCTGGGCAGCGGGGAGGAGGGCAGTGTGAGGCCCCAGAGAAGGAAGGTGGTTATCCCTCAAGGTCATAAGTGAGGCTACGTCCCGCCCACCTGCCACGCCCACCTCTCCATCTTTTCCACCAGATCTAGGAGCGACTGCTGGAACTTAGCTGCCACTGTGTGTGCCTTGTAGAGCCGGGTGACAGAGCTGGTCTTGCCCAGACGCTGAGGGGCAGCCTGCGGGGCATGGCTGGAGAAGAGGTGTGCCACCACCTGGATGGGGGGGGGGGGGTAGCAGGCCCAGGGTAGTGGTCAAGGCACCGAGAGACAGAGACAGGAGAGAGAGAGAGAGAGAGAGAGAGAGAGAGAGAGAACAAAAGGAATCAGCTCCAGGTCAGAGGGACCAGAAAACTAACCGACTGAACCCCTGCCCCCTATGCAAGGCCACTGTCCTCCTGGCTTGCATATGTTTCAAGTCAGGGTGCTTAGCACCTTCCAACGGATCCATCCCGTGGTTGGCATGACTTTTGTCTTCAGTCTGAGGGACACACAGGCACTGACTGTGCCTGGGCCTGAGGTAGCCTATTACACACATGGTCATGAACTCTGGCAATCTCAGGAGGAGGGTGCCCATTTCACAGAGGAGGAAATGGATGCCCTTTTCCTCCCAGAGGAGGAAAAAGAGGCAGGTGGATGAAATATGGGGCGGGATGGAGAACCACTCAATGAGGGGATGGGCTGGGTAGGCGTGGCCATGATGGGCCAGCGGAGAGACAGGGCAATTCACTGGGGCCAGCCAGGGGCGGGGCCGGGAATGGGAGAAAGTACAGAGCAAGACAAAGCTGGGTGGGTATGGGGTTAGGGTCGGGATGGAGCCAGGGCCTGGCTGGGGCTAGGGTGAGCCAGAGGCAGGACCAGGCAGGACCCCATTTCTCGGACTGGGAGAGTGGCCTGTGGGTGGGCTGGGTGCTCAGGGGCAGGGGCAGAGCAGGAGGAGGTCAGGCTTGCTCACCCGTGTCCGGCTCCGAACGAATAGGTCCAGTACGTCCTGCCGCACCTGGTCGTGGTTCTTGTCCAAGAACTTGTGCACCTGAAAGGGTGATGTGGGGCAGCTTGGACTGGACCCCACCCCCGCCCCATGCAGTCCAGGGTAGAGAGCTAACCCACCCCAGCGCCCATCAGCCTGCCTGCTGCCCTCCTCTTCCCTTCCTCCCTACAGCGCTTGGGTGATCTTGGTCCTGTCCTCCAGGCCTGTCTCCCTGTCTGTCCTAGGAGGGACTGCAGCCTTGCCCCTGCTATGGTCCCCTCTCCTCCTGCCCCTCTATCCTCCCACTCCCAGGAGAGGCGGCACTAGCCCCCTTCACACGACCAGTCTGGGTCTCGGTCCCATCCTCAGTGGAGAACATTATCCTGTGCCCATCGTACAAATGAGGCCCCGATGGCAACAGAGGCTTAGAATCCTGGCCTGAGACCACGCCAGGGTAGGAACGTGTCTGAGATAAGTGACGAGAGTGAGCACAGTGCTACAGTATCACTACTGATAATAGCTGCTCTTTATCAAAACCACTGTCAGCCCTAGACTTCTCACACTCACCCATGAGACGGGTACCATTATTATCCCCATTCTCCAGATGAGGAAACTGAGGCTCACAGAGGTTAAAGCGATTTGTCCAAGGTCACACAGCTGAGGATCAGCAGGACCAGAACGGGCATCAGGTGGCAGTGTCTGGAGCCCGTGTTGTGTTTCTACGCCTCCAACAGCCGAGAGCTGTGGCACTGGAGGCCGCGCAGGCCGTCTTGGGTCTCACCTGGTAGGTGACTTTGCCTGCGTAGTGCTTGATGGTGAACTCGGGCAGTGGCATCTTGGGTTTGGAGTAGAGTGGGTTGGCGCCGTGGTGGTAATGGCACTTCTGCAGAAACGTGTGGTCTGTGGCCTGGGGGCAGGTGGGGGTCAGTGGGTGGGCAGGGAGCCTGGGCACCCTGTTCCTGGCCTAGTAGCAAATTCTCCAGCCCTGACTGGTTCCCAGTGAGTACTGGGCAGGAGAACAAGTCACAGCTTCTCCTGGTTGCCCATTGCCCTAGGTGGGGAGGCCCAAGTGGACCTCTGCAGACAAGTGTGTCTGATTAGCTCCCAGTTGCCTCCCCTCCAGCCCAGCAGCCTTTGCACTTTTTAGTCCCACTGCCTAGAACACCCATCCTACCCTTGTGTTTTCCAATCAGAATTTGAGGCTCAACTCCAAGGTCACCTCCTCCAGGAAGCCTTCTATGACTTCCTAGGCTAGTGTAGCTCCTCCTCTGGACACCTGCAGCCCCCTATCCAGCCTCAATCACCCCAGGTTGTGAATGGCATATTGGGTGTCCTGAGGCCCCACCCCCCGGCCAGAGCAGAGAGGAAGGCAGGACTCAGGCCTGATGAGGACATGAGGCTCAGAGACGTTGAGCAACCTGACTAGGCTCACACAGCGCCCATGGCCCACCTGGGGAAAGCAACACTGGTCGTCGAGGATGCGCAGAATGCCATAGGGCTTCAGTGAGATGAGGTTGATGCAAGGCTGATTGTCAGCGAAGGTGATCTCCCGCCAGTTGATCTGTTCGCGGATGTACTCCTCCTGCAGGCAGCAGAAGCTCAGCCTTCTAGCCCTGCCCAGGTCCCACCCACCCGGCCTCCCAGGCTGAATCCTTCTGAAGGGACTTCGCCAGGGGCACCTCTGCTCGCATGCCTCCTAGCACAGGGAGCTCACTCCCTAGCAGGGCAACATAAATGATCTCTGGGCCCTGCTCCTCTCTCCACCTAGGACGGCCCTCCAAGAGGGCTCTTCTCTGGGCTCAGCACCCAAGCACCTTCCCCCCCCAGAACAAAGGCCTTGACATGTGCTGGTCCCCAGCTTACAATGCCTTTCCCTCCATTTGGCCTACTGACAACCTCTGATTTGCCCTTCAAGGACCAGCATATCCCGTCTGTCACCAAAGAGGTCCTCTGGTCAGTGAGGACGGGGTGGGGGTGCACACCTGTTCCTCCTGGAAGATGATCTTATTGAAAAGGTACTGAAGGTTTTCATTTGCATAGTTGATGCACAGCTGCTCGAAACTGTTGAAACTCAGGTCCTGCCGGGCAGGTGGTGAAGCTGAGCCTGGTCCCTCCTTGGCAGCAGCCCCCGCCCACCCCCAACGCCCCAGCTCAGGCTCAGTGCCCCCCACCTTCCATGGCCGCAGCTGCAGAAAGCTGGAGTCCTGACCATAGACCCCCACTCAGAACGCGCTGTGGCTCCCACTACACACCCTGAGCCTGACAGCCTACGTCCCAGTGAGGGGCAGCTTAGGCATTGCTTAAAGGCCCAGGCTCTGGAACCTTCTTCCAGGGTTCCAATGTTTCTAACTATATGACCTTGGACAACCCTTCTGTGCCTGTTTCTCCATCTGTAAAACAGGGATGACAATACCACTTCATAAGGTGCCTGTAAGGATTAGTAAACTCATAAACAAAGTACTTAGAATAGCACCTGGCACATGATAGATGCCGTGAGTCTTAGCTACACTTTACTATGATGATCTTGCTGTGTCTCTCACCACTCTGCCCGTTGTACCCTCAACACAGTAGTTGCTCCCCGTCCCGACTTCCAGCTCCCCAGATGCCACGTCCCGCCACACACTCAGCCTTTGCACACGCCCTTCCCTCCACCTTTCCTAGTTCTTAAGGAATTAGCTCAGGGGTGTCTCTTCCCCTTCTAGAAAGGCTCCCTGATCCCTGCCCGGCGAAGGGCTTTCTCTAGGCTCTTCCAGCACCAGGCTGCCTCTGTCATGGCTCTGACCATATGTGTTTGTCAATGTCTGTCCCCCATTCCCCCCCAGGGCAGGGCCCAGGTCTGGTCCTTTCCAGGGTCCCCTGTGTAGCCCAGCACAGGGTCCGGCACCCAGAGGCCTCAAGGCGTGCCTGTGGGGAGTGAAGGAACCGGTACACGACAAGGGCGTAATAGTAAGGGAGGGAACCCGATAGATAACGGTTGTGCTGCAGGCAGAGACAAAGCCTTCCGTGCCCTGCCCTCAGCCACCCCGGAAGCCCACCTCGAAGCCATAGATGTCCAGGATGGCGATAGACAGTGTGTCCTGACGTGGGGAGACCAGCGCGTTGACCCTGGTGATGAGCCAGCTGAACAGCAGCGCGTACAAGACCTTGGCGATGGCATCCCTGGAGAAGAGGTGGTGTTGGGCTGGGTGGGCACGGTGGGGGCCAGGCATCTGGAGGCTCGGGCAGAGAGGGGTGTGGGCTCACCTGGCATCCACGGCACTTTCCACAGTCAGGGGGCTAAAGATCTTCTCTCGCATTGTCTCCTAGGGAAGGACATGGCCCTGAGTGGCAGTAGGCTGACCACCACCTCCCCCGGGGATTGAGGTGGGTGTGTGTGGTGGGGGGGGGGGCGAGGAGATGGTGTGACTTAGGTACACCTGAGACTTAGGTCTTAGGTACACAGTCGGCCAGGGGTGGAACAGGACAGCCTTGTCCCCTCTTCTGCCTGGCTATGCTGGTAGGGGTGGGGGGTGCCGGTCTCACAGGGAGACAGAGGCATAGCAGACATAACACAATGAGATGAGCCCTGGGAAGGGAGGAAGGGCAGGGACAGCTCCCTGCAGGCGGGAACACCTATGTGGGGTCTTGAAGGAGGAGTAGGTATGAAAAGAGAAGAGCATTCCAGCCAGAGGGAACAGCCTATGCAAAGGCCCAGAGATTGGGTGCCTAACGCCTTTGGGGTCTGAGGTTACCCCGCTCTGGGCCCGACCCAGAAGATGGATGGCACAGGAGGAGATGGAAGGGGGACAGAGGGCCCCCACAGGATGGGGCACAAAGTCGCTCTGTGCAGACACTGGCAGGAGGCTCTGCAAGAGTCCAGCGCCCAGAGACTCACGGTCACTTTGAAGGTGATGGCTTTCTGCAGACCCTCAGGTGAGATCCGTAGCAGTTCGGCCACAGCCTGGATCTCCCGGGCGCTCACCACCGAGGCCACCTCCTGTGCATCCGTCTACGCAAAATACCAACAGGAGTGTGTTTTCAGCTGGAGAAGCTGATTTTTAAAGTTCATATAAAAAACATAAACTAGCTAGAAGAGCCAGAAAAATTCTGAAATAGGTGTGCAGGGAGCCCTACGAGACGGTAAAACATGTTATAAAGGTAAAATAATGAAAACAGTACGGGGAAAGACACAGCTTGCAAATAGATTAATGATGCACAGTGAAATTCTGGGATTAGACGCAAATGTACATAGGAATTTAGTATATGATAAATATGTATTTCTCAAGATGGAGGATTAGCTAACTGAGTGACTGCCTGGAAATAAAGGAATTGGATTCCTACCTCTCACCTCACTAGAGCAAATTTCTGATGAACCAAAGATTTAAATGTTAAAAAAAGGACGTGAAAATCATTAAAGGTCTTGAAATATTATGGGAGAAGGCTGCTATAATTTTAGAGGGATAGATCTCTCTAAAAAATGATAAAAAGTCTAAAATTTATGCAAGGAAAGCTTGATAAATGAAATGCCTGAAAATAATTTTAAAAGCCTGCATGGCTAAAACAAAAAACCAAACCCAAACACCAAACAACCTCTAAAGTCAAAATAGAAATGATAAACCAAGAAACGTATTTGCAATTCATATCAGAGACAAAGGGCTGATTTCCTTAACATATGTAAAGAGCTCTCATATATCAATAAGTAAACCACGCACAACCCCAAAGTGGGTGGGGGAGAACTAATGCTACGTGTGTGCATGGCGTAACCTGAGAGGCAGATATAAATAATTCTTAGGCCTCTGAGAAGGCGCCCGTGTCCCGAGAGTGCTGGGGCCCCACGGCAGGCTGTGGCGTTCTCTCACCTCATACTTCTCAAAGTAGACGTTGCCCAGGTGCAGGATGGAGGCCAGGATGCGGAAGATGCTGTCCTGGTCTTCCCCGCTGAAGCCCAGCACCTCCATGGCAGCCAGGAGCCGGCGGAAGTCGTCCGCGTCGCTCTTCCCTGAAATCTCACAATTCCCACCCTGGGCAAGGGCAGGGTGAGGGGTCAGGGGCCCTGCACGAGGGCCGGGAGCCCTCCAGGCCCCTGCTCTGCCCCAACCCCACAGTGTGGCCTGAGCAGGTCACTCGGCTCTCGTTCTGTTCCCATAGGCCGGGAGGCTCTGAGCAGGGACTGTGGTAAGCGTTTTACATCTATTTCCTTCCTCTAGTCCTCACACATTCCTGGAAAGTGGTACTGTGCTGCCCCCACTTTACAGATGCAGAAGCTGAGGCACTAGAGGGGATGTGTAGTAGCTCCAGGCCGCTTAATTCTGTTCTAGGCTCCAGAAAAATGAAGAGTCAGGTAGGCCTCCCCTGCCCCAGCTTTGTCTGCTTGCCGTGATGAGACACCTCAAATCCAATTTGCCCTCCCAAACCTCCATCGCCTTCGCTGCCATCAGGACACCATGACTTGGCTCTCTCAGCCCACTGGGGTGATGGCGCAGGGGGCCAGGGCTGGAGACCCTCAGATCCCTGCTGGTGCTCACCTGGTTCAGGTAGTAGTAGGTCTCAGCTTCCTGCAGGCTGAAGGCCTGCCGGAGCTGGGCGGGCAGCCCGGCCAGCAGCTCGTAGAAGATGTGGTAGTTCCTCTCATTTTTGGCCTGCAGAGTGGGTGGGGGGGGGTTGCAAAGAGGGAGCCGCCCACCTAGATGACCCCTAGACACACATACAGGCCCAGGTGTGGCCACAAATATAAATACACACAAGGGCCTGCAAATGAGACTGGGCACCTCTGTGCAGAGTGAGCTCCCAGGCTGGCACTGGCTGGCGGGAGGCGGTGGGGGGGGGGATAGGAGAAGCCCCGATATGGTGGGGAGGGGCTCTGGGCAGGATTTAATTTTTTTGGAGAAATAAAAGTGGCCCTTCTCACACGTGTACCGGCTACACACACCTACATGTACGTGTGCCCACAGAGGTGACACCACACGCAGGCCTCCTGATGGCTCAGCCAGGGTGGCTAAGCACCCACTGTGGGCAGGGCCCTGTTCTAGGCCCTTGGGACACAATGGGGAACGAGGCAGACAGAAGCCCCTGGCCTCAGGGAGCCCACTTCCTAGCTGGGGAGACAGACACTCAGCAAATCACCGGTGAAAACATAAAACATGTCAGGTGGTGAGAAATAAAGCAGTAAAGGAGGTGGGGAGTTCCCGTGTGGGGCAGAGGGGCAGCACTTTTAATGGGCTAGCTCCCCTGGGGAGATGACGTTTCAGGGGAGACCTGCAGGAGGTGAGGGGTGGGTGTCTACGGGAAGAGCGCGCCAGGTATAAGGACTAGTAGGTGCAAAGGCCCTGAGGCAGGATCGTGCCTGGGGCTTCAGGGACAGGGAAGAGCCAATGTGGCTGCAGGGCGTGGGGGAGGGGAGGGGACTCAGTCACATGCTCACAATACACATGCATTTGTTCATTAATTCAACATTTACCGCCCCCCCCCCCCCGGGGTGGTCCAGGTGCTGTGTGTATCTACACAGACACACACACACACACACACACACACACACACACACACACACACACACCGACCCCATCCCACACCCCAGCACACACAGGCCTGGGAGAGCCTGGCCCACCTGAAACACAATCCTGGATTTCTCAAGCAGGTACTGGGAGGTTATGGCACCAGAGATCACACCCCTGGAAATGGGGGCGCACCATTAGCGCGCCTGGGCAGCCAGTGGGCAGGGTGGGGGTGAGGACAGCCGGTGTTGCTCCGGGGGCTGTGCCAGGACATGGAGTGTGTTGCAGGGACTTCGGGGGTTCCTCCACTGCTGCACTCACCCTTCCAGAAAGATTTCCACGAACTTCCCGAAGCGGCTGGAGTTGTCGTTCCTGACCGTTTTGGCATTCCCGAAGGACTCCAGCAAGGGCGTTGCCTCCAGGATCTGGGCCCCGAAGATGTGGGATTATTCTGGGAGTCTGGAGTGGGGAGCGTGACGAGGGCCACCCGGCTTCCCCAGACACAGACCTCCCCAAGGACCCCCTTTGTGAGGGGCAACCAGAAGTGGTTCCCTAGAGAACCCCAGGTCTCCCTAGTGTCCCCCAGTGCCCCGACCTCATGCTGCTCCATCCCTACACGCAGACCCAGCCTCCCCTCTCCCAGCTCGGGCCTTTCACAAGGCAGCCCACGGCAGGACAGGCCTTTAGACACTGCTTCCTGTCCATCTGCTGTCACACCCAGACATGCATTTCACAGAGGCACGAGCATGAACACGTACACGCACTCACACACTCCACGTACCTTTATCTTCACGAGCAGCCAGGCGAGAGGAGAAAGAGACAAGGACAGAACAGAAGCAGGTCACCTGGAGGACTGCCCCCCGTCCCCCACAACACCAGGGGCCTCCAACCACGGAGGGACTGGCCGACCCCTTGGGGTCTTGAGGTGCGCAGAGAGCCACCAGGTGACAGGAAAGCCATGAGCCTCAGAGACGCCAGGTGCACAAGCTTGGGGACTGCAGTGAGGCCCCAGGTGTGGGAGTGCCGGGTCCACCTGCCACAAGGTTCTGGGGACATCCTCTCACCTCCACACGCCTCACCTGGGCTCCTGCAGGAGCCTCCTGCCTCATCCTGCCCGTGCTCCCTCAAGGTCATGTTCTCCCACGCACTCAGGCTCAAAGCCAAGTCCTTCCAGCGACGCCCAAGGCCCTGCACAGCCCAGCCCCTGCTGGCCTCACCTCCTGCTCAGCTCCCCTCCCTCACTCTGCCCAGCACCGTGGCCCTCCTGGCTGTGCCCTGGACACTCAGGCACTCTCCTGCCTGTGAGCATCAGAATTCTCTCCCTCTGTAGCCCTCAGTACCACTGGCAAATACCCTCATTTCTTTGTATCTTGTCTCTCCTCTGGAATGTCAGCCTCCACAGGCAGGAATCTGTCTGCCCACCTCTGGCTCCCCAGCAGCTACTAGGACCTGGGGCATAGGACCCTGAACAAACATCTGCTAAACGGAAGAAATGAGGAATAGTATTTTATGAGAGCAGAGCCACCCAGAGCACAGCTAATCACAGCTTGCATTTATTAAGCACCTACTATGCGCCGGACTCTTTGGCCTAATTATATCATAGTTGACAATCCTATGAAGTAGGCACTAATATCGCCCTTGTTTTACAGATTAGGAGACTGAGGCTCGGAGAGGTGAGGTATGTGCCCTGGGTGCCAGCGTCTGTAAGAGTGAGAGCACAACACCATGTGCGTAGCTGTGTGTGCAGTGTTGTCTCTGGCTGACTTCATTTTCTCAGGATGAATTCTGAGGGGAGCAGCAGGGGAGGCCTGGAGGCCTGCTCTCTGCAGAAATAATACCTGTTACCTTGGGGACAGTGCCAGTTTCCTCCATCTGGTCACCCCCCAGTCCTGTTTATCAGGAAATCCTGTGCCCATTGTACAGAGGAACAGACTGAGGCCTAGAGAGGAGCAGGGGCTATCCTGGGGCTGCTCAGCGAGTCGGGGTCTGCCTGGTGTGGCCTATACTATCCCTTAGTCTGCGAGTTCCCTGAGGGTGGGTCAGCTGCTGTCTGGGCCTAGTGCCGACCGCAGGGCTGGGGCACACGGCCAGGGCCAGGGGCAAGGACAGACGAGCCAGGCAGGTGAAGATCTGGCCCTGTGGGGCCATCAGCCCAGGTCCCAGGTGGGGGGGGTGCCTGTGGTTGGGGGTGAACAGCATCCACCTCCCACCCCCACCCCCTGGGGAGCCCTTGTCACATTCCCAGCCCAGTGGCCCAAGACTCAGGTAGTCAAGGCATGACTGGGTCCAGTGAGGACATGTGGCCAAAACCAGTTCAACGAGAGGGAGCCCTGAGACTTTTTCTGGCACGTTGGGAGGTGCTCGTTGTGGGTTAGTGGCTCCATCTTGCTGACCAATGGGAGACTGGTTGAGGATGGTGCCCATACCTGGGGAGGGAGGGGCCAAGATGAGGGACACTGTTTATGACACTGAATCCAGACCTGCCTGACAGGGGTCCTAGATCTGGCCTGTCCATATGAGGTGTGATCAAAACATACGGTGAATGCTTACATAAAACTTATTACAGTAAAGGACACATTGCCATCAATCCCCCTCAAAACACTCCCCCTCGCTTCGAACACACTTATCCCATTGTTCTTGCCACTTTCTGAAGCAGTTCTGGAAGTGAGTGTCTTCAGTTGTGCTGTCGTGGCTGCCTCGATGTCCTGAATCATTTTGACTTTGGGGAAGAGCCAGAAGTCACACGGTGCTGGATCCGGTGACTAAGGTAGGTGAGAACACACTGTAATGTCTTTATTTGACACAAATTGCCGTACCAGAAGCGATGTGTGACACGGAGCATTGTCATGATGGAAGAAGATTTACGGCACACTTTAAACCACATCTTCTCTCAACTGTAGGTCACACCCAACTGACTGGACCAAGCAAGCTGAAACTTGTCACACTGTTACTAATGTACCATGCCCCACTTCCTGTATTGAAGATCCCTGCCTTTCCTTTGGATGGCACTCAGCAGCAGCATTCACTATATTTTGTTATCACAATGGAAAGGCTCCATGTCACACATCACTTCTGGTACAGCAATTTGTGTCAAATAAAAACATTACGGTGTGTCCTCATCCACCTTAATCACCGGACCTGGCACCATGTGACTTCTGCCTCTTCCCCAAAGTCAAAATGATTCAGGACATGGAGGCAGCCACGACAGCACAACTAAGACACTCACAAAAGAGGACTTCCAGAACTGCTTCCGAAAGTGGCAAGAATAATGGGATAAGTGTGTTAGAAGCGAGGGGGAGTGTTTTGAGGGGGACTAATGGCAATGTGTCTTTTACTGTAATAAGTTTTTTAAATTTAAACATTCACCATGTTTTTTTTTTTATCACACCTTGTACATGAGCAGGGCGGAGAGCAGCTAGGAAATGAGCCCATGGTTATCCTAGCTGGCTGGCACATTCTCACACCTACCGTGTGCCTGGCACAGAAACGTGCACACCTGCCATGTCCCGCAGCTCCAACCGTCCTCCCTCACCCTGCCAGATAGTGCTCCGCTGTGAGCGTCATGTCCCAGCTCCTCACCCGCTCACTCTGGGACCCTGCGTAAGCCATCGCGTCCTCAGTTTTGCCATCCGTGAGTGGACACCAATGTCCCTGCCCCAGGCTGCTGCGAGGCTTTGGAGTGATGTAACTGAAGGCACCTCCACACTTGCAAGGAAGGGCTTCACGCACACTTTTGCCTGCCTACCTAGCCAGTCCTTCCAGAAGTCTAACCTTAGAGGATTTGAAAACCCTGACTGGAGCCGAGGTTGGCTGCCAGGAGACTCAGGCTGATGGGAGGGGCTGGCAGGCCAAGGTAGGCATCAGAAGGGGCCTGCCAGGAAGTAACCCTCCTGACTGCAAAGCCTGGGCTGACCCACTCCCCACTGAGGGCTGAGCAGCCCCCACCTGATGCCCCCAAGATCACCTGCTGAGATTGCCATTGGCTGGGTCACTGTGGCCCCTTGTAAACCTTTGTGGGCCCAGGGCGGGGATTCTGAGAGTCAGGTTCTGAGCTGATGGGCCTTTGCCTCCAGCCCCACCTTCCCTGAGCTCCAGGCTCGTGCATCCACACCTCCCCACCATCTCTGTGTGGATGCCCAGAAGACACCTCAAGGGCATCTGTCTTCTCTCTGCAGCCCTTCTCGCCCAGCTGGTGGCAGCTTCATGCTGCCTGTGGCCTAGGCTCAATGCCTGCTGGACTGTCCGTCTTTTACAACTCTATCTGGTCCCTCAACAAGTCGCTGGCTGTCCTCTGAACTGCACTGCGGTCCAGCTCCTTGGCCTGAGCCACCGTCCTCCCTCACCTGGACTCCATGCTGCCACTCTGCACCGAGCACACCAGACCTGTTTGCACCCCAGGGCTTTTGCGTGTGCTCTTCCCTTTGCCTACCTGCTCTTCCCCCAGACGCCCTCAGGGCCCATGCCCTCGCCTCTCCGTAGAGCATACCCTGACCACCACATTTCAAATTACAACCCCTAACACTCCCCATCCTCCTCCCTACTTTTTTTTCTCCATAACTTACCACCCTTTCACATAAACATAATTTACTTGGGTATTATTTTTCTTTCTTTCTCCTCTACTAGAATGGAATTCCCATAAGGGTGGGAACATTAGTCAGTCTGCGTTACTGTTGCCTGCCTTCCCAGAGCCTAGCCCAGGCCCAGCACACAGTAGGTCCTTGGGTAACCTCTAACGTTCTCAGGTTCAGAGGATTCTCAGCAGACCTCAATCCTGCAGACCCTGGCCTGGCCTCCTCAGTGCCCCGGCATCTACTAACCCCTCCTCCCATGGACCTCCCCCACATTCAGGCCTGTCCTGCTTCTTTGACGACTAACAGAGCCATAACCAGAAAGGTGAGGCCAGGTGGGAGAAGTGGAGTGACTCCCCTTGCTCATGTGGCCTCTCCTCTGGCCAGGCCCAGGAGAGCTGGACAGACGCAGGCAGGAGGGGACCCTGGGAGACCCTCCCTGGGACGGCTGGCAGAGAGAGTCTCAAGTCCTAAGAGCGCTCTTGGTGCAACCCTTCCCATCCAAGTGAGCCAAGAAGTCTTGCCTCTTGGGGAGCACAAGGGGTGCTCACCTGAGGGCCCTGGGGACAGACAGACTTACCTGCTGCATGATGCCCCGTTTCTGGTTCATGGCAGCCAGGTAGCGTAGAATCAGCTTTGTGGCCTCAGTTTTTCCAGAGCCGCTCTCCCCACTGACCGAGCAAAGGGGCGGAGTGAGCTTCACCCAACTCACTGCCTCTTCTGGGCCCCCCCAACCACGCCACAATGCAAGAGGACACGGGCAGGCAGGCTGGCCCAGAGATGTCGAGTGGTTTCCCCAGTCCCACAGCAGGTCTGTCCCGATGAACGCCCGTTGCCTGAGGCCCCGCCATCTACCCCTCCCACATGCACCAAGGCCCCCGCCTGACCTGCCGCTCACCTGATGATTACGCACTGCTTCTGTTTGGCATCGAGCATTTTGGCGAAGGCAAGATTTGCAATTGCAAAGAGATGCCTGGAGAGATAGGCCACAGGGGGCACTGGGGAGGACCCCTGTCTTCATGCTTCCAAACCTCCCAGGGGATGTGTGGGGGCATCTCTGTCCAGCCAATTCTGCTCCTCCCCCCCAACCCTTGGGGAAATGCTCCCTGCAATGCTCCCCGCCGTGGTCTGAGCCACAGTGGCCTCCCACCCAGTAGGAGCTGTGGCCAGGCTGGGGGAAAGATCGTCAGGCTGAGCAGGTGGGCTGCCCACCACCGTCAGTCCTGACTCATGGCGGACGGGCAGCCAGGGACTCACCAAGTTCAGACAGGGACCCAGGAGAGCCCAGGACAGTTCCCTCCCCCAGCCTGAGAGACACTCACGGGGGATTCTCTCCCAGGGCCCGTCCACTGTACTGCTGCACCTGCTCCGGCCCATAGATGCCAAACATTCGGTACGGGTTCACCGACACCAGGATACTACCGATATACGTCTGCTGGGCAGACAGTGGCCTCAGTGCCCACGGCTCCTGGCAGCCCTGTGCCCCCCCCCTCTCCTGGGAGCTTGGATCCCTGTTTCCATGGGGACAGATATCTGGCTGCCTGGCCTTGGTGTTTGAACCTTGGGCCCTCTAACAGCTTGATGGGTCATCCGTTCCGGTAGTGGGATTTCAGGTACTGGGCCAGGCTGAGGCTGGGAGGAGTTTGGAGTGAGCAATGCCGCACAGCCATGATTCTGCAAAGGTGGCTGTGTCAGCTGCTACCTACTTCATTTATTCATAGTCAGGGCCAGGCTCCAGCAGATTCTGCCTCATAGTGAGGTCAAACCTCTACTGTGGGCGGGGGGCGGGGTCGCAGGGGATTCAGAGGCTGCCGGAGCCTTTGTCGGTGGCAACAGCTCCCTTCCTCTCCCGGCCACCCCACTCCTGGGACCCACATCAGTGGATTCTAGGACTCCGGAAGCTTTACCCAAGGGGCTCCCTATCTGTAGGGCTCTGCCCCTGGCACCCACCACTCTAAGACTCTATGTTCAGAAAAGTGGATTTCAGAGCTCCAAGCTGTAGTATGTTGTGCTCAGATAGTAGAAACCCCAGAGTTGAAACCAGAGGTCACAAGTCTGGTTTCCAGCAGGAGAACCATGTTTCCCACTGGAGCCCCAGGAGGCAGGGAGGCAGTTGCGTGCCACACCTGAGCCCAGGGCAGGGCCAGCCCCATGACTCACGTAGATAAGGTTCCGTTCAAATCTGGTCTTGAGGTTGGACAGCACGGTGGTCTCCTGGAGGTCCCTGGGAGGGCAGGGAGAAGGGCAGTCAGGGCCAGCGTTGCCTCAGTGCAGGGCCCTGGTCAGAAAGGCCTGAGTTCAAGTCCTGTCTCTGACCCCAACTAACCATGAGGCCTTGGGAAGTTACTTAACCTCTCTGTGCCTCAGTTTCTTTATCTGTCCAGTGGATATAATCACTGTCCCTACCTCACTGGGTTGTGGATGTGAGGACAGAGGGATAATGACAACCCTCACATTTTAGGTACCTCCAATGTGCCAGCACCGTCATAATAGACATATGACTCCCATCTTGGAGACGAGAAACTGGGGTACCTAGAGGCAAAGTGATTTGCCCGAGATCCCCCAGCTGGTAAGTGGTGGGGCTGGGTGAACCCAGGCCTGTCTGACTCTCAGAGCTACACTGTGCACAAGTTTGGCTTTTGCGATATTGCACGAGCCTCACTTCGCAGACAAGGAAACCGAGACTCTGAAAATGTTCCAGGAGGTGAGAGGCACCCTGGTGGGAGAAGGTGCTCTGGCTGGGAGTGTGGCACCTGCACTGTGACCCCGCACTGACCCTGCCACCCTGCCCACTCACTCCAGCTGTGTCATGTCCTCCACACCGTCCTCCCGGTGTTGCTCACGGAACCGTGTGGATGGCAGGTTGCGGATAGAGTGCATCTGTCAAAGACAGAGTCTGTGGTCACCCAGTTGGAGGGCACCCACGCATGGCCCCTGGCTTGGGACCTGCTCCTGTTGTGGAAGAGGGAACCCTAAGTCCAGGCCAGGTGGGTCCGGTGGGCCTCCTGGCCTTGAAGTGATATGGCCGGTGGAGCCTGCATGCAGCCCTTACAGGGACACACGGCTGCCCTCTGCCCGTGTGTTCCCATGTGCTCCACGTGTCCTGCCATGGGGGATGAGCACTGCACACGGGCACTGCTCCCAGAGCCTTGCCGGAAGCCCTCCTAACCTCATGCTCTCCCAGTGCTGACACCCTTCTCCAGGGAGGGCTCCAAGTCTTTGCTTATGTGACAACTTGATGAACATTCGTATCTTGGCGCATGGGGCCTCCAGAAAGGCCAAGACTGAGACTGTCCCACTCCATGCGATACCCCTCTGGGACAAACGTGTAGACCTACATGCACAGACCCACAGGCAACGGCGTTTGTAGCTCATCCAACTCCCATGCACAGCTGTGTCTTGCAAGACGCCTGAGGACGTGGGTGAAGGCCTGTGGTGCCTAGCTGGAGGCACATGATCCCAGCGTCCGTGTGACATGTTCTCAAGCACACGGATACCTGGAGCTGTCCTCACCTTTGGGGGTCTTACAACGAAAGTCCCGATTCCACCTTTGGGCTACAGGCTCTTCTCTGTGCCTCACTATATGTACATACATAACCCCCCAGATGCCACAGCTGCTCAGACCTTGAGCGTGCACACGCACACTCTGCTTGTTTGGCTCTGGTACCCTCGAGCACACACCCCAGGCACGCAGGCCGGCATGTGATGTACACGACTGTGAGCACACGTGTGCGCTTCACCTTTCCAGCCTCTCAGAGCCGTCCTGAACCCCTCCCCGAGCAGGTGAGGAAAGGGGATACTACTGCGTGCTAAGGAGGCCACGGCGAGTATCACCCTGAGGCCCTGGCCTCCCGCCCACCCGTCTGCCCAAGTGCACCAGTGGCCACAAACCCTGAATAATTCAGCCACTCACGTATTCCAGGGTGAGGAGGGCCCAGGCATCCTTGCCCCTCACCCCAGGGCGCCCCGTGGCCCGCTCCCGCAACGCTGCAGCCCACACAGCCTGGGGCACCCGCCGCCGAGGCCAGGGCCCCCCCAACAGCCAGGCTGCCCCCGTCGCCATTGTGGGGCCGGCTGGCTGCCCGCTCCACGGGGCACCGGCACCGTCTGCATCAGGCTGAGAAACTCCTGCCGCCCCTGTATGCCCCGCCCACCCCAGGCGTCCCGGGGGAGGCTCCGGTGACCACCCCCCTTCCCTGATGGCCAGGCCACTCAGAGTCCGACTCGCATTCCGCCACCAGCGTGGCAGCCAGGCACGGGCTTGGCACCCCTCAGGCAAGTTGCTTGCCCTGCATCCCACAGGTGGCCAGACTCCTGGCTCAACTCTGACCCACTGTGTGACCTTCTGGGCTTCAGTTTCCCCACTGTTCAATGAAGAGGCTGAAAGTTTGGTTCCTGAAGCCCACACCTCGGGTAGTTCAGAATCCTGCAGCCCAGGGAACTGCCCTTAAGCAGGAACCCCAGAGAGAGAGAAGGCTCCAACTGGGGGGGAGGGTCAGAAGGAGGCAAGAGAAACAGCACGGACATAAACGTGGGGGTGGGACAGGGTAGATGGGCAAGTACTGCAGTTCTGTGCTCAGCCAGCATCTCTGAGGGGTGACTGAAGATGGATGTGCCGTCCAGACTGGACCAGGACAAAGCTGCTCAGAGCCCAGGCTGGGACAAGATCCCTTCCCCAAAGTGACCTGAGGGGAGTTTCTGGTGCCTCTGTCCAGTGCCTGTCTGGGCAGGCATCCCAATCCTCCAGAGAGAGGCTTGGGGAGCCTGGGGATGGTCTTCCCAAGTTACAGATGGGAAGACTGTGAGGCCTGAGCAGGCAGCAGTCCACCATGGTCCTGAGGCTGTCTTCTGCCCTGTGTCCCAGGACAGAACCCCCAAGCCCTCCCTCTGAGCTGTGCCCCCATACCTTGTTCCACCAGCTCTTGGGGCCAACCTCTTCCCAGGGGCCCCCATGGGATAGACAGGCAGCTCCAGGGTCCAGGCGGCAGGATGGGGGGCGGTCCTGTGCTTGCGGCCAGGGTTGGTGGGTCTGCGCTGACAGCCAGAAGCAGGACCAGACCAGACTCCACGCTCTTGGCTTGGGACCGGGTTTTGGGTCCTGGGTCAGCTGGGTGGGGGGCTGCAGAGTGGCAGGACCAACAGTCTGGGAAGAGCTCAGCTTTTGCTGAGGCATGACCACCGCAAAGCGCCCCGGACTTGCCTGGCGCTGCCCACCCACATTGGATAGGGGCCCCAGAACCCCAGTGGGCGCC